>NC_092872.1:703947046-704257046 GCF_028372415.1 Notamacropus eugenii | reverse complement strand
GGTACAAATTGACAAAATAACTGTTCTTAATAATTAAATCATGTTTTACAAATTAATAAAATAACTATTTTGTAATAAATAAAAGTATTAGGACACAAACTCATCTTCTAGCTGAAAGTATCTTTGGGACAATTCCAGTAACAAACATTGGAGCAGGAATGGTGTGTTCTGAATCATGTTTCCACATTGATGATAACAGTGAAAACAGCAACGTCAAAAGCTGCAGAGACAGTGGGGTGGTTGGTAGATAGCTATGATGTTAGGAAGATCTGAGTTCAAATTTCACCTCTCATGTTTAGTAACTCTGTGATGTTGGGAAAGGTATTAAAAGCTCTCTGTGCCACAGACCACTCCCCAAAACTGAAGGACTAAGCCATAAACCTACATCGTGAGCTTCCTATTCTGATGAAGTCATAAATCCTTTGAATATTTGCTTATTAGAGCACAAAGGAAATAAGAATCTGAATTACTCTACAGCATAAGAAGCAACATAATGAAAAGAGAACCAGATTTGCAATCAAAGGGCTGGGTTTAAATTCTGGCTCTGTTATCTGTTACCTGTGTGACCTTGGACAAGGCTTTTCATTTTTGTGGGTCTCAGTTTCTCTATCTGCAAAATGAGATTAGGTTAGTTGGTCACTAAGTTCTCTTCCAGTTTTACATTTGTTATTTATACTGCTTTCCCTCTACTGGTCCTCCATCAAACTCAAACAAAAGTCAAGGATGGGGTGGGGGTGGGGAGGTCTCAGAAAAGACTTGTTATCTCCAAAACCCAAAGAAGGATTCTGCCCACACGGAGATATATTATTTGCAGTTAATTCAGTGATTCTGTAAATTAGACATGAAAGAATACTAGTCAGATGATAGCTTGTCCCCAAACCAAGTCTATCTGAATTTCACTGAAGGAAAATGAAAATGAAACAACCATAACACCTTGTGTTTCTGAAACACTTTCATTCATTCATTCCTTATTCGCTTCTACTCACTTTTGCCGAGTGACCCTCACCTTCCCAGATGTTAAGTAGTATTCAAGAGCCTCTATAAAACTACCTTAATCTCTCTGACATACAATGGAGGAGTCCAGCTGAAAGGCACCAATGCCGAAATTCATGTGTAGAGGATTACAGGATTATAGATTTAGAGTTAAAAGAGATCTGAGAGATGAATGAACCCAATCCCCTCATTTTACAGATGAGGAAACTGAGACCAGAGAGGTGAAGTGATTTGTCCAGCTTCATTTAGTTCTCAAGTATCTGAGGCACATTTAACTCTAGTCTTCCTAACTCCAAGTCCACTGTACCTTCTGACCACCCTGGTCCTTCCCTTCCTTATGGTCTTACCATAAGAAAACCAATGGCAAGATGAAGGCAGGGTTCTCTATCACCAGTCTGACCAGCTGTTTTATGTGCTACTTTTCAATCCCAGGAAATATGTCCTGCAGCTGTGATGTGAGTAAGCCTTGTAGCTCGACAGCAAGTATGCAGGGAGGGGTGCTAAGGATTCGCAACATCTCCAGTTGAGCTCCTACGGCAAATAGCAGTCAAGGCTCTGAGATGAAGCACTTTTCCTAAGCCAAAGGACAACCATATACTGTGGACGGTAATGCCACGGGATGTAAATTTCAACAGCAAACAAGAGAATAAGCCAAAGAATGAGCAGAGCATCCTGAATGAGTTAGACCAAGTGAAATGAAGTAAACAATACTTAGAGCAAATCTCCCTTGACAAAAATTTGTGTCACTTCCAGAGTCATTTGTAAAAAAGAAAAAAATCATTTTAACTGAATAAAATAACTGTACTTTAAAAAAAGCATACATATCTACAGAAATAGCATTATTAACATCTTGCACATGACTTGGAAATTATAAAAGTCTGAGAAAGGAAAGATTCTTGAAAATGGAAATTTAAAAAAAATTACCAGTGAAGCTTTGGAGAGACATAGAGAGACAGGAGAAAGAGAGAGGGAGAGGGAGGGAGAAGGGGAGAGAGGGAAGGAGGGAGAAAGAGAAAGAGAGAGAGAGAGAGAGAGAGAGAGAGAGAGCGAGAGAGAGAGAGAGAGAGAGAGAGAGAGAGAGAGAGAGAGAGAGAGAGAGAGAGAGAGAGAGAGAGAGCCTGAGTGATCATTTAATGATCTTTTGAGTTAGCATTTGTGTTGTCTGTTGTTTTGTGGAAGGTTCCTAGGTCATTAAGAACAAATTACTTTTGCCCACATTCCTTCAATGGATTATCTCCAGGTTCTGAACCCAGAGTTCTCTACCATAATGAGATATAAATCATAGTAGCCTATGGGGGCAGATACCAATGATGAGACTTTCCGCGGGCCATTCAGACATCTTCTTGCCTTTGGAGTATGCAGAAATTCACAACTGCCAAGATTTCAGTGCTTCCCCCACCCCCCCACCCCCCAGTACAGTCAAGTGGAAAGCAGCTGTAATCCCCTCAGCCCCCATATGAAAAAACATCGTATAAGAATGTCAGAAAATCCTATGGAAACTGGATAACTCTCCTGTGGAATTCACAGGCTATGCATTGTTTTTCCGAAGCTAAAGCCCATTTTCACAGGGTTATATATTAGCTCAAATGCAAGTCAATGCCCAGGATGGACTTTAAGCCAAGCAGGAATTTTTTTCAACACATTTTTAAATGAAATTTTTGTTTTGCTGTAATTCTCAGAATTGCTTTTTCCATCAACAGTTAGGGACACCTCCCATCTTTCTTACCTCCCCTCTCCCCACCAACCCCACCCCAAAGATCCATCGGAAATTAACTCTGCTTTAGATTCTACAGCTGTACAGGGCTTGGAGAGCTGGGACTGTCAAAGCTTTTTTCCTGACAATGGGAATTCGGGCATTTAGATTTTCGGCTACAAGAAAAGAACCGGAAAAAAAAAACTGGCCACTAATGGAGGGAATGGGATTCTTCTTCAGAGTTGTGCTGTTTTTAACATTTTAAAAGCCATATTAATAAAGCACACCATGAATTTCCTGGATTCCATCAACTTGGAATATAATTCAAAGTGACTTCTGGGTTTTATTTTTGTCAGATTTGCAGATGTCGAGACTAAGATACATGAGAAATTGTTACTATGCGCTTTCGACCAAACTCTTAGAGGTTTGCTTAGAGGTTAGCTTACGCCTTTTTTTTTTTTTTTTTTTTTTTTTTGTCTTGTCAAGTTAGGACCGAATGACACTCATAAAACAGGGCATCTAGTTTTTCCCCCCTTGTTGTTGTTTGCTACTATTGTTTTGTTTTTATTACTGGCTCTGTTAAAAATTATTCTAATGAAAACAACTCAGCGTATACAACACTGAAATGTACTTTAAAAAAATAGCATCTGTCACTAAGGGTTGGTGTTTGTAAGTCTAAATGGACACAACTGTAATACTGATAATTATTCTGGATAAATGATGCAAAATCAGTTTAACAAGGGGGTCATATTTTTAATGGTAGTATTTACAAATTTTTAACTTGTCATTTTTAAAGCTGTTCGTATTTTCTGCCTTGGGGAAGGGATGGCATTCAATACTTCACTGATGTTTTTCAGCCTTAAACAGATTCGGGTCCTTATAGAGTGGAATTGATTAAAAGCAGCGGGTGTGGTGACCAGTTTGATTGCATTATTCTAAGTTAGGGGTTCTTCTTAATTTGGGGTCTATGAACTTGAGTTGTTTTTCTTTTTAACGTTGATAATTGTATTTTCAATATCATTGGTTTCCATCACAATCCTATGTATTTTCTTTAATGCACTTAAAAACATTATTCTGAGAAGAGGTCCACAGACTTCACCAGCCTGCCAGAGGAGTCCACGACATATGAAAAAAAAAGTTTAAAAATGCCAGATCTAAGTATAGGAAAGGTACACGCACAGGAAAAACAAATAAATCTTATTTTAAAACTCTAAGTTTTCTCCAGTTTTGATTCTAGAGAATTCTAATTCTCCTGCGAGAGAGGTGATGAACTAAATGTGCAGAATGAGACACACATTTTTGTACATGACCAATTTGGCAATTTGTTTTGTTTGACCGTGAATATTTTGAAAGAGTTTTGGTGTTTTTTTCTTTCTGTGAAGTCAAGATGGGAAAGAGAAAATATAAATGTTTATTAATAAAAATGCATTAATTTCATTTTAATTATTAATTTAAATAATAATTTTAAAACACTGATTTAATTTAAAACAAATTTAAATAATAATTTTAAAACACTGATTTAATTTAAAACAAATTTAAATAATAATTTTAAAATATTTAATTTTTAAAATACTAGAAGATGTAGTAGGGGAACTGAACGTGGGTTATTTATTGGTTAATTGGTTGGTTTTGTGTGTGTGTGTGTGTGTGTGTGTGTGTTTCCCACCTGGAGTCTTTTTTTTAATTAGTGTGTGTTTCCACACTGTAATTTTCATACCTATAGGCAATATGGGCTGTGTTAGTCCTCTCTTTATCTCTGGATATTGTGTAAATTTGGCAGCAACTTAAAAATACCCCGCTAACCCAACAAAATTGGGTTTTCTTTTCATAACGGTCTGTAATCCCACTTAGCTGACTGAACTGTGCCTTGGGAGATACTAGACTCAGAGCATTCTCCCAGCATGGTTTCATGTTCAAGGAGTGCTATTTTCAGTTCGAGAGTTTGGAGAAGAGCACAAGTTTCCCATGCTGCTTTAATTAGCAAATCCCTTTTAAACCCTATCTTCCTATCATTTTGAAAATGCACTTTAAAAAGGAAAATATACCCAGAAAACCACAAAACAGTTCTGACCGAATCCCCAAGATTTAAGGTAATTCTAAACCCCTTTTCAGAAGGAGTTCTTCCTCTCCATCCTTAGAATCTCTCCAGCCATCAAATTCGAGTTGAGGAGTTAATATTACTGAACAGTATTTCTCAGATCCGAGTAACTGTCTTCTCGCATGTTGACTATTTTGACAATCACACTGATATATGTAGTAGTCCTTAGGTTTTGGGAATCTGCAACCTGCTTCAGCAGGGCAATAGCTGCCCCTCACAATCCTGTTTGCCACTGAGTTAAAAAAATAATTAATCGGGTACTCTTACTAAAATTACAGAAGCGAAAACTTCTCAACATAAGGAGAAAAACAAGATTGTCATGGTAAAAATCCCCATTATTAGCAGGCCAGAAAGAAAAGTTTAGAAATGTTATTTTTGTAAACATGAATAGCAGAGATTGGTGTTAAATGCATTGCAGGTCAACTCAATAAATTCTTGTTGATTAAAAGAGGAAGGAGAAGGGGAGGGAATAAGTAGATGTTAAGAACCTACTAAGTGCTGGCACTGTGCTAAGTGTTTTACAAATACCTTATTTGATAATGTCAAGAGGACTGAATTTGGAGTGAAATCTCACATAAGTATCATCTCAACCATCCAAATAATCTAATATGTCATAAAAACACCCTGTTGGAACTTGTGATTCAGTAGAGGTCAACCAACATTTATTTAATATTTACTATGTGCCATGTACTGGGTTAAACTCTCATACCTTTATATATGGGAGTTTTTTTAAATTAAATTATGAAAAGGTATCATCATAAACATTTCCATCCAAAATATTGTACCATTGCATGAACCCTAAGATTAGGGTAGTTTGGGGCAGAGGAAAAAAACTACTGAATTCACCTTGAGACCCAGGTTCTGATGAAGACTCAGTTATTACACAGTTTGGGGCAGTGACAATCAGTCTTTACTCAACAGAGAAGGAGAAAGTTGGTCATGTGTTGTTTCCTGTTCTGTAGAATGAGTGGGTAGATTTAATGATTTCTCAGGTTTCTTCTAGCTCTAGTATCCCGTGGTTATTACAACATTATAAAATCAGAAAAAAAAGTTATTAGATCTAAAAATAATTCCCACCGAGTTCATCAAATGTAACCAATTCATTTTAAAGAGAAGGAAACTAAATCCCAGAGAGTTCTTTAGTTCTGGGACCTGTGTTTGCCTGCCTCCCAACCCATGGCTCTTTTTGCTAGGTCATGCTCTCAAATTAAAAATAAATACATAAATGAATTAGATCAGGCACCCACTTGGGCATCCTTTTCCAGAGCTGTTTTTTTTCCTTGTTTTTGGTGATATTCAGCAGACCCAAAGTTACAAAAATACCTCCACCATGGTGCTTCTGCTGTCAATTTTGTGAAGTGTGAATTTTCCCCTGGGTCCAGCCAACAGCACCAGCAGCCAGCCTCCCTGAGATTCCCCATAGAAAACGAAAGCAGGAAAATCCATTGTTGGATTTTTGGTTGGCAAAGGCTGCTCTTGATAGCAGCCAGTGCCCATCAGGCATCAGTCAAGACAAGCACACATTTATTAAGAGTATTTTTCCTGTTTGGGGCATGAGCAATAAAACCCAGATATCCACGGGCTACTTAGCAACATATCTATAGGTGGCTGATAATGTGGGTCTTAAAGACTTTTGAATGCAAAAGAATAGCAGTAATTAGTAAAAGAGAGTTTCTGAGAAGGCTGCTCCCTTCACTCACATGAGATAATGCATGTAAAGTGTTTTACAAACTGTAAAATGCTCTTTAAATAGAGTCTAGTATTATAGGGATTATCACTGCCACCATCCTAGTTTGGGTAGGTCTCACCTCATGCCAGTCCTGCCTATTGTAAGAGCCTCCTAACTAGTCTCCCTGGCACACTCTGTGAAGCTACACCAAGTGTACATAATGACCTTCAACTTGGCAAAGGAGTTTTTCCAGAAATCACCTACCTCCAACACATAAGAAATAATAAGAAAGCTGACATCTTTATAGCACTTCACAGTTTTAAAAGCACTTTCCATACCTAGAGCAGGATGATGTGATAGAAAGAAGGCTGAGTTTGGAGTCAGAAGACCTGGGTGATATCCTGGCTCTTGCCATTTTATAACCTGTGTGACCTTAAGCTAGTCATATACCCTATCTAAGTTTCAGTTTCCTCATCTCTAAAATGGGCTGCGGTGTGAGGGGGAAGAGAACCTATAAGTTCCTTCTACCTCTGAAGTGAAGAAGTTATGATTAGCTCATTTGATCCTCATAACAATCTCACAATATATGCAGGGAAGATGTTATTACATGTTACAGATGAGGAAACTGAGGCCCAGAAAGGTTAAGTGTCTTACCAAAGTCATACAGCTAGTAAATGGCAAGAACCAAGGAATCTTTAAATCCAGAATTCTTGACTCTATTTTTAAACTTTGATTCTTCCTGAAGATTGTCAATGTGTAGCCTCTTATAATTGCTTCATTTTAAAAACCCAGTGGCACAAAGCAGAAATCCTCCATACCCCAGTAGATGGTCCTGTTCTGTTGTAGAAGCCACAGATGAGATTATTTGCATTTGAATAAGTCAGGATTTAGGAAAGGCTGGAAGAGAATGAGTATTTATTTAATACCTACTATATGCCAAGGCTTTTTACAAATACTATCTCATTCGACCTTCACAACAACCCTGTGAGGTAGGCACTGTTGTTATCTACATTTTACAGTTGAGAAAACTGAGGAAATCAGAGATTAAGTGACTTGCTCAGGGTCACACAACTAGTAAGTATCTAAGGCTGAATTTGAACTCAGGTCTTGCTGATTCCAGGGCCAATACTCTATCCATTGCACCCCCAATTATCTCAAACTGTTATGAGGTCCATAATTGAAGGCCTTTTAGTTTTTATCTTCCAGATGAAAAGGACTCTAGATATCTATTTCAATATTCTTATTTTACAGATAAGGAAACTGAGGCATAGAGAGCTTAAATACTTTGCCTAAATATCCCACAAGTTAGAGGCAGATACAGGATCTGGACTCATCCCTTGACTCTCAGGCCAGTGCTCTTTGGTATAGAAGAGTCTTGCTGTGTTGCTATACTCAGAACTTACGCTATAGGTAGAGACTGTCCTTTAAAAAAAGTTGTTTTAATAAATTTGGTTTTAACAACACAGTCATCCCAGTTATGCCCCCATACCACCAATAAAAAATGAACCCTTCCTGTAACAAAGATAAACAGCTCATCAGAACCAACCAGTAGCATAGGCAACATTCCATACCTGTAGCCCCCTACCTCTCCACTGCAAAGACACTGGTGTTGCTACAATTAATTCTTCTTCAAGGTTCAAGATTGTTCAAGACTATCACTCTGCATTCACCTTTGTGTTGGTGTTCTATTTATATTACAGTGATTATTTTGTATATTGTTCTTTTGATTCTACTTCACCTTATATTAGTTCATACACATTTTTTCATATTTTTCTGAATTCCTCTTATTGTTTGTTTCTTACTGCACAATAATATTCCATTGCATTGCTACCCACCAGTTTATTCAACCATTCCCCAACTGACGTGCGTCCATCTTGTTTCCTTTTTTTTTTTTTTTTTTTTTTTACTGTGTGGAGATCCACTTTTATTAGAACCCAGGTCTTTCAGTGTCTAACTCATCACACTACACTGCCCATAAACTTCAGATCTATGCTATGGTACTATATTTTAGTGCCTATGACAGCACCTTTTAGTAATTCTAGTGACAAATTCCATTTTAGGTGGGACCACCTTATAAGGATCAAGATAAACTGGCCTCATACTAAATTCCATTCTGTCACAATGGCATCATAGAGACATTCTCTCAAGGGGGACCACAACTGGGAGTGGTTTGTGATCAAGGGAATGCCTTGGTTATGTGCTGTCTCTGACATGCAGATGTCATGGGATACAGGAAGATGGGACGAAACTTGAGATACTGCCTTAGCTACCGGCATAAGAAAACAATGACAGATAGTCTTGCCCAACAGATAGGGAAAAGTTGGATGTCTTTGGTCTTTTCTGTGAAAAATGAAGAAGTCAAACCCTTTCCCTATAGCCTAAGCAATGCCCATTGGAATTGTTTGTAGACTGATCAGGGTAGCCAGATAAGGCAACAAATCAGGCAGTTTCCATGGATTAGCACAACTCTTTCCAGGAAGAGCAGAAATGCGCTTGGCTGCAGAAGACACCAGCATTTACATGGGTGGGAACGCTTTGTGTGTCCAACCATTGGAGAGGAGAACCAGAGAGCAAGAACAAAGACAGGAGACCTCGTGTGACCCTGAGGAGGTCCCTTCCCTGTGCCGTGCCCCCATTTTCTTCATCTGGAAGATGACGAGAGGAATGCCTGGCCTCCACTAATCCCCCAAGGGAACTCTGAGAAAGCAGTTTGAACACAATGAGCAGACAAACAGGAATCTACAAAGTGCCTGACCTCACTGGAGAGAAACACTCTCTAATGGGCCAATAAGGAGACAGCTGAATGGAACAGAGGCTTATGAAATCAGAGCGCTCAAGCTGGAAGGAACTTTAGAGATCAGCTAGTTCAACCATCTCATTTCACAGATGAGATAACTGAGGCTCAGATAGAGGAAGGAAGTTAGCAAAGGTAGTAGCCTTGAAGGAAGACTGTCATTTGCCTTTTATTATATCCCAGAGCCTATCACAGTACTCAGCATATAGTAGGTGCTTAATAAGTGTTTATTGATGGATCGCACCCTTTCTACTGCTCCATGTTTCTGCGGTAATTCTTCTTTAAAGAATAATATGAAAAACAGTGTTTCTAGTCATCTCACCTAGAAAATAGCCTTGTAGAAAATTTAACCGCCCATGCAAATTTATGTTAACTTGTAGAGACTATAGGCCAAGGTGATAAGTTGTGAAAATAAAAGTATTCTACCAGCATAGCCCTTCTCCTGACTTCTCCTATCCATGTGAAGGTACCCTTCAAGGCCAAAGTCAAATGCTTTCTCTCTGAAGCTTGTCCTTCAGAAGCAATCTTTCCTCCGTCTGAATGAACATTCTCTATCTTACTTGGTGCACTTTTAGTGATGACCTCAGAGGTCAGCTAGTAAAGGAATTAATGCCTCTTTATTTCATAGGTCGTGGGCTATTGTCCCCTAGCCCTAAGGTCACACATAACAGGAGAAGCATTCAAATGCAAGTCACATAATTAGAGCTGTAAGTTCTGATCAAGTCTAATCCATTCCTGTCTCAGTACCCTACCAAGTAAGGCAAGATAGCATCACTCGATGGATTTCAATGAATAATAATAACAGTAGCTAGCAATTATATTACACTTTGAGGTTTGCAAAGCACTTTAACACATCTCATTTTATCCTCTCAACAACCCTTGGAGGAAGGGGCTATTATTAGCTCCACTTTACAGATGAAGAAATTAAGGTAAACAGCGAAAAAGTGACTTGCCCGGAGTCACACAGCTAGTACATGTCTCAAGCTGGATATGAACCCAAGTTTTCTTGATACCATTAGCCTCCTCACTCCCTCCTGAGAAGGTGGGAGGAGGTCCTTTGATTCAAAATCCGATGCTCTTTCCTCGTCACTGTGCAATCTCTCCAATGTCATCATTCCTAATAGACTTTGAGTCCCATAAAAGCAGGGACCACATTATTTGTACTTGTATTCCTTGTGGCACTGAGTACAGAGTTTGCATGGTGATAATATTTAATATAAATTTTAGACTTTAATAAGGGCCAAAGTTTGAATTAAGAAGAGCCTGAACCTAATAGTCCCCTTTGTTTAACTTAGAGGATGCCTTTTGATGTCAAGCAAATGGGACTTCCTTACCAGACCCTTCTTCTAGCATCCTAGTGATAAGAGAAAAACATAGATACCTTGGGTTGTAACTTCAGCTTTGTCAACTCTGTTAAGATGAACAACTTCAAAGGCCTGTTTAGGACAGGATGTCTGTAATCTGGATGATGGGACTTTTCCTTATCTTGAATCACAAAGGCATGCTACTGAAAGAAGATGCTCATAGCTTGGGATCATAAAACCCAGCTGATGCTACTTTGTTTACAGTGTGTTCATCTAAGAGAACTCCTTTCTCATGGCAAAATGTATATAAGCCAGAAGATTTCTGTACTGGGTAGCCAGAACATCTTTCTGGCTCCATAATGCATTATGTTACCATTTTCTTTAATAGGGAATTGATTAATTAATTAATTACATCATAAAATGTATGCATTTAGCCTGTTGCCTTTTCTCTTCAAGTTTTCAGGTCAACAATGGTATAGGTCACTTTTGGATCAACCAACTGGGCATTCATCTTTATATATGTAGAGAGTAAGAGATCATGTGTTGAATTCCACCTGCCACCATTTACTACCCGTATAAACTTGAACAAGTGATTTTGATTCTTTGGGGTTTAAATATTCTCATTTATAAATGAGACTGTACAAGATCAACTTGAAGTGCCCTTTCACTTCAAAATATATTATCTTATGAGACAGTAGAAAGGATAGAGATAGAGACAAGACCTGTGACTTCACTGGTATAGGGAACTCCAAAGGAAGGAAATTGCTTTTTCTAATGTAGATAAATAACCTCTCTGCAAATTAAATTATTAGAAAGGTCCATAGAACACTTAGAGGTTAAAGACTTGCTCAGGGTCACACAGAGAGTGTTATAATAATGATAACAATGATAGTAATAGCTAACGTTTACATGGTACCTATTATGTGTCAGGCACTGTGCCAAATTCTTTGCAAATATTGTCTCATTTGATACTCACAATAACCTTGGGAGGTAGGTGCTATTATTATCCCCATTTTACAGATGAGAAAAAATGAGTTAGGCAGTGGTAAAGTGACTTGCTCATGTTTACACAGCTAGTAAGCATCAGAGGCTGAATCTGAACTCAAGTCTTCATGACTCCAAGCCCAAAGCTTTATCCACTGTGCCACTTAATTGCATAGCATAGATGTGTTAGAGGACTTGAACCCAGCTCGTCCTGGCTTCAAGGTTGGCTCTTTAACCATTCCCAGTGATTCTTAAAACGGTCTGGGAATCCCCAGGTATATTAGGGAAAGTGGTGATCAAAGGTAAAATACTTGTGAGGAGGGAAAAGAAGAAGGGTAAGAGAAAGGGGGGGGGAGGGGAGAAACAAGTGAAAAGTAGCATGGAGGCAAATGCAATTAGTTATGATAACTATAAATGGAAATGGGATGAACTCACCCATAAAACAGAAGCAGAAAGCAGAATGGATTAAAAACCAGAATCCTACAATATGCTGTTTACAGGAAATCCATCTGAAGCAGAGAGAGACACACAGGGCAAAGGCAAGGGGCTGTAGCAGAGTCTATTATGCTTCAGCTAAAGCAAGGAAAGTAGGAGGAGCAATCATGGTCTGACAAAGGAAAAGCAAAAAATCTAATTAAAAGAGATAAAGAAGGAAACTATATCTTGCTGAAAGGTACCATAAACAATGAAGTCATATCAACATCAAACATATATGCACCAAAGGGTATAGCATCTAAATTTTTGAAGAAATTGAATGAGTTACAGGAGGAAAGAGAACTAGTGGCAGACCTCAACTTTACCCTCTCAGAACTAGACAAATCTAACATAAAAAATAAACAAGAAAAAAGTTAAAGAGGTGAACAAAATTCTGAAAAAAATAGATATGATAGATCTCTGGAGAAAATTGAATGGGAATAGAAAGGAATATACCTTTTTCTCAGCAGTACATGGTACCTACACTGAAAACCTCACAACCAAGTGCAGAAAAGGAGAAATGACACACATCCTTTTCAGATCATAATGCAACAAAAATTACAGTCAATAACGGACAATAGGCAATAAAAAACTAATTGGAAAATGAATAATATAATCCTAATAAAAAACCAAATGACTCAAAGAACAAAAGATAGAAACAATCAAAATTTCCTTAAAGAAAATTACAAGGGGGCAGAGCCAAGATGGCAGAGTAAAAGCAGGGACTTGTTGAGCTCTCCCCCAAATCCCTCAAATACCTGCAAAAAATGACTCTAAACAAATTCTAAAGCTACAGCACCTACAAAATGAAAGAGGGAAACAAATTTCTAGCCCAAGACAACCTGAAAGATCAAAAGGAAGGGTATACCATACCAGGCTGGGAGTGGAATGCAAGCCTTCATGGGCTATGCCCACACAGACAGTCCCTCAGAGGACTGAATGACTGGCAGTTGTGGCATTTTCCAGACTTCTCAACCCACAAACATCAAAACAGCATAGAAGATCAATGGGAAAATTCTGTGGGGCCTGGATGAAAGAGGAGTGTGGTGTGGCTGGGGTCCACCTCCAGTCCCAGGGTGGGGAGGTGGTGGCAGTGGCTGTTTCCAGAGCTCTGAAATACCACATGGGTAAGATTGAGTAGCTGACACAAAACCTCCAAAGTCTCGGAGAGTACACCCACCCTAACTCTCATGCCCACCAGAAGCAGAATCCTACCTTGACAAAGAATTAAAATGTTCCATATTTGGTTGGAAACATGAGCAAATAGCATAAAAAATCTCAGACTACAGAATCTTACTTTGGTGACAAAGAATATCAAAACATACAACCAGAAGAAGACAGCAAAGTCAAAGCCTCTGCATCCAAAACCTCCAAGAAGAATATGAAAATATGAATCGGATGCAGGACATGAAAGAGCTCAAAAAGAATTTTGAAAATCAAGTAAGAGAAGAAGAGGAAAAATTGGGAAGATAAATGAGAATGATGCAATAAAATTGTGAAAATGAGTCAACAGCTTGCTAAAGACCCCAGAAATACTGAAGAAAATAACACCTTAAAAATATTCTGCCAAGATGGCAGAATAGAAAGACACATATACTCTAGCTTTTCCCCCACAGTCCATAATATATCTGCAAAGAATGACTCTCAACAAATTCCAGAGCAGCAGAAGCCACAGAACAATGGAGGAGACTTCCAGCCCAGGGTGACCTGGAAGGCCAATGAGAAAGGTCTGTTGCACCAGACATGGAGCAGAGCACAGCCCAGCCTTGACCTCAGTGCAGGGAAGAGGACCATAGCAGGTCTCAGGGGTGGAATCCCCAGCGTCAGCAGCAGTGGTTCGCAGATCCCTCTACCCACAGGTGCCAAATGTCAGTGAGAGGGCTTTTACAGCTGGCCAAGAAGGGAGCAGTGTCCATCCCCCCAAAGCTCCAGCCCCAGGCAGCAGTGGTAGAGGCCTCAGTGTGTGGTGGCTCCCACAGCAGGCAGCAGCCAACATCCATTGTTGGAGGCCTCGTCATAAAGCCCCTGGGGGAACTGAGCAGCTGATCTGAACCTCAGCCCTGAATGCTGGCATGGCAGAACTGGAGGCAAGGTGGTTGTGGAGAAGACATTCTGAAGATTCTGAGCACAAAAGTTTTCTGTTGCTACTACACCAGTGTGCAGGCTTGATTGTGCCACCTTGGAGGAACTGAGATCTTACAGGGCCCCAGAGTATACCCTACTCTTGACAAAGAACCCAAAATTCAAGTAACTGGTTAGGAAAATGCCCCAAAATGGGGAAAAAAATAAAACTATAGAAGGTTACTTTCTTGGTGAACAGGTATCTTCTCCCATCCTTTCAGGATGAGGAAGAACAATGATTACCACCAGAGAAAGACATAAAAGTCAAGTTTTCCATATCCCAAACATCCAAAATAAATATTCAATGATCTCAGGCCATGGAAGAGCTCAAAAAGAATTTTGAAAACCAAGTAAGCAAGGTGACTGAAAAACTGGGAAGAAAAATGAGAGAGATGCAAGAAAATCATGAAAAGCAAGTCAACAGCTTGCTAAAGGAGACTCAAAAAAATGCTGAAGAAAATAACACCTTGAAAAATAGACTAAGCCCAATGGCAAAAGAGGTCCAAAAGGCCAATGAGGAGAAGAATGATCTAAAAAGCAGGATTAGCCAAATGGAAAAGGAGGTTCAAAAGCTCACTGAAGATATTAGTTCTTTAAAAATTAGAATGGAACAGTTGGAGGCTAATGACTTTATGAGAAAGCAAGAAATCACAAAACAAAACCAAAAGAATGAAAAAATGGAAGATAATGTGAAATATCTCATTGGAAAAACAACTGACCTGGAAAAGAGATCCAGGAGAGACAATTTCAAAATTATAGGACTACCTGAAAGCCATGATCAAAAAAAAGAGCCTAGACATCATCTTTCATGAAATTATCAAGGAAAACTACCCTGATATTTTAGAGCCAGAGGGCAAAATAAATATTAAAAGAATCCACTGATCACCTCCTGAAAGAAATCCAAAAAGAGAAACTCCTAGGAACATTGTAGTCAAATTCCAGAGTTCCCAGGTCAAGGAGAAAATATTGCAAGTAGCTAGAAAGAAACAATTCGAGTATTGTGGAAGTACAGTCAAGATAACACAAGATCTAGTAAGTTCTACATTAAGGAATTGAAAGAACTAGTGTTAAAACAAGAATCACCTACCCAGAAAAACTAAGTATAATACTTCAGGAGGAGAAATAGAGGCCTGTCAAGTATTCTTGATGAAAATACTAGAGTTGAATAGAAAATATGATTTTCAAATACAAGAATCAAGAGAAGAATGAAAGGTAAACAAGAAAGAGAAATCATAAAGGACTTATTAAAGTTGAATTGTTACATTACTACATGGAAAGATGGTATTTGTAACTCATGATTCCTTTCTCAGTATTAGGGTAGTTAGAGGAAATGATGATAGATAGATAGATAGATAGATAAATAGATAGATAGATAGATAGATAGATAGATAGATAGACAGACAGACAGACAGACAGACAGATGGCACAGGGTAAGTTGAATATGAAGGAATTATATCTAAAAAATGAAATTAAGGGGTGAAAGGAATACATTGGGAGGAGAAACGGATAGAATGGGATAAATTATCTCACATTAAAGAGGCAAGAAAAAAGTTTCACAATGGAGGGAAGAGGGGGGAGGTGAGATGGAATGACTGAACCTTACTCTCATCAGATTTGGCTTAAGGAACGAAAAACATACACATTCAATTGGGTACCTTATCCTACAGGAAAGTAAGGGGGAAGATGATTAGGGGGAAGATGATAGAAGCGGGGGGCAGACTGGGGAAGAGGCAGTCAGAAGCAAACACTTTTGAAAAGGGATAAGGTCAAAGGAGAAAATAGAATAAGTGGGGAGCAGGATAGGATGGAGGGAAATATAGTCTTTCACAATATAACTACAATGGAAGTCTTTTGCATAACTACACATGTATAACCTATGCTGAATTGCTTGCCTTCCCAATGAAGGCATGTGGAGAGGGAAGAAGGAAGAGAATTTGGAACTCAAAGTTTTAAAAACAAATATTTAAAATTGTTTTTACATACAACTGTAAAATACAATATACAGGCAATGGAGTATAGAAATCTGTATTGCCCTACAAGAAAGTAAGAGGGAAGGGGATAAGAGTGTGGGGTGATAGAAGGGAGGGCAGACTGGGGAAAGGGTAATCAGAATACATGCCATCTTGGGATGGGGAGATGGGAGAGATGGGGACAAAATTTGGAACTCAAAATCCTGTGGAAATAAATGTTAAAAACTAAAAATAAATGAATTAATAAAATGTTTTAAAAAGAAAATTAAAACAATGAAACAACATACCAGAACTTGTGAGATGCATGCAAAGAACTACTTAGGTAAAATGTATATCTCTAATTGCTTACATCAATAAGGGAAAAAGTCGATCAAATTGGACATGAAACTAAAACTAGAAAAAGAAAAAAAATTAAAATCTCCAATTAAACATCTAATTGGAAATCCTGGAAACTAAAGGAGATATTAATAAAATTGAAAGTAAGAAAACTATTGAACTAATAAATAAAACTAGAATCTGTTTTTATGAAAAAAGAAATAAAACAGACAAACCACTGGTTAATTTGATTTTAAAAAGGAAAGAATAAAACTAAATTACTAGTATCAAAAATGAAAGGGGTGAATTCATCACCAAGAATAGGAAATTAAGACAGTTGTTAGGAGCTATATTGCCAATTATATGCCAATAAATTTGACAATCTAAATAAAATGGATGTATATCTACAAAAATATGAATTACCCAGATTAACAGAAGAGGAAACAAAATGTTTAAATAACCTAACTTTAGGAAAAGAAATTGAACAAATCATCAATGAACTCTTTAAGAAAAATTCCCCAAGGCCAGATGGATTCACAAGCAAATTTTATCAGGCATATAAAGAACAATTAATCCCAATGCCACATAAACTATTTGGAAAAAAATGCAAAAGAAGGTGGTGTAGTCATAACAGATATTCAAACTGTATTATAAAGCGGTAATTATCAAAATAATCTGTTACTGGCTAAGAAATAGATTTATGGATTAGTGGAATAGATTAGGTACAAATTACATAAAAATAAATGACCACAGTAAAGTAGTATATAATAAACCCAAAGATCTAAGGTTTTGGAACAAAAACTCATTATTTGACAAAAACTCCTGGGAAAACTGGAAAATTGTATGGCAGACTGACCAATATCTCACATCATATACCATGATAAGGTCAAAATGAGTGCATGATTTACACATAAAGGATCATACCATAAACAAATTAAGAGAACATAGAATAGTTTATCTTTCAGGTTTATGAATAAGGGAAGAATTTAGGATGAAAGAAGATATACAGAGTATTACAAAATGTAAAAGAGACATTTTTATTATGTAAAAATCAAAAAGTTTTGTACAAACAAAACGAATGGAGCCAAAATCATAATGAAAACAGAAAACTGAGGGACATTTTGCAGCAAGTATTTCTGGTAAAGAACCCATTTCTTAAATATAAAGAAAACTGAGTCAAATTTATAAAAATATAAGTCATGCCCCAATTGATAAATGGTCAAATTATATGAAAGGTAGTTTTCAGACAGAAATTCAAGTTATCT
Source organism: Notamacropus eugenii (assembly GCF_028372415.1). NCBI lineage: Eukaryota > Metazoa > Chordata > Mammalia > Diprotodontia > Macropodidae > Notamacropus > Notamacropus eugenii. The sequence continues at coordinate 704,239,366 of NC_092872.1, read as the reverse complement.
ATAGCCATATGGAAAATGCTCTAAATCACTACTGATTAGAAAAATGTAAGTAAAAGCAACTTTGAGGTATCACCTGAAACCTATCAAAGTGACTAATAGGACAGAAAAGGAAAATTTTGGGTGTTGGAGGAGATGTGGGAAAACTGGGACACTAATGCATTGCTGGTGGAGTTGTGAAATGATCCAGTCATTCTGGAAAGCAATTTAGAACTATATCCAAGGATCAGTAAATTGTATAGACCCTTTGATCCAACAATACCACTGCTAGGTCTATATCCCAAAGACATCCCTCCAAAAAGAAGAAGGACCTATCTATTCAAAAATATTTATAGCTGCTATTTTTGTGGTGGCAAAGAGTTGGAAATTGAGGGGATGCCCATCAACTGAGGAATGGCTAAACAAGGTGTGGTGTATGCTTGTAGTGAAATATTATTGTTCTATAAGAAATTGACAAGCAGGATAATTTCAAAAAAACATGGAAAAATATACATGAACTAATATATAGTGAAGTGAACAGAACCAGGAAAACACTGTACACAGTAACAGTAATATTGTTGGATGAAGAACTGTGAATGACTTAGCTATTCTGTCTGAGCACCTCACAATGATCCAAGACAATCCCAAAGGTCTAATGATGAAGCATACTATCCATCTCCAGAGAAAGAACTGATATTAACTCAATACAGACTGAAGCATACTACTTTTCACTTTCCTTAATTTTTTTTCTTTTATTTGAGTCTTCTTGTACCACATCACTCATATTGAAATGTTTTACATAATTGTACATCTATAACAGATATCTGATTGCTTACTGTCTAAGGGAGAGGGGAGGGGAGAGACGGATAGAATTTAGAACCCAAAACTTTAAATAAAAATGATTAAAAATTTAAAAAAAAATAAAGGGGCTAGAGATTGGATTAGTGAAGTCTCTTCCATAACTTTATAAGATCATAGGATCAGAGATTTAGGACTAGAGATTTAGAGTTTAAAAGCCAGCTAGTTCAACCCCTTCAGTTTACAGATAAGAATATTAAGGCTCAAAGGAAGGTCAGTGACTTATCCAGAGGAAACCTAGAGGCAACTAGGGGATTTCCAGACCTTCCTGATGAAAAGGTCAGAACTCAATAGAAAATTCGATCTTCAAACACAGGTCTCAAGAGAGGAATAAAAAGATAAACAGGAGAGAAAAAAAACTTGTTACTGAATATGGGCAAAGTGTTTAAATCCCTATAAGGGAAGATGATACTTGTTAATCTTGAGAATTGTATATTTATTATGAAATATAAAAGGGATATACATAGATATGGGGAGCAGGTATAAAGTAAGTGAGGCAATGACAAAAATGTGGTTTAAGGGTGTGAAGGGATTGTAACAGGAGATGTGAAAAGGAGGAGGCAGAGAATGGTAAATTACATCACAGGAAGAGGCACAAAATTATATTAGAGTACAGGGAAAGAGGGGAGGGAGATGAGTATTGCTTGATATTTATTCTCATCTGGTTTTGTTCAAGGAGGGAACAACAAACTTAATTAAGTATAAAATTCTAACTAGCTCTATAAGCAGTAGGAAGGGAAGGGGGAAAGAAAAGGGAGGGGAGGCTAAAAGAGAGGAAGAAGTGATAAGGGTAAAGAGGAGTAAAAGGAAGGGGGACTGAAAGAAGGAAGGGAAGGCTGCAGAAGGTGGTGGTCAAAAATTAAAACTCTACTCTGGAGGGGAAGGGAGAACTAAAAGCAAAACTGGGAGGAAAGAGGATGGAGGGAAAGACACAGAGAGTAATCATAACTGTGAATGGGATGAACTCTCCCATAAAATGGAGACGGATAGCAGAATGAATTAAAAACCATAATCCAACAATATGTTGTTTATAAGAAACACATTTGAAATGGGGGGATATGCACAGGGTAAAGGTAAAAGGTTGGAGCAGAATATATTGTGCTTCATCTGATGTAAAAACAACATTGGCAAAGTTTCAGGTTGCAAAATAAACCCACACAAATCTTCGGCATTTCTATATGTTACTAACAAAGCCTAACAGCAAGAGATAGAAAGAGAAATCCCATTTAAAGCCAGGGTAGACAATATAAGTGCAGAAAGGCAGAGATAGTCAATGCATCCTTCTCAGATCATAATGCAATAAACATTATATGTAATAAAAGGCCATGGAAAGATAGACTAAAAATTAACTTGAAACTAAATAATCTAATCCTAAAGAATGAGTTCGTTAAACAACAAATCATAGAAACAATCAACAACTTCATTAAAGAGAATGACAATAATGAGACAACCTACCAAATCTTATAGGATACTGCAAAAACAGTTCTTAGGGGAAGTTTTATGTTTTCAAATGCCTACATGAATAAAACAGAGAAAGAGGAGATCGATGAACTCGGCATGCAGTTGAAAAAGCTAGAATAAGAACAAATAGAAAATCACCAAGTAAATACCAGATTAGAAATACTGAAAAACAAAAGAGAGATTAATAAAATTGAATTAAGAAAATTATCGAACTAATAAATATAACTAAGAGGTGGTTTTATGAAAAAATCAATAAAATTGATAAACCTTTGGTCAACTTGATTTAAAAAAAAAGAAAGAAGAAAACTCAATTACCAATATCAAAAATGAAAAGGGTAAACTCACCTCCAATGAGGAGGAAATTAAAACAATAATTAGAAATTACTTTGCCCAACTGTATGCCCATAAATTCGACAATCTAAATGAGATGGATGATTATTTTAAAAAAATATAAATTGCCCATATTAAGAGAAGAAGAAGTTGAATACATAAATAACCCCATCTCAGAAAAAGAAATTGAACAAGCCATCAATGTACTCCCTAGGAAAAAATCTCCAGGGCCAGATGGATTTACAAGTGAATTCTATCAAACATTTAAAGAACATTTAATTCCAATACTATATAGACTATTTGGGGAAATTGGGGAAGAAGGAGTCCTCCCAAATTCTTTTAATGGTACAAATATGGCTTTGATACTTAAACCAAGAAGAGCCAAAACAGGGAAAGAAAATTATAGACCAGTTTCTCTAATGAATATAGATGCAAAAATTTTAAATAAGATTTTAGCAAAAAGAATACAGCAACTCATCATGAGAATAATACATTATGATCAGGTAGAATTTATACCAGGAATGCAGGGCTGGTTCAATATTAGGAAAACTATTAGCAGTATTGATCAAATCAACAACAAAATTAACAGAAATCACATGATTATCTCAATAGATGCAAAAAAAGCTTTTGAAAAAGTACAACACCCATTCCTATTAAAAACACTGGACAGCATAGGAATAAAGGGAACTTTCCATAAAATAATAAGCAGTATCTATCTAAAACCTTCAGCAAGCATTATATGCAATGGGGATAAGCTAGATACATTTCCAATAAGATCAAGGGTGAAACAAGGATGTTCATTATCACCACTATTATTCAATATGGTACTACAAATGTTAGCTGTAGCAATAACAGAAGAAAAAGAAATTGAAGGAATTAGAATAGGCAAAGAAGAAACTAAGCTATCACTCTTTGCAGATGATATGATGATATTCTTGGAGAATCCCACAGAATCAAGTAAAAAACTCCTTGAAATAATAAACAACTTTGGCAAAGTTGCAGGTTACAAAATAAACCCACACGAATCTTCTGCGTTTCTATATGTTACTAACAAAGCCCAACAGCAAGAGATAGAAAGAGAAATCCCATTTAAATCCAGGGTAGACACTATAAAATATTTGGGAGTCTATCTGCCAAAACAAACCCGGGGACTATATGAACACAATTACAAAACACTTTTTGCACAAATAAAGTCAGATCTAAATAAGTGGAAAAACATTAGTTGCTCGTGGGTAAGCCAAACCAATATAATAAAAATGACAGTTCTACCTAAATTAATTTACTCAGTCAGTGCCATACCAATCAAACTACCAGAAAATTATTTTGTAGAGCTAGAAAAAAATAATATCAAAATTCTTCTGGAAGAACAAAAGGTCCAGAATATCAAGGGAACTAATGAAAAGAAATGCTAAGAAAGGTGACCTAGCTCTACCAGATCTCAAATTGTATGCTAAAGCAGCAATTATAAAAAAAAAAAACCATTTGGTACTGGCTAAGAAACTGAAGGATAAACCAGTGGAATAGGTTAGGTACCCAAGATGCAATAGTCAATGAATATAGTCATCTAGTGTTTGAGACACCCAAGGACCCCAGCTTCTGGGATTAGAACTCACCGTTTGACAAAAATTGCTGGGAAAACTGGATAACATTGTGGCGAAAATTAGGCATAGACCAATGCCTGACACCTTACACAAGAATAAAGTCCAAATGGATACATGATCTAGGTATAAAGATTGATACTATAAACAAATCAGTGGAGTAAGGAATAGTGTATCTATCAGATTTATGGAGTAGGGAAGAATTTTTTACTAAACAAGACACAGAAAATATTACGAAGTGCTAAATGGATACTTTTGATTACATTAAACTGAAAAGTTTTTGCACAACCAAACTGAATGCAGTCAAGATTAGGACAGAGGCAGAAAACTGGGAAAAATTTTTGCAACTAGTGTCTGTGATAAAGGCCTCATTTCTAAAACATAGTGAGAATTGAGCGAAATGTACAAGAATATAAGTCATTCCCCAACTGATAAATGGTCAAAGGATATGAACAGGCAGTTTTCAGAGGAAGAAATTAAAGCTATCTATAGTCATATGAAAAACTGCTCTAAATCACTATTGATTAGAGAGATGCAAATTAAAACAACTCTGAGATACCACATCATAGCTATCAGATTGCCTAATAGGACAAAAGAGGAAGATGAAAAATGCTGGAGAAGATGTGGGAGAGTTGGAACATTAATTCATTGTTGGTGGAGTTGTGAGCTGATCCAGCCATTCTGGAGAGCAATTTGTAGCTATGCCCAAAGAGCTACAAAAATGTGCATACCTTTTGACCCAGCAATACCTGGACTGTATCCCCAAGAGATCATAAAAATGGCAAAGAGTCCCACATGTACAAAAATATTTACAGCAGCTCAAGACAAAAACTGGGATGCCCATCAATTGGGGAATGACTGAATAAATTGTGGTATATGAATGTCATGGAATACTATTGTGCTATAAGAAATGATGAACAGGAAGACTTCAGAAAGGCCTGCAAAGATTTATATGAACTGATGCTGAGTGAAAGGAGCAGAACCAGGACATCTTTGTACACAGTACCAGCTACAGTGTACAAGGAATTTTTCTAGTAGACTTACTACTTCATTGCAATGCAAGGACTTAAAAAATTCCCAATGGGGGGGAGGTGAGCCAAGATGGTGGAATACAAAGAGGCACATATTCTACCTCTTCCCCAAGAGCCCATAAAATACTTGTAAACAATGACTCTCAACCAATTCTAGAGCAGCAGAAGCCACAAAACGATGGAGTGAAGGAGATTTCCAGCCCAGGGTGACCTGGAAGGTAGACAGGAAAGGTCTGTCTCACCAGATGCAGAGCGGAGCACAGCCCAGCCTTGGCCACACAGCACCAGGAGGAGCAAGACTGGAGTAGGCCTCAGGGGTGAAATCCCCAGCAGCAGCTGAGCTTTGCAGATCCCTCAACCCACAGGTGCCAAAGACAACTTCAAAGGTCTGTGAGGGCTTTTTCAACTGGGTGAGAAGGCAGTAGGGTCCTCCCCTAATTCTGGGCCCAGACAGTGGCAACAGAGGCAGTAGCAGCAGCAGCAGGTGGCTTCCATGGCAGGGGCAGGCAGTAGCCAGCATTCATTGTTGGAGGCCTCAGTTTAAAGCCCTGGGAGATCTGAGCAGCTGATCTGAATCTCAACCCTAAGCACAGTCTTAGGGTAAGGAAGAGTGTTGTCGAGGCAGACCGGGAGGCTGTTGTGGAGAGGGAATTCTACTGCTTGCAGATTCTGGGCAGAAAAGTTTCTAGTTGCTCCCAGACCAATGTGCAGGCCAGGATTGTGCCACCTTGGAGGAACTGATACCTTACAGGTCCCTAGAGTATTTACTACTCTTGACAAAGGACTCAAATTTCCCAAAAAAGGGGAATAAATAAGACTATAACAGGTTACTTTCTTGGTGAACAGGTATTTTCTCCTATCCTTTCAGAATGAGGAAGAACAATGGTTACTATCAGGGGAAGACATAAAAGTCAAGGCTTCTGCATCCCAAACATCCAAAGTAAATATGCAATAGTCTCAGCCCATGGAAGAACTCAAAAAGGATTTTGAAAATCAAGTAAGAGAGGTGGAGGAAAAATTGGGAAGAGAAATGAGAGAGATGCAAGAAAATCATGAAAAGCAAGTCAACAGCTTGTTAAAGGAGACTCAATTGGCAAAAGAGGTCCAAAAGGCCAATGAGGAGAAGAATGCTTTAAAAAAGCAGGATTAGCCAAATGGAAAAGGAGGTTCAAAAGCTCACTGAAGAAAATAGTTCTTTAAAAATTAGAATGGAACAGATGGAAGCTAATAACTTTATGAGAATCCAAGAAATTACAAAACAAAACCAAAAGAATGAAAAAATGGAAGTTAATGTGAAATATCTCATTGGAAAAACAACTGACCTGGAAAATAGATCCAGGAGAGACAATTTAAAAATTACAGGACTACCTGAAAGCCATGACCAAAAAAAGAGCCTAGGCATCATCTTTCATGAAATTATCAAGGAAAACTGCCCTGATATTCTAGAACCAGAGGGCAAAATAAATATTGAAAGAATCCACTGATCACCTCCTGAAAGAGATTCGAAAAGAGAACCTCCTAGGAATGTTGTAACCAAATTCCAGAGTTCCCAGGTCAAGGAGAAAATATTTCAAGCAGTTAGAAAGAAACAATTCCAGTATTGTGGAAATGCAACCAGGATAACACAAGATCTAACATCTTCTACATTAAGAGATCAAAAGGCTTGGAATATGATATTCCAGAAGTCAAGGAACTAGGATTAAAACCAAGAATCACCCACCAAGCAAAACTAAGTATAATACTTCAGGGAGAAAAATGGTAATTCAATGAAATAGAGGACTTTCAAGCATTTTTGATGAAAAGACCAGAGTTGAAATGAAAATTTGACTTTCAAACGCAAGAATCAAGAGAAGCAGGGAAAGGTAAACAGGAAAGAGAAATCATAAGGGACTTACTAAAGTTGAGCTGTTTACATTCCTACATAGAAAGACAATATTTGTAACTCTTGAAACTTTTCTCAGTATCTGGGTAGTTGGAGGGATTACACACACACACACACACACACACAACACACACATATATGGAGAGAGAGAGAGAGAGAGAGAGAGAGAGAGAGAGAGAGAGAGAGAGAGAGAGAGAGAGAGAGAGAGAACAGGGTGAGTTGAATAGGAAGGAATCATACCTAAAAAAATAAAATTGAGGGGTGAAAGAGGAATATATTGGGAGGAGAAAGGGAGACATGGAATGGGACAAATTATCTCTCATAAAGGAGGCAGGAAAAAGCTTTTTCAATGGAGGGGAAAAGGGGGGAGGTGAGAGAGAAAACATGAGGCTTACTCTCATTACATTTGGCTCAAGGAAGGAATAACATGCACACTCAATTTGGTATGAAAACCTATCTTATACTACAGGAAAGCAGGGGAGAAGGGGATAAGCAGGGTGGGGGGATGGTGGGAGGGAGGGCAAATGGGAAGCGGGAGCAATTAGAAGTAAACACTCTTGTTGAGGGACAAGGTCAAAAGAGAGAATAGAAGAAATGGGAGGCAGGATAGAATGGAGGGAATTATAGTTAGTCTTACACAACATGACTATTATGGAAGTCATTTGCAAAACTACGCATATATAGCCTGTATTGAATTGCTTGCCTTCTCATTGGGGATGGGTGGGGAGAGAAGAAGGAAGAGAAGTTAGAACTCAAAGTTTTAGGAACAAATGTTGAGAATTGTTTTTTCATGCAACTGGGAAATAAGAAATATAGGCAATGGGGTATAGAAATTTATCTTTCCCTACAAGACAAGAGAGAAGAGGGGGATAAAGGAAGGAAGGGGTGTTAGAAGCGAGGGCAGATTGTTGAAAGGGATAATCAGAATGCACAGCGTTTTGGGAAGGGGGGAGGGGAGAGAAGGGAAGAAAGTTTGGAACTCAAAATTATGTGGAAATGAATGTTGAAAACAAAACAAATAAATAAACAAAAATAAATAAAATTTAAGAATTTATAATATTACTGTTATTTTTTTTAAATTCCCAATTGTCTCTTAAGACAAAATGCCTTCTACATCCAGAGAAAGAACTGTGGACTTCAGTTGCAGAATGAAGCAGATCATTTTCTTTTGTATTATCTTTTGGTTTGTTTTATGATTTCTCCCATTCATTTTAATTCTTCTATGCAACATGACTAAGGTGAAAATGTATTTAACAGGAATGTATATGTAGAACCCATATAAAACTGTGTGCTGTCTCAGGGAGGGAGTGGGGATGTAGGAGGAAAGGGGAGGGGAGGGAGGGAGGGAAATCTAAGATATATGGAAGTGATTGTAGAACACTGAAAACAAATAAAATGAAAAAAATAAAAAGGAAAAAAGAGATACATAATATCTACCTCACAAGGTTGTTGAGAATCAAATGGGATGATATTTGTAAAGCACCTACTATGGTGTTAAGTCCCATAGCAAGTACTTAATAAATGCTTATTGCCTTCCTTCCAGGGTGAAATCAAAAAGTACCTTCAAGGTCATCCAGTCTAAAGCCCTTATTTTGCACACTAGGCCCATGGAAGTAACATAATTTGCCTCATGACAGTCATGAGGTTACAAGCAAGTGAAAGTAGAAGGATTTGAACTCAGGTCTTCTGAAGCAACCCTTACTGCCTCTGATCCTATGGTCCTGAAATCCTGAAAGGATCAATCCACAAGCCCTACTGAATCTAAGTACTTATGCCTGTCATTTGTCATCCCTGCAAGGATGGTCTTTTGGGGACCCCTTCAGCTTCAGAGCCTCCACAGTGTTGCTGGAGGCTGCCCTGCTGGATTTGGGCTCAAGGGCTCAAGGGTGGTTGTTCTCCTGAAAAGGCTACTTTTCTCAATACTATTTATATTGGTTGGGCTCTATACCATTTCCTGTCCCTAATGCACAGCCAGCTGCTAGGAAGCAAGAAGACCTCAGAAGCTGCTTTAAAGGGGCCAAGCGTGATAACCCAAGCAAGATGTCCACCACTGGAGGAAGCCTTCCTCTGCTCAGGCAGAGAAGACCAGGGGAGGGGCACAGGTTGGAGGAGCTCTGCCTTGCAGCCCTTGGCTACAACCTCTGCACCACATGGGCAGCACTCTGCCTTTAAGGTCCATGTGGAGCCAAATTAGGAACAGATGTGAGCTCCACAAAAGCCCAGCTTCCCTTGGGCCTCCTCTTCATTCCAGTAATATCTCTCACCTGTGACAAGGGAAAGTAGTGTAGAAAGACTCTGAGAAGCAAAAGTTAGAGCATGACAGCTGGAGTAGGAAGGGACCTCAGAGTACAGATGACCCATCCTCCTCATCTCATCAAGGGGGAAACTGAGGCCCAGGAAGCTTAAAGGACTCATCCAATGGCACACAGGCAGTAAGTATCACAGCAGGATTTGAACACTGATCCTTTAACTCCAGAACCAATGTCCTTTGCACTGGACAACTCTCAGCCCCAAAACCACACCATTTAAAGGAAGTAACTTCTAGAAATCCCTAATTGGCAATTGGGCTTTTCTTTCTTTCTTGACTAAAGAAACCTGAGAACTCATTTGGCCATTAACTTTCCCTCAAAATGGAGAAAACCTTTGATGTAAAATTTCCTGGGATGGGAAGACTTTCCCAAAGTCTCTTGGACTAATGTCCGTGATGCCAGGCGATTAGGCAGGATTTCAAAAGATGTCACTTTTTTCCATTCTCCTGAAAAGTGGTCAAAATTCAGGCAGGTTTATTAACCCCTAGACAAATGTTCATTTATGGTAGATAGAAAGACAGAGACAGACAGATGGATGGACAGCTGGATGGATGAATAGGTGGATAAGTAGATGGATGGATGGATGGATGGATAGATGGGTGGATGGATGGGTGGATGGATGGATGGATGGATGGATGAGAGAGATAGAAATAGATAGGTGAGAGGCAGACAGATATAGATGGACTGCTAATAGATAGAAAGACAGAAAAATAGATGACAGTGGGCAAATAGACATAGATGGATGGATGATAGGTAGATAGACAAATATAAGTGATAGATATTTGATAGTAGAAAAGCAGACATTAGGTGTGTTTGTCCTTCATTCTCAAAGAAGACCATGTCATCAGAGAAATAATGACATGACCTGCACTTGACTTTGTTTTGAGTGAGGGTGGGCTGTGCAGTCACCAGCCTCACTTCTCCTCCAGGGTCATCTGAATCCAGTGATCAGATAGTCATCAGGATGACTGGAGATGACCCAGGATGAGGCAACTGGGGTTAAGTGACTTGCCCAAGGTCACACAGCTAGTGAGTGTCAAGTGTCTGAGATGAGATTTGAACTCAGGTCCTCCTGACTCTTGCATTGGTGCTCTATCCACTACTCCACCTAGCTACCTAGAAAAGCAGATGTAGATGATAGATAGATAGATAGACAGACAGACAGACAGACAGACAGACAGACAGACAGAAAGAAAGAAAGAAAGAAAGAAAGAAAGACAGATGGATTGATGGATGAATGAAATAGACAAACATAAATGGATAATAAAAGGCCAGACATTCAGATGGATGGACAATTGGTAAATAGACAGACAGATAGATAGATAGATGATAGGGGTATAGACAGACAGAAATAGACAGTTGGATGAATGAGAGAGAGACAGAGAGGGAGAGAGAGAGGGAGGAAGTGAGAGAGAAAGAGAGAATGAGAGAGAGAGAGAGAGAGATGGCCAGAGCATTTATTGAGAATTTACCACATTCCAGTACAGTAGTACAGGCAGTTAGATGGCACAGTAGCTAGAGCATTGGACCTGGAGTTAGGAAATCTGAATCCAACCTTTTACACTTACCACTGAACTTCTAGAGTCTAGTACAAGGCGTTTCACTAAATGCTCATAAAGATGAATGCATCATTGCTTAAGGATGTGGTTCTACCTCCATTCTAATGAATCTAATGACAGAGAGTCCAGACACCTCAGTAGGAATAATCAATCAAAAGTATAGACTAGTCATGAATAAGTTCTTGATCAAATTGAGGGCATTGTAGAGTTTTGGCTGTTGGATGAAAGGCAATGATGCCACACAGGAAACATCTTGTGATTGTCTAAGAAGACCAGATTACACCTACTGGGCCATGTATAAAAAGAGCAAGTGAGTTCAGAGTAGGCCAGTCACACAGGGCATCAATTTAGTGGCAGAAGTAAAAACTACATTTCAGAGGATTTCAGTTTGGAAATTGAAGGCAAGTCCCTGAGAGGAAAACACTTGGGGATGGAAAGAGTTTCTCTCTTTCCTCTGCTTCCCACTTTCCCTTCCCACCCTCTCCCTACCCCAACGATCACATCATCTGAGAGACGTGACTAGTAGCAGACCGTTCCTCCACTATGATCAAGGGGCCTGAACCAGCAGAAGATAATCCATCCAGCTGGAGTGAAAGTCACCCCAGGACAGCATGCTTAGAGAGCACGACCTCCTCATAGCAGAGACAAGTGTCAGCTATGGACACCACAGAAAGGCCAGTCCTCAGACCCAGCAGGTAGCTGCTCCCCAAAGGGAACTTCATGAGGACTCTAAGAAGGAAGAGCCAGGGCTTCCAGGAACCATGAGGAGCCCTTTGTCACACATTCTCTACAAATGTACCTCACCACCTCCATACCTTAAGTTTAAAGTTTCTGTTAAAACTCCCCATGTCTTCTGTGTATATTTGTGTCAGACTATGCCACAGACTCTGGGGGGGGGGGGGGGGAATATTTTTGTAACTTCTTTCTATACCAACATGTCGTTGTTCAATTGTGTCTGACTCTTCGTGATCCCATTTGAGCTTTTCTTGGCAAAGATACTGGAGTGGTGTTACCATTTCCTTCTCTACCTCATTTGACAAATGAGGAAACTGAGGCATACAGAAGTTAAGTAACTTGCCCAGGGTCATGCAAATAGGAAGTGTCTGCAGCTGGATTTGAACACAGGGCTTGCTAACTCCAGGTTCAGTGCTCTGAGTGGCTCACATTTCCAGTACCTCTTTTTCCAGCTGTGAAGTTTGAACCATGATAATCCTACCGCCTACTGAACTCCCTTCCCCAAAATATCAGAAAATACAATTTCCCAACAGTTGATGATTTGGATCAACAGCTCACTCAGGGTAGGCAGCTGCCAGGTATCATCATCATCATCATCATCATCTAGCTTAATGCAGGAGCAAGGAGTGGCCATTGTAGTGACTGATGCCAACCTCATACAAGCAAAAACTTTGGAGTTGTAAGGTTAAGGAATCAGCCTATGGGGAAGTCTCAAGTGAGAAAACTCCTTCCACCAATACAGATGACCTTCTCTGTGACTTATAGTCTTAGAAAGTCACCTAGAGTACTGAGAGGCACAGTGACTTGCCCAGGGTCATACTGCAAATATGTGTCAAAGGCAGGCCTTGAAACCAGGTCATCCACATTCTGGGGCCAAATCTCCACTACTATGCTCTTCTGCTTCTCTTGCATGGAATGGACTGCCCCCATCCACCCAAAGGGGATTGAATGATCCCTTTGGTGGGAATGTCAGAAGTAGTCATTCAGTCAACAAGCATTTATTAAGTACCTACTATATTCTAGACACGGTGAAGCTGTCTATTATACTTTACTCTCTCTACATGATTAGTTGATCTCCTTCCATGCTATTAGCTTCTTGTTATCTATTATCTCCAATTTTTCCTGTATGCCTTGTTTGTACAGGGTTGATTTCATGTTTTCTTCCCCATCACACAATGAGCTCTTTGTGGGCCAGGGCTGTTTTTGCCTTTCTTTGAATCCCCAGCACTTAGCACAATGCTTGCCATATAGCAGGCACTTAATAAATGCTAATTGACTGACAGAAAATATAAACTCTTTAGCTCGACAGTGGAGGATCTCCACAATAAGACTCCTACCTGCCTTTCCAGCCTTTTTCCATCCCATTCACCTTCATGACTTCTATGATCTTGTTATACTGGACTATGAGTTGTTCCCCAGAATTCACACTCCATCTCCCACCACCATGTTTTTGCATTGGCTGTTCCTCCATGCCAAAAATGTATTCCCTCCTCATACTTGCCTCTCAGCATCTCGGTCTTCCTTCAAAACTCAGCTCTGGTATCTTCTCTGTTTCTGCACCATTTTATTGGCACTCTTTCCCTCCTAAATTTTCCTTATATATGCTTATTTGTCTATATGTGTATCCTTTCAATAGGACATAAACTCCTTGAGGTCAGGGACTGTTTCATAGTCATATAATATGCACTATACATATAATATATGCATATAATAGATACTCAAAAAGTGTTTATTTAAACTAATGCTATTGTGTTATACAATCTATGATAATATATTACAGCCTACTTATTCCCACTCTACAGTCTTTCTGGTTATCTTCCTTTTATATGTAATATTGTATTGTATCCTTTTTTGGAATTCTTGCTCATTTTTCTTTATTTTTTCATGAGTCTCTTTGTTGTCTTATCTCCTTGGGACCTTGGCTTACAATCGGTCTCTCTGTCTCTTGACCTTATCCATCTTTCCATTGGCCTTTGGGTCAAAGAGTATAAAAGTAACAGTGATTTCACCTTTAGAGAAGAGACAATCTAATACATTACCACTGCATATAAATCTCCTTAAATTTTTTTCTTAAGCTCATGTTCCTTCTGTTTTTAAATCTGTTAAATAAGAGTGATTATTTTGCTTTGTTGCATTGTTTAGTGGACTCTGAGAGAGCCTTTATTTCTAAAGAACCATTATAGCAAGAAGTGTTCCAGTTGGTTAAGGAGATTCATTCAAAGGATCTGTTTATTTTAGACTTCAAGGGTAGGAAAGAAAGGCTCAGACTAGTCTCTTTATCAAGAAGAATGGGTTTTTACAAAATGCAGTTGTATGGGGAGGACATAGTCAACAAATGTTAAAGAAACAGTGACTGGGATCAAAGAAGAAAATTAACAGGAAAATACTTTAAATCTGACATTTGGCTCATCTGCCTTTACATTTGTCCTTGGCAGAAAAAAAATAGATAGTATAATGCTTCTCAAAGAGGAAGCAAAAAGCCAAATAGACCAGAAGAAAAACAGATTGAAAATATAGTGTCTTGTAGTTGCTATCACACTTGAGGGACGTAATTTATTTTATTCCACTCACCTAGGCAAAGAGATTGATCATTAATCATGGTGTACACTGTGTATGCTATCTTATCAATGCATTGTTTCCACATAGGACATCAGAGAGCTGTACAAACGCCAACCAAATATTTATGACTCTACCATGCCTACTTCTGTGTTCATATAATATCTATGGCAAAAGCCAGAGTTTCAGACTTAGAGTCAGGAAGAAATGTATTTTAATCCTGTCTCTGACACTAACCAGCAATGTACCCTTTTTCATTCTCAGTTTCCTCATCTGTAGAATGGAGACCATATATGTATGCCTGCCTCACAGAATGGCTATTCTGAAGTTCAAATGTCTGGAAAGCATTTTGTAAACTTTAAAGTGTTAAAAATGCTAATTATTAGTCATGATATTCCTCATTATTAATATTAATAATAATGTATATTGTCAATTATTGATAATTACTATTATTAAGCTAGCTAATAATATGTGATAGTGTAAAAAGCTCTCTGTTAGAGGACAGAAGGAGGGATATCTTTTCTTCACACCATCCAGTTTCCCCTTCTTGTTCTCTTTTCTGGAATCTTCCTTGCTGTTTGTTTGCTACACCAAGAGGAGGCTGTCTTAGAATGCAGGAGTAGCCCTGGTAAGGGAGGCTGACTTGTGCATCTAGAACTGAAAGGGTCTGGTGCCAGCTCCTAGGCCCACTGTTGGCCATCAGGGAATCTTCCTGGGATACACTGCAAAGCAGCCACCTCTGACCAGGGATACAGCAGTAATTCCAATCACAAGAACACATCACTTGGGAGTTTTCTGACAAGAATTACAAACTCAAGTCATAGAAATTCTTTATCTCCCTTGCAAAGCACTTCGGTGTTTATATAATGTTTGCTTCCTTGCTTGGAAAGTGGAGATGGACTCTTGAAGCCAATTATCAAAGATGTAAAGGTGATGGTCAAACACAGAGCTTAGAATGAATCCAGGTGTCCCAACTTCCCAATCTGGGAACTTGTGTAATTATATCATCTGAGTCCTATTGTAGATGGCAGATTATAAATAGATAGATGGATAGATAGATAGATAGATAGATAGATAGATAGATAGATAGATAGATAGATAGATAGATAGATGGATGGATGGATGGATGGATGGATGGATGGATGGATGGATGGATGGATGGATGGATGGATGGATGGATGGATGGACAAATGGATGGACAGATGGACAGATGGATGGATGGATATAGATAAACTATAAACGATAGACAGATTAATACATAAGTACATAGAGTGAGCATTTATTGAGTGCTTACTACGTGTCAGGCACTGTGTTCAGTTCTGTGGATATATATATATGCCAACAAAACAAAACAGTCCCTGCCCTCAAGGAACTTATACTCTAATGGGAGAAGACAACATAGAATGATCAAAACTATTGAGTAGCTTCAGACAAGAAATCTAAGCTCATTGGGGTATCTGTATATAATGGCAAAGCAGACTCTAGCCTATCCTGATGAGTTCAACAGTCCAGGAAAAATACACAGCTTTGTAGTGTGGCATTTCTGAGAGAGGGGACAAGAAGAAGGAAGGGAGGAGGCAAGGGAATGTAAGGGTAGTCTGCTAGTTCCTTGATCACACAGAGTTATTTAATTCTAAAGTGAAAGATAAGTCTTAATATACAAATAAAACTTGGAAAAATAACACAGTTAATACCAGCTCACACTGAAGTGGAAAAGGCTGATATCAGACCCTTCCTGGAAAGCATATTTCCCCAAGAGTGTAAATTGAGGGGATGGAAGGAATGGGGCAACAGACAAAAAGGCCCCAAAAGTGGAGTGAGACTTGCTAAAAAGACAAACCTCAACAACCTCTCATTCTTGATGTGGGTCAGCTATCCTATGAATATAACACTGTTGGAAAAATCACTGGCACTCGAAACAGAAAACCCAAGCTATAAACTTGGCATGAACTGATTTGCTTAAAGTCATGTACCTACTCTGAATTTCAGTATCTTCCTCTGTGAAATGAAAGAGCTGCACTAAATGATCTCCAAATTCCCTTCTAGGAATCCAGACAACCCACAGGATGCTCTGGCACACAGTAACTGGATAATCCTGGACATGCTGCTCCCCTCCCTGGGCTCAGTTTCTGATCTGAGGTCCCTTCTGACTCTAGGTCTATGACATTGATTCAAATCCTCTTCCTGCCACCACTGGCTGTGTCCTTCTGAACAAGTCACTTCACTAGGCTCCCATTTCCTCATGTGTAAACTGAGAAGGCTGGAAGAGAGGATCTTCAAGGTCTCTTCTACCTCCAGTCTTTTATGTGTTGTTTATTGTGCTTAGCTCAAGTCAAAGGAGTCTTCCAAAAATGGTTCTCAGTACCACACTCTAATCAGGCAGATTTCCTCCCAGAGGAGAAACCTCCATAACCATCTACCAACAAAAAGCAACAGGTAAAAGAGGATTCTATGGGATGGTGGGTGAGCACATGGATGTCATTCCAAATCAGTGTTCTATGGAGTTCAGGGACACTTGGTATGCCCTGAGCTGAACTGGTAAAGACCAGACATTCTTTTTCCCGAAGTAATGACTTCCAAGTCTCCACCTTTCTTGGGTTCTGGTTCCTCACAGCTCCTCCCTTTTCCTATCCCCTCCTGCTGTGGTGGGTACACTTAACCCAATGATTTATTTGCTTCCAACACAAAAACAAAGGGGATATCTTACATATATATACCATAAGATAAACAGACATTTTCCTGATCAAAGGCACCCATCCCTCAGATCTGGAGCCAATTACCAGGAGTGTTTGCTTAACAGAGATCACCCTGAAAAGAGCAGCCTCTGCACAACACATGTTAAAGAATGTGGAGAGGCAAAAAATTCAAGCAACAAATGGAAATTCACACTTTTTAAAAGCCTGGGACCCTGCGGCTTCAAGTAGGGAAACTAGGAACCCAGATGCATAAACTTAGACATCAACTAGAGTCCTGGGTCTTAGTAATAGCCTGGTTCATCTTTCTCCCTTCTTGGCAGCAGTGAGGAACTATGGGTATGGAATGCTACATACACTGTCTGGTTCCCCAGATTAAAGTATTGGTTAATTTTGTTGAAACAATTTCCCCTTTCTATTTTTACTCAGTTGCAATAGATCCCTAGTCAGATAGGAGAGAGAAGAAGGACATTGTTCTTTATCCTTCATTCTCAGTGATAACCAATGACATCACGACCATCATGTCTTGACTTGAATGTGAATTGGAAGTGAGATAGAGATGGGCAAAGTCATCAGTTTCACTCTCTCCTCCAGAGTCATCAGAGTTCAGAGGCAAGACACAGGTCATGATGATTGGTGACGGCCCCAAGGGGACATGAATGTTCAGAAAGGAAGGTCATATATGAAATCACTGGCATTTATAAAGCATCTGTTGCAAAAAATATATAACTTTTTTTTAAAAAAAAAGAACTATATCCTTGGAGAAACTAGATGTGTAAGCAAAGAACCCACCTTTCTGCATGCTTCGGCTCACATACAGTACCAAGACACTCTCAAATATATGAGGGGGAGGCAGAAGCAAATATCTATTTGGGGTGATAGTTGCCCCAAATGAAGATTTGTACAGAGTGAACACTTCCATTCATGCTCCTTCAGGGTGGCATAAAAGTGTCCCTGTACTGTTAAAGTCTGTATATTTTATAGAAATATAAGCTTAGGCTGGCCCTAACAAACTAAAAAGAGTGTGAGTAGTAGATTCCGGGTCTATTGTCCAAAGAACAGCCTCAGCTTATTTAGAGAAACCCACAGTATTACAGGATAATAAATTTAGAGCAGGAAAAAATCAAAAGTCATGAAGCCCAAGTTCCTCACTCTATAGATGATGAAACTGAGGCCCAGATCATGCCACTAGGGTATACGTTTCATATAGGGCAACTAAGTGAAGCAGTGGAGAGAGTTGGGCCCAGAGTCAGGAAGACCCTAGTGCAAATCCAGCCTTGGACATTTACTAGCTGTGTGGTACTTGATCCTGTTTGCCTCAGTTTCCCCATCTGTTAAATGAGATGGAGAAAGAAACAGCAAACTATTCCAGCATCTCTGCCAAGAAAACCCCAAATGAAGTCACAAAAGTGTCAAATGTGACTCAACAACAAAAAGGGTTTCAGAGCATTGATTTTTTTTTCACCACAGAAGCTCACTGTGATTACTATACTGGTGATGCACTTAAGTGGAAAAAGCAGCCATATTGTGAAAATCAATATAGCACTGAGATCAGAGATGATGGGGAAGATGTTGTATTAAGAAGTGGTTCAATGGATATTCTAAATGACTCAATCAACAAGCATTTAGTAAGCACCCACTGTGTACCAGGGATTATACTAGGCACCAGGGATAGGAGGACCAAAATAAAACTGTGCTTGCCCTCAAGAAGCTTACATGAATGGACCGAACTAGATGATTACTGAGCTCCCAACCAATTCTCAAGTGCTGAATGACCCCAGATTAGCCCTAATTTCTCTGAGGCTCAGTTTCCCTATCTGCAAAGATTGTGTAATATATTTACACAATCTCACAAGACAGTCTTGAGGAAGAATTTGAAAACCTAAAGAAGCTATAGAAATAGGAGATGTATTTGAGAAACTAATTCTCTGAAACATCTGAAGGTGAGGAGATGGAAACTCTCACAGTTCTTTTTTATTATAAAGTTTCCTAAGAGTGATCCCCACTGTCTTTCTTAATCATAACAACTGATATTGACTTTCCAAAGCATTTTCATGTCTAAGGCAGCACAAAGGAATTGAATGAGTTAGACATGGTTTACTAATCCTGGCTCTGACATGTATTAGAGCTGTTGACTCTAGTTAAGTCACTTAATTTGAGAGTGGCTCAAGTCTAGCTGTGTGACCTTGGGCAAGTCACAGCCTGTCTTCCTCGGTTTTCTCATCTGTAAAATGGAGATGATAATCATAGCACCTAGCTCTCAGAGTTGTTGTGAGAATAAGATGAGATGATAGTTATAAAGTGCTTTCAAAATTTAAATCAACACAAATGCTGACTTATTATTTTTATCATTGTTAGCATTATTATCAGTGTTAATAATAAAACCTCTTCTTAACAGGAGAAGGTTAATCCCAGGCAATCTCTAACCTCCCTTCTAGAGTAGAATCCTATGAGCTCATTTGATTTGATTTGACTTTTTGAACAATACTGTGAGGTGGAAGAGGCAGATAAGAGGAGAAACCAAGAGCCAGAGATGTTGTAGTATGTTTGGAATTCCACAGAGGCAGCTGGTAGCTCCATGGATAAATCACTTGGCCTGGAGTCAGAAAGCCCCGGGTTCAAATTTGGCCTCAGACGTTTACTAGATGTGTGATCCTGGACAAGACACTTAACTTCTGTTTGCCTTAATTTCCTCAGTTGTAAAATGGGAGTCAAAACAGCACCTACCTTACAGCATTACTAGAAGGATCAAATGAAATAAGATTTGTAAAGAAAAAAAACTTAACATAGTGTCTTGCAAATAGTGGGTAATATATAAATGCTTATACCCTTCCCTTCCCGGGCAATAAGTTGGTGGTTGAACAAGGATTAGAGTCCAGAATGTTCTAACCCATTGTTCCTTCCACTATCTCATACTGTCTCCCTACTAATTTACTTGTGAACCACTCTAATTCAATTAGATTCAAAAGCGATAACTCCCCCACTTCTGCCATTGAGGGGTTGAAGTCGGAGACTACAGGAAATGGAAGTACAGTTATCCCTTCCACATTGTAACTTTCCACATCACCATTTTGTGGGTGATATTGTGGGTCAGCATAAAAAATTAAATGAGAGCTTAGGGGGGGTTTTGTGGAAGACAGCACAAGAAGACCAGCAGATGACACAGAGTTTAGAAACTCAGAAATGCATAACATACATGTATACTATGATATCAATGTGTCATATTTACATATTCAGACTTCTTCTCTAATATGAAGGGAGAGTCAAAAAATTTTACACAGATTTTCCAGATCACGAGGGTGCCATATCCTGAATGGATAACTGTATATATGCGTTGTTTCAGTTGGAAAAATGGGAAATAGAGAGGGATGACCTTATTTATTCATACCTATACAAAAAGATGTGATCATAGAATTTGGAGCTAGAAAACCCATCAAAGATCTTCTTCCTCTCATTTTACAGATGAAGTGCTTTACCCAAGGTCACACAAGAAAATGGATTTCCATAGATTTCCAGCTGGAAATCATTTGGTCCAAGCCCTCATTCTATGGATGAAGAAACTGGTCAGAGAACTAGTAAGCAGCAATCTAGGACTAGCCTCTACACCATATATCCTATAGTCCTTGATTAGGTGGGTCTTAATTGAATCCTCTTCTGACCTTGCTATGGACATCATGACTCCTGTCTATGACAAAGTTCCTCTGCCCTTCCCTATCCATTCACTCCTTTTGGAAAGAGCTCAGCTTACTTCACATATATGGGTTTTAGACTATAGACAAACATCTGCATAATTCAATTAAACCTACAATCTGCAAGAAAAACAACTCAGGCCCTAGGAGAGCTCGGCTCCTTTTGCTCACATATCACAAATTTTCATTCATACCACTACAGTTTTCTGGTTAATTGCTTGTGTGAACATATTCTTTTATGGGCGTTAAAGAACCAAGGCTAGAAGGGAATGAGTTGACTGGTATTTCTGGAGGGTGGGTTGGGAAGACAGCAGCATGAAGAGATCATGATTCTGTTGTCTTCTGTTGAAAACTCATAACAAGGGTTCCTCAGAGCCTGGGGCTAGGGGAAGGAAGTTGCTGAGCTTATGCAAACCCAGTCTCCCAAAGTTAATTCCCAAATCACCAGGTAGCTAACTGCTTCCACATCTGGACTCTTCATGGTACCTTAGTGGAAGGAGGTGGGGGAGATGATGTGCTGGGAAAAGACCACTGGAAATGAATTTATACACACAGTAATTTTTTCAGTGCAACTCAACGTCATCAAACTAGAAAGTTTTTCAAAAGACCCAGTCTTCTACAGCTAGTACATCTGGGTTCTTATGCCTGGAACACATCTTCAATGAATCTGCAATGTCGTGTTTTTCTCCTTTGCTAGTAATTTTTGTTTTCTTTTTGTTTGGAGAAGAGGAGGCATGGAAATTAATTGTAGTAGAGGGGAGGGAGGACAACTTCTGCTATCTTGGAAACTAGTGGGTACAGTGGGTAGAGCAGTGAACCTAGAATTAGGAAGATGTGAGTTCAAATCCTTCTTCAGATACTTACTTGCTGTATGATCCTGAGTCAATCTCAAATTCCTCATCTGTGAGGAAAATAATGGGCATAGTAATAACACCTACTTCCCAGGGTTCTTGGTGAGGATCAAATGAGATATTTGTAATGCAATTTACAAACCTTAAAGGGGAAGCTAGGTGGCAGCTAGGATAGAGCACCAGTATGGCAGTCAGGAGGACCTGAGTTCAAATCTCACCTCAGACACTTGACACTCACTAGCTGTGTGACATTGGGCAAGTTGCTTAGCCCAATTGCCTCATCCTGGGTCATCTCCAGTCATCCTGATGAATATCTGGTCACTGGATTCAGATGGCTCTGGAGGAGAAGTGAGGCTGGTGATCTGCACAGCCCTCCCTCACTCAAAACAAAGGCAAGTGCAAGTCATGTCATCATTTCTCTGATGGCGTGGTCTTCTTCGGCAATGAAGGACAAACACACACACAAACTTTAAAATACTATATAAATTCTAGCTAGTTATCTGTATATATAATATTAATATAGCTATAATCAATTGCATGATATATAACATGTTGTGTATAATTATATATAATTGTATTCATAATATATAATTACATTCTATAATTATGCTGATATTATCATATTGATATTTTAGTAATATTTATTATATTAGCATTTTATATATGATATATTACACTATATATTCTATATATAATGAGAGTGAAGTTGAGTGGGAAAGGGAAAGTATGGTATCTAGACAATGTAAAACTCTCCCCTTGCCAAGTTCACAAGGAAGCAGGAAAACCCTCAGGATCACAAACTCTCAAGGCTGAAAGGAAGCACAGAGGCCATTCATTCCAACCCACACATGGCCAAGCGTTCCTACTAAAACTGTCCAAAAGCAGCTATCAAGTCTCTGCTAGAAGACCACCAGTGAAGAACTCACCATCTCCTGAGGCAGCCCGTCCCCATCTGAGATCTCTTCAGAAGATTCTCCTTGTGATTCAGTCATTTAGAACATGACTCAGCCTTATTCCATATGACAGTCCTTCAGTTAATGCTACCATACCGTCATCCTTTCAACACCTGTCCCCACCTGTCTTCTCTAGGCTCAATAGCCCTGATTCCTTTAAATGACAGTCCTATTACCCTTTGTGATCTTAACTGCTGTCCTTTGGACATTCTCCAATTTGTCAGCATCCTTACTAAACATGGTGCTCAGAAGTAGAGTACAGCAAGATTATTAGCAAGTATTCTGGACACTGGGACTGTCTTAATACAATATAAGTTAGGGCTAATTTGTTCATACCATCCTATTCAGATAGTCTTCTATGATGATAAAAATTCTACAGACTGGGATCCTGTTTCAAATGAATTTAGGAGAATTCTACAACACTTTTAAAAAAGATTCTTTTAAAGAATGTCTTTTTGTTGTTATTCAGTCTTGCAATCATGTCCAACACTTCACGCCTCCATGGACCATAGCACTCCAGGCCCTTCTATCCTCTGCTATCTCTTAAAGTCAGTCCAAGTACAAGTTTGTTGCTTCCATGACACTATTCATCTCATCCTCTGCCATCCCCTTTTCCTTTTGCCTTCAATCTTTCTCTAATCAAAGTCTATTCAAATGAGTCCCATCTACTTATTATGTGACTGAAGTATTTCAGCTTCAGTACTTGACCTTCCAAAGAATAGTCTGAATTAATTTCTTTAAGTACTGACTGATTTGATCTCTTAGATGTCCAAGGGACTCTCAAAAGTCTTCTTCAGCACCACAATTTTGATAGCATCAATTCTGCAGTGCTCAGTTTTCCTTATAGTCCAACTCTCACAGCTATACATTGTTACTGGAAAAACAATAGCTTTTAGTAGACAGACCTTTGTCAGCAAGGTGATGTCTTCTGCTTTTTTAGTTTGCTGGCTCGGTTTGAGAAACCTTTCCTTCTAAGGAGCAATCATCTTTTGACTTCATAGCTGCAACCACCATCCCCAATGATCTTTGAGTTCAAGACTAAAATCTGACACTGCTTCCATTTCTTCTCCCTCTATCTGCCAGGAAGTAATGGGACCAGTTGCCATGATCTTAGTTCTATCAAGAATCTTCACCACAACCTGTTTGCCTTGGGTAATGCTACACAGCATAATTCACAGTTTCATCTAGCTACACAAGCATCTCCACCACAACAAGACAATGTCCCAGGAAGGGTAATATTACAGAAATTATTCTCAAAGATTCAAAAAGAAAACTCTGCCAAACTCCTTTCATGGGACAAATATAGTCCTAGTATCTAAACCAGAAAAGGATAAAGCAAAAAAGAGAGAGAGAGAGAGAGAAACATGGATCAATATCCTTCATGAATATTGATTCAATTTTTAAAATCCCAACTAAAGCAAAAAAAAAAAATTCTGCAGATTTTTAGTTCTTTTGCACCATCATAGACAGTAGTACAGAGTAACTTGTGAAAAATGTCATTGGAAATTTTGTAGTTAATTGTATGTCAGATAACATGGTGGGCAGAGTGCTGGAGGTAGAGTCAGAAAGACCTAAGTTCAGATCTGATCTCAGACACTTACTAACTGCATGACCATTGGCAAGTCATTTAACCTCGGTTTTCTCATACAAAAAGTGGAGATAATGATAGTCCCTGCCTCACAAGACCACCATGAGGATCCAATGGATAACCTATGCCAAACACTTCATAAATTTTGAAGAGTTATATAAATATAAGCTATTATCGTTATTATTAACATGCATATGGAAGCCAGCCATACCATACAAATGAGCTGAAGTAAATAACCTCTAAATGCAAATCCTCTTGTTTTGACCCTCTCCAGGGTATTTCTCAATGAGATAAGATTTCAGTAAATATGAAGAGACCCTGGAACGCCCCCTTCCTAGCCCCTGCAATCATCACCCCATGTTTGACCATGTATTTCCACCTGGAAAGCTACCAGTGGATGCCCAAGAGACAGCAGGTGAACTCTTTGGAGGACCAATTCTCTACAGATGCTCAATGCAAAGAACTAACAATTTCCCTTACTCATGGCTAATGAGGTGTCAGAAAAACACATCTGTACAACCCCCTGACACAGAGGAGGGACAGAAAGTCTCTCAGAGTCCTGAGTTCACCCTGCATGCTACACCCCAGTATTGCTGAAGAAGGAGGGGTCATGCAAACCAAACAAAGAACTGGCTTGCCAAGTAAGTGTGTAATGTTATGAAAAAGAGACTACACGAATGTGAAGAGAGGAACCATTTATTATCAATTAAACAAATGGAAGAAATTATTGAAGACAAACACGATGGGCTGGATTATAAGAAGATTAGAGGATTTGGCACAAGAAAAAAGAGAATATTTCTAAAATTGAAAGAAAAATAACAGAATTAAAGAATAAATTAGATTAAAGAATTAAAAGAATAATAAACCAATTAAGTCAAAATATTTTTGGAAAATACAAATAATGAGGTGTATGGTGTTGCTGATGGTGACAGGGATAGTCTTGGAACCAGAAAAAACTGGATTTAGGTCCTGCCTCTGACATAACTTGCAATGTGACTTATGGCAAGTCATATTATGTCTCAATGTTCTGGGCTATTCTCAAGATTGTAAGTTGCAGAGAAGGTTCCCATCTGCATTGGTAGAGGGAGTTTCCTCACCTGGGACCAATAAAATCACAGGCTCAGGCTCTATTCCTAATAATAATAATAATATTAACACAAATAACAGTTATATCATAGCCACCAGAAATTTTCTGTCCTTAAGCAGCCCAGACATTGATAAATGTAGATTTTTACAATGCAAAGGTAGTCATTTTGCAATGTAACACTATAGTTTACCCCCCCAAAATAGTACCCCAAAATAATATCCATCAAATACCTAGAAAGATATAATGAGGTTGTCAGAATTTTGCACTAGAAACATGCTCGTTTTCTACCTTTATTAAGCATTTTTTAAAGGCAAGCAGTATGAAATGGATATTCATGGTTTCATATGCAATCTTTTTTTGTTTGGCTCTGTGTGGAAATGTTTGGAGTTTTTTGGTGCTTAAAATTCTGAATTTTAGAATAAAATTAATTTTTAAAAAGACAATAAATTCCTATATTATGAACAAAGACAGCTTCTCCCTTGACGCTACTCCTATATCCTCAATTAATCCTGGGGCAGAGGAGGGCGCTATAGAGACCCTGCTTCTGTTGGCCCTTCCCTGTTAGGCACAAGGGAAACAAATACACCAGTAAAGCAATAACTTCACACAAGTTGCTTACAATCTATCAGTTAATCAATTAACATTTATTCAGCTCCTACTGTATACAAAGCACTGTGCTAAGAGATGAGGTTACAAAAAAGGTAAAAGATAGTTCCCTGCTCTCAAGATGTTTGCAATCTGATGGAGGAAACAACAAACAAAAATGTGCCAAGAAGCTATATACTGGATAAATAGGAAGTCATTAACAGAGAGAAGGCACTAGAATTAAGAAGGGTTGGGGAAGGTTTCCTGTAGAAGATAAGATTTTTAGTTAGGACTTAAAGGAAGTCAATGGGAAGAGATGTGGAGGGAGAATGGCCCAAGGGGACAGCAAAAGAAAATACCCAGGGCCTACAGATGGAGAGTCTTGTACCTGGAACAGCCTGGAGGCCAGGGTCATGGTTTTAAGAGTTCATGGGGAGGAGTAAGGTATAAAAAGACTGGAAAAAGACTGGAGGAGTCTGGGTTGTGAAGGGCTTCAAATGCCAGGGAATTTTATATTTGATCCTGAAGGTGATATGGAGCCACAGAAGCTTATTATAGGAAAGGAGAAAATGACATGATCAGATCTGTGCTTTAGGAAAATCACTTTAGTGGCTGAATGAAGGATATATTGGAGTGGGGAGAGACTTGAGAAAGGTAAAACCACCAGCAGGCTACTACAATAATCCAGTGGTGAGGTGTTGAGGTCCTGTATCAGGGTGGTAGAAGAGGTCTTATTTGAGAGATATTGCAAAGGCAAAATCAACAGATCTTGGTAATAGCTTGGATATGAGGGAAGGGGAAGGGGAGAGATAGTGAGGAATCCAGGATGACTCCTAGGATTCAATCCTGAGGGATTGGGAGAAGGATGATGCCCTCTATAGTAATAGGGAAGGTGTGGGGGTAGAGTTTAGGGGAAAAGACGAATTCAGCTTTGGATATGTTGACTTTCAGATGACTACTGGACATCTAATTCAAGATGTCTGAAAGGTAGATGGAAGTTCAAGATTGGAGGTCAGCAGAGGGATTAAGGCAGGAAAAGTGCATTTGAGAATCACTGTCATAGACAGAGATGATGATGAAATCCATGAGAGCAGATGAGATCACCCAGTGAAGCAGTATAGAGAGAGAAGAGAAAAGGGCCCAGGACAAAGCCCTATGGGACAACTATGATTACAGGGTGTGATCTGGAGGAGGATTCAAAGGAGACTGAGAAGGAATGGTCAGAGAAGAAGGAGGAGAAATAGGAGAGCCAAGAGAATGGAGGAGAAGATGGGAATCAGGAAAAACAACATGTATTTTTATACAAGATATACAGGAAATAAATACAAAGTAATTGTCAGGGGAGGGAGACTGGGGGACAAAAGGAAGAGTGTGGCTGACAGCCTGGGGAAATCAGAATAGACCTTGTATAGAAGATGGTGTGGGAGTGAAGAAGGAATGAATTCCAAGTACAGGTGGCAGGATGTGTACAGTCACATTGACAAGAGATAGTCTATCATCTGTGAGAAAAAGCAACAAGGTGAGAATAATGGATGATAACACTGGAAATATAGGTTAGAGCTAGCTTGTGGAGGGTTTTAAATGTAGACCTTCTAAGCAACAGGGAACCACTAGAGTATGTTGAGTAAGAGAATTATATGATCAGACTTAAGCTTCTGTAGTTGTATGGATGATGGAATTGGAAAAGAGAGAGATTTGAATCAGGAAGACTAATTAAGAGACCTACAGTAGTCCAAGCAAGAGGTTATAAGGGCAGTGGTCAATGCGTGAGAGACATCCCCTCAATCCTTCAGGCTGAAAACAGACAGGCCTTGATAACTGATTGGATATGGGGGTGGAGGGAGGGAGAAGAAGAGTCAATCAATGTAGAAGCACTTCTTAAATATCTGCTATAAGCCAGGCACTTTGCTAAGGGCTGAGGATACAAAGAAAGGCAAAAAGGCAGTCCTTGATCTCAAGGAATTCACAGTCTAAAGGGTGGGGATGAGAAGGAGAAGACAAAATATGAACAACCATGTACAAAACTTCTCTGTCTGTCTGTCTCTGTCTGTCTGTCTGTCTCTCTCTCTCTCCATATGTGCGTGTGTATAAAATCAATCAATAAACAATTATCTAAATGTCTGTTATGTACCAGATATTAGCCAGCTAGATACTGGCTATACAAAGAAGTGCAAAGGATAGTCCCTTCTTCCAAGGAATTCATCGTCTAATGAAGTGAGATCTACATACGTTATAGAGACAAGATAGATAGATAGATAGATAGAGATATATATAGTGTGTGTATATGTGTGAGACAGACAGAGACAGAGACAGAGAGAGAGAGAAAGAGAGAGAGAGAGAGAGAAAGAGAGAGAGAGAGAGAGAGAGAGAGAGAGAGAGAGAGAGAGAGAGAGAGAGAGAGAGTGAGTCAAGGCTAAGTCTTGAGGTTTTAAACCTGGAAGGAGGATCGTGCCCTCAACAGAAACAGGGACATAGACACAGCATAAATGGATGTTTATGTTTTATTTAACCATTTAATTATTAATTATCAAAATATGTCTTATTTCAATGTATATTTAATTTTTCTTGCTTTGTTAACAACATGATGTTTATAGTTCGTATATTATTTTATGCCTTTTTAAGTTTCTCGGATGATTTATTTTTGTTGGTGTTTATTTCAATTTATAGATATGGTAGCTGGCTAGTACAGCAGACAGAATGCTGGAGTAAAGAAGTCCTGAGTCCTAATCCTGCCTACTTGCTAGCTCTGTGACCCTGGGTAGGTCACTTAATTTCTCTCAGTTTCTTTATCTGTAAAATGGGGATAATAATAAAATAGCTTCCTCACAGGAGTCTTGTGAGGATCAAATGACAGATAATATTTTTAAAGAGCTTTGCAGATCTTCAAGTGCTATGAAGCTGTTAGCTGTAATGAAGAATTTTTAAAACTTTTCATTAGAGTCCTAAGTCCTGAGTTCAAGTTCTGATTCCAACAATTACTAGTTGTGTGAGTCTGAAAGCAAGTCATTTCCCCTCCAGAACTCAGTTTCTACATTTGTAAAATGAGGGATTCTCCAGTTTGTGCTACTTAGCTCAGAAGGTTGTGTGGAGAGCAAAATGTTCTGTAAAGTTGGTAATATAAGTGTCAGTCACTGCTGCCTTATTTTGAGCAGTAAAAATTCAGTAATGTCTAAAGATTTCACCCAGAAACCCTCAGCCCCATCCTGTTTTAGTAGGTGTGAAGTCAGAACACTTTGGTTTGGCTCTTTTCTCCCAAATAATGGAGTAGCCTGGGCTAGTTACAGCATTGCACTAAGGTAGCCAAGAGAGATTGGCAGAGCTAGAAAAAATCGCACTATATATTTAATCAGAAGATTTGGGTTCAAGCTACCCTGCCAATTACTAATGTAACCTTGGGCTTGTCTGAGCCTCAGATTTCCCATAGGCAAAAATGTGGACAATGATGCTTGTACAACCACTTTGCAGGGTGATGGGGAGATCATGGTCAAATGAAAAGAAATATGCAAAGAGTTTGGGAATAAAAAATGTGAATTTCTTATTATGAGAGTTCAATCCCCATGAAAGCCAGGTAGCTTCCTGTAATCACATATTACATGCCTTTTTGTTGCTGAACAGGCAGCAGATGGGTAATACAGTGGATAGAGCTCTAGGCCTGAAATCAGGAATACTCATCTTTGTGAGTTCAAATCTGGACTCAGATACTTACTAGTTGTGTGACTCTGGACAAGTCACTTAACTGTTTGCCTCGGTTCCTCATATGTAAAATGACCTGGAGAAAGAAATGGCATACTGCTCTAGAATCTTTGCCAAGAAAATCCTAAATGGGGTCATGAAGAGTCAGACATGACTGAAAATGATTGAACAACAAAACATCTTTAACAGAAGGTCTTCCCCATTCACAAGAGACTTTGTTAGAATCAGCTTTCCAAAGCCTTGGTATTGATGAGATCTGAAAGCCCTGGGAGAAGGTTCAGGGGAAATGTAGTTAAAGCATGAAGTTCAAGGTAGGTAATTCCCAGAAATCTGCCATCTTTGCTCCTGGGTATCATAAAATAGGATGGCCTCCCAACCAATGAATACAGACAGTCCCATCTCCAGTTTCTAGTCATATATATCCATATCACATTATTTCACCTTCAATTGCCTCACAGATAAGCAATCCCTCCTACTCTTTGCTTTTAGGGAATGAATCCCTAAGGATCCTAACCCTATCATTATTAAATATATGAGACTCTCTCAAGAATGAAATTCTAAAGGCACAAAAACAAAATTCCTCAGATAAGAAGGAAAATGGGGAGCTGTCTATAGAGATAATAGAGGCAGCACAGTAAACCCTCAAGTGAACTCAGATTTTTTAAATAGGCATGTAAAAAAAATGCAACAAGTGAAGATAGCTAAGGGTTAATCTAATCAATAAGTATTTATTTGTTAATCCAACCCATTCAGCATTTATGTACTTATAGCTTCTGTTTTCTCATCTGTAAAATGGGGATATTAATAACATTGACCTCACAGATTCGTTATGAGGGTCCAGTGGAATAAGGTGTGTAAAGTGTTTGGCAAACTTTGAAACTATTATTATTATTACTACCATAAGACTAACACAGTCCTATAAAAATTGTGTCAGGAGCACGAAAGCACAGCTAAGACTGATGATGAATGGGCTAATAATAAAGTGGCTTTTTTTTTTATTCTGGGTGTGGGCAGCTAGGTATCACAGTGGATAGAGTCCCAGGTCTAGAGTCAGAAAGACTCATCTTACTGAGTTCTAATCTTTCCTCAGACACAAGTTGAATGACCCTAGGCACATCACTTCACCTGGTTTACCTCAGTTTCCTCATCTGTAAAATGAGCTAGAGAAGGAAATGGCAAACCACTCCAGCATCTTTGCCAAGAAAACCAGGCATGAAGTCATGAAAAGTAGAGCACAACTGGAATAACTGAACAACATTCTGGGGGCAAGAGAATGAGCAAAGAAGGTATGGTCTTTCCAAATGGATAAATCTTTGAAAATGAATGCTAGATAACTCTTATTTTGCTTGTGTTTTCTCTCCCAAGGAGAATGGAATAAGAAGACCAGAACAGAAGTCAAAACCTGAGGCAAAAATCAGGCAGCATTCAAGCCACCAGGATGGGAAGAACTAAACCCTACAGTCCTGAAGGAACCAGCAGAAGGGGCTGCTGAAGCCTAGTCAGTGACCTAAAAGACCTGAAAGAACAGGAGAGGTGTCTCAGGACTGGAGAAAATAAATGTTGGCCCAATCTTCAAATAAGGAGGAAAAGTGGAGTTTGAAAATTAACCATCAATGAGTTTGACCTAGATTAAGGGCAGAATTCTAGGTCCATTTAGTCAGCATGACTTCGTAGAGGACAAGTCATTTCAGACTAATTTCTTATTTCTGTTATTCGTAGGGAAACTGATCTGGAAAATCAGCAGGAGACATAGAGACAGTCGCCTCCATAAATTTCAGCCAGGCTTTCAGCAGCAGCTCTCAGGTATGACGTGAATAGAAAACTATTGTGCTACTGACCTGATTAGGTCAGTCTGGTAAGTTCAAGGTCAGAAGTGCAATCAACACTCATGGACTATAAAATCCAATTTAAAACCACTTTGGTATTTAAGAATTAAGAGAACATACTTTAAAGGAATACACTTCAGTTAAAAAAAAAAAACAGATAAAAATTAGTCCCCTCCCCCTCTACAACCACTACATCAGGGTACCAAGGCAACCAACCAGTTTAAGCATCTGTCAGCAGTGAAAAGCTCAACGGTTCCCATGGCAACCAGTCAACTTAGCACTTCCTACTGTCTGTGAAAGCCTTCATTAGTCTCTGACACAATCTCCACCACCCTAGCCTAATAGGCCTCTTACATTCTCCAGCAAGAAAGGCTAGCTTAAATCCTCATAAAGGGCCAGCCTAGTTCAAAGAATGCTGAGGGGAGGGGGAAAACAGGAAAAGGAGGGAATGGGCTCTGCAAACACAATCCTACCCTTGTTAGTGGGTAATTCACTCCTTCGATCCATGATAGTCTCCAGGGCCCCATTCTTCATCTACATAAAACCATCAGAGATTCTACTACAGCTCATTCATAAAGTACATGGATTTGGAATTGATTGAATAAGTAGACCCAAAACGTGGTTATTAATGGGTCAGTGCCAAATAAGAGAAAAGTCTGTCAGTCCATAAGTCTTTATGAAACACTGTGTGCCAGACAGTATGTTAAGCACTGGTGATGCAAGGAAAGACTTAAGGACTGTCCTTGCCCTGAAGGACCATGCATTCTAATGGTGGGAGGGACAATATGTAAATAAGTAGGAGCACTTAAGGTAAATACTGAGCAGATGAAAGGTAATCTCCAAAGAAAGACTGAGCAATGAGAGGAGGGGAAGACCAGGAAAGGCTTCCTAAAGAAGGTGGAATTTGAGCCAAGAGTTCAATGAAACCAAGGAAACTAAAAGATGGAGATGAGGAAGGAGAGAATTCTGGGCACTGAGGACTGCCAATGCAAAGGTGAGGAGGTGGGAGATGGAATGAGGAAAAGCAAACAGACCAGTGTTGATGGTTTGTAGTGCTCAGAGAGAGGTAAAATGTAAGAAGACTGGAAAGACATGAAGGGGCTCAGTAGTGGAAGGCGTTAAACTCATTTAAACAGATGACTTTATCTAATCCTGGAGATACTAAGGGTCCATTGGAATTTATTGAGTTTTGAGGGGTGAGAGAGTGGGTAATATAGACCTACAGTTTAGGGAAATCAGTTTGGCAGGTGAATAGAAGTTACACTGGTGTGGGGAGATACCTGAGGAAGGGAAACTAATTAGAAGGCTAATGGAACAGTAGAGGAGTTGTGTGGAATGTAGAGAAGGGATCATATATAAAGGAGGAGATGACAAGATTTGGCAATATATTGAATACATGCCAAAGTTAGGAATCAGGGATAACTTTAAGGATCTAAGCCTGGGGGACAAGAAGGATAGCAATGCCCCCAAAAGTCATAGGAAAGTCGAGAAGAGACAGTTTGGAGGGAGAGTTGATGAGTTCTGTTTTAAACAAGTTTGCTTCCTTTCTCTCTAGGCTCCACTTCTGAGTTTCTGGACTTTCCCCACCATGTCACAGCAGCCTCCTCAGCCCGGAAGCTTCCTCTGCCCCTGGCCTTCCCACACTGGAAGTTACTGTGCCCCTGTGCCCCCTTCCTCTGATTGGTTAGTTCCTCTCAGAATTTCCTTTTCAAGACTGAGGTCAAGCATGTCTTCGTTCCTCTCCAGACTACACTCATCACTCTCTGAACTTTCTCCTCCAGCTCCTGAGTAGATGAGTTTTTAGCTTCTTTTTTATGAGTTGTCATCTCCCATTAGAATGTAAGGTTTTTGAGGACAGGGGCTACCTTTCTTTCTGCCTGGTTGTGTTTGAGTGTAAGTAAGTACTTACTGATTTGACATGGCATGCTAAATTTGAAATGCCTACCCACATACAAGTCAAGATGTCCAAAAGGCAGTTGGTGATGGGACTCAGGAGAGACACTAAGGCTGGATAGTTAAATCTGCGAATCATTTGCATAGAGGTAATAATTGAACCTATAGGTTCTAATGAGGTCATCAAGTGAGATAGTATAAAAGGAGAAAAGAAGAGTTACCAGGACAGAACATTGGTTAATACCTCATCCTAGGAATATGACCTTAACCTCATGTTAGGGAGCATCTTTTCTGATTGGTGATTCCTCAGCTTCATTGATGAGGGTCATGGCAAAACCACGATTCCCGTTTTTAAAATTCCTTGGGTACAAGCACAAGACAGGCTTTTTTATCCTTCACCCTTGATATATGATTAACCTACCTTCTTTTCTGATCAACTTCTTTTTTGATCCTAGAAGGCTTTTTCTGTGCTCCTTTTTACAGCCTTTTCAGTCACTGGTAATATAATGCTGCTGACTTTCACCCACTACAGTTTCCTCATTGCCTTGGATTCCTTGACATTTAGAGATAGTGGTGTTCCATACTAGCCTCACATGTCAATATACAAATGAATAAAGGTGATAATCAATATGAACAAAAAGGTCTAATAATACAAAGAAGTAAACTCTAACTCATAGACAACATTTATACTTGGTAGTAAAAGATATACTGTTAGACTGAATTTATGAAGGACACAGGTTATTCAGTATGAACAGATTAGTAAGACTTTTTATCAAGAATGACTCAAGAATCAAAGGAAGGAAGCAACATGCTACAGTGGAATATCACTGGAATAAATGTAGCCTTCCAAACACTCTTAAGGGTGTGTAAATTCCGATTAATTTGGTTGTTGTTTTGGTTTTGGTTTGGTTTTGGGAGGGAGTTACATTTTATAGTCAAACTTAAATTACTGAATAATATGAACACCAATTATATACCCATTATACAGCTCTACAGTCTACAAAATTTAGACTTGGTTCACTGTAGCAATAACAGCAACAAAAGCAATTATAATAACCCACCTCAGATACCTACTGTGTGAGCCTCAGCCAGTCACTTAAGCTCTACCTGCCTCAGTTTCTTTAACTATAAAATGAGCACCTACTTCCCAAGGCTGTTGTGAGGATCAAATCAGATAATATTTGTAAAGTGTTTTGGATAGTGCCTGACACACAGTAGATGGTAAA
This sequence comes from Notamacropus eugenii, assembly GCF_028372415.1. Taxonomy (NCBI): domain Eukaryota; kingdom Metazoa; phylum Chordata; class Mammalia; order Diprotodontia; family Macropodidae; genus Notamacropus; species Notamacropus eugenii. The sequence continues at coordinate 704,204,987 of NC_092872.1, read as the reverse complement.
TAAATATTTATTTCCTTTCTTCCTAATAGTAATAGCTTATTTTTTTAGCCAAAAGCCATAACCAGAAAAGAAAGTCCAGTGTAAATAAATCCTCATCACTCCTTTTTTTTCTAATCAAATGACACACAAGAAATAACACATTAGTTGGATTAGTTTTGAGAAAAGGTTTTCCATGCCTTTCAGATCCCTGTCTCATCAGCATAGTATTAAAACCTATCACCAAACTTCCCCCATGACTTTGGAAATGGATGGCCTTTCTTACCCACCTCCAAGAGAAGAGAACTGCAGATTCCTCTAAGAATCATCTAATCCATCCAAGAGGCATCCACTGGAGACATTCTCCCAGTCACTGTCTTATATTCTCAATCGTGGGCTCATTGTTGGCGGCTGCGTCTCCCTGTCCTGTCATCCCTGATCATTTATCGGATCCTGTCAATTTCACCTCCAAATCATCTGTCACATGTGACCCATATTCTCTTACCCCACTTCCACTGCCTCAAATAGAAATGCTCATTATTAAGTACATGGACTATTTAAATAGCCCAGAAGATTTAATTGACAAAATACTCTACCCAGTCTTCGACTCCTATAATCCATCTATCAGATTGCTGCCATAATAAGCTTTTCTTTTGCATGCCACTCCTCTGCTTGAAACATTTGCAGTGGCTCCTTAATTGCTTTTTGGATAAAATTCATATTCTTTGCTTGTCATTAAATCCTCTCTATCATCTGGCACCACCCTATCCTTCAGCTTCATCTCACACGGTTTCCTCCTCTCCAGACAGTTTCCAAGGAAACCAGTCTACTTTCTGCCTCCTCTCTCCCCCAGATAAACCATGTACCATGTACCTTGCTGCTTCTGTGTTTTTACTAAAACTATTCCCTATGCCTAGAAGGCTACCTTCTTCTTGTTAACCTATTATAGAATTTTTAGCTGCATTTTAAGGACTGGACTTGGGTTCAAATCCCAACTTAGACACTTACCAATTACACAATTTAACATCCTAGCAAGTATGAGCTGAAGACAATCCTTCCAGGTTCCCAAAAGGCAACTGTTAAAATTTCAGTGTGAACATTTACACCTTGGAAATCAGCAAATGCTGAAAAACAGGGCTTGATTTACTGTTTTATTGAATTTTTTAGTCTTGAGAAGGTAATAGAGAAAATGTTAATAATATAGATTAACCTTAATGTGTCATGCTTTTCAGGGAGATGGTTGTTAAATATCTACCAGCACACTCCTGCCTCTTAGTTTCAATTTTTCCTTCTGTAAAATGAGGGTGGGAACAATTAGCATTTGCTGTGAGGATCAAATATAGAGCGCTTTATAAAATTTAAATTAGTATATTTCTTATTACTATTTTTCAGTCATTTCAGTCATGTCAGACTCTGTGACCCCATTTGGGGTATTCTTGGTAGATATACTGGTGTGAGTTGCCATTTCCTTCTCTAGTTCATTTGACAGATAAGGAAACTGAGGCAAACATGATTACATGACTTGCCCAGGGTCACAAAGTTGCACATATCTTAGGCTGGATTTGAACTCAGGTCTTCCTGACTTCAGACTTGGTACTCTATCCACCACACCACCTCATTGCCCTCGTGCGACCAATATATAAACATTAGTTATTGTTACCTTGCAGATGAGCAAACTGAGGCCCACAGATTGTCACTCTCGAAAAAATCTTCGTATCAAATTTCTCTAAGGGTTTGATAACCAATACATATAAAATATATATTTACGTGTATGAATACATGTATTATGCATATATGCATATACAAATATTTATTTTTATACATGTGTGTGTGTGTGTGTGTGTGTGTGTGTGTGTGTGTGTGTGTATATATATATGTATATATATATATATATAGGTCAATAAAAATTATTAAGTAGCTAATATGTGCCAGGCATCATTCTATAGAAGCTACATATTGTCTACATGGAGTGAGTTAGGAATCAAGCAAAACACTTGACTATGTTTATGGATTGGGTATAGAAAGAAAAGACAGTTCCCACCCTCAAGAAGCTCACAATTTAATGGGGGCAGTAGGGCAGACAGACAGACAAATATATACAAACAAGCTTTAAGGGAGATAAATAAGAATAATTAAAAGACAGAAGGTGCAAGAATTAAGAGGGGTTGGGATTTTGGAAGAAAATGGGATTTTAGCTGGAAGTCAGGGAAACCAGTAGGCAGAAATGAGGAGGAAGAGCTTTCCATGCATGGAGGAGAGCCAGAGAAAAATGCCCAGAGCTGAGAGATAAGAGTGACTTGTTTGTGGAACAACCAAGAGGCCAGTGTGGGGCAGGGATGGGGAGCATAGGTACAAGGTATAAAGAAACAAGGATGGGAGGAGCAGTGAAGTGATCAAATCTACACTTTTGAAAATCACTTTAGTGGCTGAATGGAAGATGGATTGATGTCAGGAGAGACTTGAGGGAGTCACACCCACCAACAGACTGTGGCAATAATCAAGTTGTGAGATGCACCAGGTGGGTGGTCATTTCAGAGGAGAGAAGGACGTATATTCTAGAGATGTTGCAAAGGTGAAATCCACAGGCCTTAACAACAGCTTGAATATGGACGGGGGGATGAGAGTGAGATAGTGAGGATGATACCTCAGTTGTGGGCCTGTGGGACTGCCCAGATGGTGTTATCCTCTACAGCAACAGAGAAGGTAGAATGGAAGATTGAAGGGGAAAGAAAATAAGTTCAGTTTTTAACATGTTAAGTTTAAGATGTCGACTGGATGTCCAGTTTGATATTTCTTCAAAGAACTGCAAAGTACTCACAACTGCATTAAAAAAGCTCCAAATCGCTAATAATAAGAGAAAGGCAAATCAAAATAACCCTGACGTTTTGCCTCACACTCAGCAAATTGGCAAAGATAACAAAAGATGGAAATAGTCAATGCTGAAGTGGTGGGAAGATAGGAACACCAGTGTATTATTGGAGGAAAATATTTTGAAATACATTATGTAAAGAAAGTGACAAAAATGTCTCTCCCCTTTGCTGCCAGTACCGGGCTTATGTCCCAAGAATGCCATTATTAAGATGAAAGTCCCCATATACATCAAGTACTTTTTGTGATAGTGAAAAATTGAAAACAAAGTAGATGCCCCTCGATTGGGGAAAGACTAAATAAACTGTGGTACATGTAGGTAATAGAATACTACGATGCTATGAGAAATGATAAATGTGGTGGATATAGAGAAGCATGAAAGACTTCCATGAACTGATAGTGAAATAAATGGAGCCAAGAAAACATTGTGCAAAATATCCACAACAATATAAATGAAATGAAGACAAATCAATTAAAAGTGAGTGTTGCCAAACGATAAAGAACAAGAAAGGCTCCAAAGAAGAAACAGAAGACAAACCCACCTCTTTGCAGTTTGGCACGTTGCTTATATCTTCAGATTTTTTCAAAATATTGATTAGCTTTGCTGATTTTTTCCTCTTTTTGTCTTTCAAAAATGTTATTTGTTAGATGCAATAGTTCTATGGGAGGAAGAGGAGGGAAGGCTGGAGGAAAGTATGGTGATTAAAAAAAAAAGCAGGTCCTCCAATCACAAAGAGAGTCAGTGGCAGAGTCAAAATTAGAACCTAGTTACTCCGAATGTCCAAACTCAGATGCTCTGAGTATCCAAATCTTCTGCTCTTACTATAGATTTTTGCTTAAGTGCCAAACGTCATTTTGCTTAATGAGTTGTACAGGATGTCAGGTACATTTGTTAATTCTTTTCCCAAAGGCTGGTCTTAATTAGGTGAGGAAGGCTGGGAGAGAACATGGGATCCCTCAGCACCTGAACAAATACTGTGGGATGACGGTAAGGAGAAAATGGAGAAAGGTGAATCTGGAGAGCGGAGAGCCTCCAAAATGAACTTGGAATGCTTTGGGCCAAGCCTAGAATAAAAAACTCAAGCCAGCTGATGTCATTAGTACAGCGGGGGCCTTCAGATAGTAATTTCCAAAACATGTGGCTAGAAACAATCACTGCAAAAAATCAAAACTTCATGCCACTGATTTGAAACAGATGGGAGAACTGAAAAGTGTCCGAGTTGTACCTACTGTCATCTCTACAAATAACTTGAAGCCTGAGGGACTGAGTGGGAGTTTGGGCTGTCCTCAGCTACCCCAGGAGACCAATGAGCAAGATTTAGGCTACTCATATGCTGGCTGCAGGCAAAATCAATCACAAGATCTTGTTTTCATTCTACAGTGGAGTGACTTTATCATGCACTTACAGGCATTATTGTGGGTCAAGTTTATTTGTCCTGGGGTCTTATCATCCTATTTCATAGGAAACTCCTTGAAATCCTGTGCAGTATCTTATCCAACCTTTGTACCTCTAGCACAGGGCTCAGCACACAGTAGGACCTGAAAAAATGACTGCCAATCATACAGAATCATAGTACTTTAGGTCTTGGAGACCATACAATCCGACTCTCAGACAATATAATATATACCTGTTGTTATGAAGTTAGCTGTCTCCACCCTCTAGTTGTCACCAAATATTAGATTTGATCAAAGAGGTTGAATAGCAAGAAAATGCTAATATCACCTACAAATTAAGCTAGTAACTGAAAAGCAAGCACAGTTCATAGTTGGCAGGTAATGGTAGGGGGAAACAGCTGAACCTTATTCTCCCACATCCTTCTCTCTAAAGAAACAACTGCAATTTTTGTCCTTTCATTGTAGCGCTGACTTTGACCAATTGTTTGTGTGTTTGTGTGTGTGTGCGTGCACGCGTGTGGGCACACAAAGGACTGAAATTACTACTCTTGCCTGATGACTATCTCCCGGGCTTGTGTTGATTCAGTGGATCAAAATCCAAATGCCTCTTACAAGGGGTCATTGTTAAAGCACCTAGAGCCTCAGAAAGTCAGTCAAAGGCTGCCTGTACAAGCCTGGAGTTGTTTCAGTCGGCTTGAAAGATTCTTAAGCTCAAAGTTAGAACAAACTGTTGGCCAAGGTATGGTGTGGTATGTTTATTCTGAGGAAGGGGAATAAGCATTTATGTAGCTCCTACTACATGTCTTCTAGGCTCTTCTCTACAAATATTATCTTATTTGATCCTCTCAACAATCCTGGGAGGTTGGCAATATTATGACAGTCATTTTACAATTGAAGAAACTGAGGCAGAGATTAAGAGCCTTGCCCTAAATTACACAGCTTGTAAGTGTCTCAGAATGGATTTTAACTTGGGTATTCCTGATTCCAGGCTCAGCTCTCTATCCACAGCACCATCACCTGCCTCTTTCTGTGAAGGAAAATAATTTAGAACTATGTCTAAAAAGTCACTGTAACCAATATTCTCTCGGTTCCCCTCACTTCGTATATAGTAACAGCAATGTTGTTTTGCAAATGACTTTGAATGGCCAAGTCACTTTCACTATTACAAATACCCAAATTAATCATAAAGGACATATGAAGAAAGGTGCTATCTGCATCTAGAGAAAGAGCTGAAAAATAAAGGTACAGAATTGTTTTACTTTTATGCATATACCAAGAATAATCCAGACACATTGAGGAAAGGCATCACCAAGACTCTATAAGGAATTCAGGAAAAAAGGTACACCACACCTAAAGGAAACGTTTTGAACATCCAGGAACTATGTAATTACCCTCACTTATTTTCAATCACTCCCTGTGTTTCAAATGCTTCCCTATGGACTACAAACACACTAGTGTGTCCCCCTTCCTCCACAAGAGAAAAACAATTGAAGTATAATTTTCTCACTTTATTTTTTGCTTTGTAATGATATGCCTAATATGGAAATATGTTTTGCATGATTTCTTATGTATAATTGATATTTTATTTGCCTGCACAGTGGATGGAGGAGACGTGAAGAGAGAGAATTTGGAACTCAAAATTGAAGAAAAGAATGTTTAAGATAAATATTAAATTTTAGTTTAAAATAATGTAAACCTTCTATCCATTCCCACTAGCTCTCAGTCCATATCTCTGCTCCCTTTTGTAGATAAACAGCTTAAGAAGACAATCTACAAGAGGCACCTCCATTTCCTCTTCTCTCTTTTTCATTTTATCTGGCTTCTGACCTCATCATTCAAGTGAAATAGCCATCTCCAAAGTTATCAGTGATATCTTCATTGCCAAACTCAGTCTTCACCCTTTCTCCATCTTCATCTTTCTTGACTTTTCTGAAGCCTTTGAAACTGTTGATCACTCTCTTTTTGATATTCTCTATTTAAGTTTTCATAGCATTGGTCCCTCCAGGTTCTCATTCTATCTGTTTGACCATGCCTTCTTCCTCTCCTGTACTGAATCTTCATCTAGGACTTACTCATTATCCCTGGATGTCTCCCAGAGCTCTAAGCTGGGTCCTCACTTTCCTCTATACAAATTCACTCGGTGATCTCAACTCCCATGGATTCTACTGTCATCTCTATGCAGATGTTTCTGGGATGTATCTATTGTGCCTTAACCTTTTTATTAATATCTAACATCACATCTCCAACTACCTATTGAACATCTCAAACTAGATGTCTTGTAGACATTTTTAAGTTAACATACCCAATATCTTTCTCCTAGGCCTTCTCTTTTTCCTAACTCCTTTATTGATACAACCATCCTCCCATTCACCCTAGCTGTCTCTTCACTCTCTCTTACTCCCCCCATATCCCATCTGTTACCAAAGTCCTGTCATTTCTGCTTTTTCAGCATCTCTCCTATATGTCCCTTTTTAATCCTAATACTGTCACCATACTAATGTAAGTCCTCATCAGTTCACACCTGGACTGTGAGACTAGAACTTCCCGTTTGGTCTCCTTGTTCCATGTCTCTCTCCCACTATAGTTCATCATACACTAAGCTGTCAAATTGATCTTTCTAAAATTCAGGGGTGACCTTATCACCTTCCCTGTTTAATAAACTCCAGTGCCTTCCTATTACCTCTAGGATCAAATATAAAATCCTCTGTTTGCTTTTTAAATACCTTTATAATCTGGTCCCTTTCCTACTTGTCTTATTACTTCCCTTGAGGTACTCTGCCCTATAGCCAAACTGGCAGACCACCCTTTACACAAATAATTTACACAACTTCATGCCTTGGCTTAGACTTTTTCCTATACCTGAAATATACCCAACTGTTGAATTCCTAATTAGTCTTTAAAACCCAACTCAAATACCATGTCCTTTACAAAGCTTTCCCTGATCCCTGTAGGGAGTTACCATTTCCCTTCCTCTGACTTCATATAGCATTTAACTTTTGCCTCTCCTTTGCACTTATATACAGGGCATTAAGTGTTATGGAAAGTCAGAAGGAAGGGAAATAGTTGAAAATAAGACTGGTGTAAGCCAAACTTTTTTTATAATTTTCTAAAGTTTTAAACAAATATAAAAAAAGAGAAATAAAACAAGCTTAAATACTAAAATTAAAATACAAACTAAGAAAACAAAAAATCGTTGCCATGTGCACAGCAGAACATGAGAATAGATTCAAAATATACAACAATAAATTTCCATTTCAGGAAAGCCTATGTAATAAATACTATGCATTATGTTGAGAGCTGTTCATCTTTTCTTTACTTCCTTGTAAGTTTTCTTTTGTTTTCTGCTGTGAACTTTTTACTTTGCTCTTCTTTCCCCTTTCCTGCCCCCTGCCTGAGAAGGCTATAATTAAGCGCAGATATATTTATATAAATTTTTTTTTCCCTTTGGCTACATTTCTTGCTCAAAGATCAAGTCTTAAACTCAATTCCCTCTGGAGCTCATAGACTGTCCCCACCCACCTAGCACTGAGTGGATGTAATAACTAAGTAGTAATTGTTTCTCTTTTACCCAGGAATCCTGAGGGTCTTCCCCTCCCACTTTGACTTTTTTTTTATTAAAGGGATTATCCCTTGAGTAACTTAAAGAAGCCTATTCATTGAATTAAGTGCATCTCACTCAAAGTGAGATTGTGATAAGACCTTAGCCTGAAAGGGCCAGGGTCTCACATGGCATCCTGGGCCATCTCCAGTCTTCCCGATGAATATCAGGCCACTAGACCTAGATGGCTCAGGAGGAGAAAGTGAGGCTGGTGACCTTGCACAGCCCTCCCTCACTCAAATCAAAGTCAACTGCAAGTCATGTTATCATCTTGATATCATGGTCCTCTTTGAGAAGGAAGGACAAACACAACAACAATATATATACACACATATGCATATATACACATATACATACATATCTAGACACTTGGACACAAAGATATACAGATATACATACACACATTTATGTGTACATACAGGCACTTACATATACATATACTTAGATATCAATAATCATAGTCATATATAGACATATATTCATATGCCTCTACGTAGGACCATACTATATTTATTTATCAGAAACAGAGGATAACCTCTTCCTTCAAAAGTCAAAGTCTTTCCATATTTTTCCAAGTCCATCAACTCATTATTCCAAATACCACAGCAACGTTCCCATCTTATACTGTCTTGTTGTTTTAAATAGACCAAAACAACGTGGACAAATATGACTAACACAGTTATCCTATTTTTCTTTTGATTAAATGTATTTTAGCCTTAACTTCATCTGAAATCATGATTACCACCCCTGTTTCTTTTTCCCTAACAAATTCTACTCCTGATCTTTATTTTATGTTTGTTCATATCTCTTATTTCCTATCCTTCCTGATTCTTCTACTTTACTTCTACCAGCCACCTTGCCCTCCTATTATTTAATGTAACCCCCCCCCACCAAGGATCCCTCTCTTATCCTCTGTTTTCCATGAAATACCCTTCTATACCCCCCTTTAACATATTCTCTCACCCTCCCCACTAAAGATCCCTCCTTTATCTTCTCCCGCCTTCCTATCCCCTTAGCATTTTATCTTTTTTCCTGAATTTAGGAGACTTTTATACTCTTGTAGATATATATGTATTGTTCCTTCTTGAACCCATTCTTGATGAAAGTAGGTTTCTAGAACTACCAGCCCTCCTCCTCCATTTTATTCCCATGTGTCAGTTCTTCCTCTCACACCTCTCACACCTCATAATTACACTTTTTACCTGTTCGTAAATAGTTTTACTTTTTAAAATCATATCATACTCAGGTCTACTCCAATCTTTCTTATGAACTACCCAATGCTCATAAAATCTTAGACATACGTTTTACATTTTGCACACATTCCAGTTTGTCCTTATTGAGTGCTTTATAATTAGTCTTTGGTATGTATTTTATATTTATTTTGGCTATTGTATGTCAAATCCTTTAAGTTCTTATTTCTTTGTTTGTTTTAACAAAATCCTGAAAGTGTGATGATTCATTAAATGTTCTTTTTTTAATTCAAGATTATGCTTAGCTTTGATGGGTATGATATTTTCAGCTAGAACCCCAGTTCTTTTCCTCTTCAATATATAGTGTTGCAAAACCTGCAGTCTCCTAGTGCTGCTGCTGCTAGGTGTTGTGTGATTCTAACTGTGGCACCATTATAGTTAAGCTTTTTTTTTTCTTGTTTCTCATAATATTTTATCATTGATCTGAGGTGTTCAGAATTTGACTATGATGTTCTTGTGGGATTTCTTGGTAGGATCTCTTTCAAGTGGTAATCAGTGGATTTTTTTAATATTTCTACTTTCCCCTCTTGTTTTAATGCTTCAGGACAATTTTCTTTAATTATTTTTATATTATTATATAGATTCCTTTTTTTATCATAGCTTTCAGTTAGTCTGACTATTCTTATGTTTTCTCTTCTTGATCTCTTCTTCAGATCCATTGTTTATCTTGTGTGATGTTTCATATTCTCTTCTATTTTTTCATTCTTTATATTTTGCTTTATTATTTCTTGATCTCTTATAACTTGGCTGGCTTCCCTTTGCCCAATTCTGGTTTTGAAGGAGTCATTTTCTTCCTTAACATTCTGGATCTCCTTTTCTAATTGGTTGACTTTCTTTTCATAATTTTCTTGTTTTTCATGGATTGTTTGTTTTTGCAGTTTTTCCTCAATCTCTCTCATTTGATTTTTAGTCTTTTTAAGTTCTTCCATGAATTTTTTTGGTCAGGTGACCATTTTATGTTAGGTCTTCTCTATCCCCATAGTAACTCTCTATGGTTAAATTCTTTTTCCTTTGCCTGTTCATTTTTTTATCTGTAGCAGCTTAGTTTATGTAGTCACTTCTAGTCCTGGGAAACGAGCAATTGTGCCTCTGTCCTCAGATCTTCCTTCAATTCTCTCCTCTGACCTGGAACTGAAACCAAGATTTCCAGCCTCCAATAAGTACCCCCATCCAGAGGCATCCTGACCCTGTTGCTTCTGTACTCACCAGACATGTCCTGATTCCTTCTTGCCCCCTGCCCCATATCTGTGGCACAACTGCGTCAGACATTTCTTGTCAGAAGAGGTTCCCTCAATCTTCCCTGGCTCAGATATCAAACTCCCCTCATTGTCCTGAGGGTAAAAGTTCTCGTGGCTGGAGCAGAGGCAGTTTCCCAACCCAGATAACCCCAGGGCTTGCTGCTTGTTGTTTAAGTGGAACTACCTCATTCTGGGATTTTTCTTCAGATCTTCTCTGATTGTCTCAGGAGGACCACTGTTCTGCCTCTATTCTTATTTTGTTTTATTGCTCTGTGTTCACCCTGAAGTGCTATTTTATCTCATTTGTGGGGGAAATCTGGAGAGCTTGGATTTTTCTTACCTACTCCTCCATCTTCCCAGAATCCTCTCAGAATGCCAACATAGGTAACAGGGAGTTATTGAATCATCATTGTCATCACTGTCATTGCCAACAGCAGTAGCTAGCATTGCTATAGCTATTATGTGCCAAGGGCTTTAAAAATATTATCTTACTTGATAATCATAGCAAGGTAGGGCCTATTATTGTCCACATTTTACAGATAAGGAAACTGTGGCAAACAGAGGTTGAGTGACTTGCCCAAGGACACACAGCTAATAAGCATTCAAAACTGGATTTGAACCCAGAATTTCCTGACTCCAGGTCCAGTGTTCTATCCATTGTGTCACCCAGTGGCCTCTATTGAAAAGTTTTGAGCAGAGCAATGACCTGACATAGTGCCATGGAAGGCAATGAGTATAATGGGGAAAATGATGAATTTCAAGTCAGAAAATTTAGATTGCAATTTTAGATAAGCTACTTACTACTTGTGGGAGTTTGGGCAAATAACTTATCCTCTACAAGCCCTATTGTGTTCCTCTGCAAACAAACAAACAAACAAACAAATAAATTAATAAATAAATAAACAGACGAGAGAGAGAGAGAGAGAGAGAGAGAGAGAGAGAGAGAGAGAGAGAGAGAGAGAGAGAGAGAGAATGAGTCAGCTATTAGGCTAAATGACTTCTTCCAACTCTATATCTATGTTCCTGTGATTTTATGACCCCAAATGCAAAAAACCCCACAATTCTTTGCTCTTCACCAAGGAGAAAGAGGCAAGGTATCATAATGCAACATTAATATTTGCTTGGAGAAATATAAACATATTTTTCTATACAAGAAGACAGCCATTAGCCCCAAGTAAATTTTCTTTTATCCAGGGGAGCTGAGATACCTCCTCCAATTCTCTTTCTGAAGGAGAAATAGTAATAGGAGAAAATGATTAGAAAAGGAATAGGAGGAAATTTTCTAAGGACCTAAAAAAAGAGGTGAAAGCTAGCATACCCCAAAAGCACTGATGGGGATAAAGAAGAATGGAGATTTCTGCCATGTAAGATGCTCTAGTTAAAATTGAAACTCCTCTGGGAAAAATCACACAGTGGTAGTTCATTAATACCCCAATGTTAATGGGTAGCAAGATAATCAATCATCTGTTGAGATCCTGAAAGAATGAAGATGAATGAATTAAAGCAAAGAATTTTAATAAGGGGAAGGACAATCAAAAGAATGGGGATCAAGGAGAAGTAGTCAGAGTTCAGTGCTGAAGGGCTAAATAGCTAACATTTATACAGCACTGATAATTTATAAAACCTTATCCTCCCAACTACCCCTTGGTATAAATAATGATAATGATAGCTCCCAGAGAAGTAAGGTGGGATCTCTAACACTTATTCATTGTAACCTAAGGCTAGTCGCAATTTTTCTGAGCTCTACTTTCCTTATTTGTAGAATGAGGAAAATATTTGCACTGCCTGTCTCTATCACAAGGGTGTTCTGAGAAAAGTGCTGAATGTACCTTAAGGTGCCATTATCATATAGTATTTTTCAGTTTACAGAACACTTTGCTGTCTCCCCTACCCACCTACTACCAGCGAAATGCAACCACCTCAAGAATAGTAGCTGTACTCCCACAAAGACTTGCACCTTAAAACAGGTGCTTAATAGAGATTTGTTGAATTGAATTTATTTCACTGGATTCTTGATTAACCCCATGAGGTACGTTGGGTAATATTCTCATTTTGCACATGAGGAAACCAAGGTCTTGAGAGGTTAAATGGATTTGCCCAAGCCCACCCAACCAATCAATTAGTCAATAAGCACTTATTAATGGCCTTCTGTTAAGACCTTCTTCTAGACACTGGGGATAAACGTCAAAGAATGAAACAACCCTTACGTGAAATGAATGTAGTTTAGTGGAAGAGATAACATGTACCTATTTAAATATTTACAGAATAAACATAAATTCCAATAAATACAAAATACAAGGTAGCTTGAGAGTGAGGGCACTACTAGTTTCAAGAAGGAAGGAGATCAGAAAAGACTTTATTCGTGAAATGATTTTTCAACTGCTTCTTAAAGGGAGATTGTATGAGGGAGAAGTAGGGAGGGAGTATATTACAGGTACAGAAAATAGCCAGTGTCAAGGAAAAAAATGGAAGATGGATTTAGTTTGTGAAGAAAAAAGTAAAAACCTAGTTTGGCTGGATCATAGAACAGGGGAGGGGAAGTAATGTACAATGAATCTGGAAAGATAGTTGAGTCTGAGAATCCTGAGAGGTTTGAAGAGGCCAAGTCATCTAGTTGAATGGAGTACTCTTTCCTACTTCCAAATACCCCTACAATCATAAATGTCATGATTTTAAATTAGATTCTCTAATATTCAATAAGAAAGTAACAATTCATCATAATATGAAACAAGATGTAGTAGATATTTATGTATGAATTTGGGTATTCATTTTTAAACCAAATCTTTTATTTCAGCAATTTAGTAAGCTCCCATATGCATTAGCATTTACTCTGCAATAGTCTTAAGAAATTACCTGGATCACTGAGAGAAAAAATGACTTGCTCAGGGTCACTCAGCTAGTATATGCTAGAGGTTGCTCTTGAACTCAAGTTTTCCTGACAGTGGGAGAGTTCTCTATCCATTATACACTTCCTCTCCAATTCTAGAACCTAAGAACTGGAAAGGACCTTGAAGATCATCTAATTCAAACCATAACCAAAACAAAAATATGAATCTCATTTATATCCGTACTGGTATGTATCTATCTAGCCTCTACTTAAATACAGGACATAGTGCCTCCATGGCAGCCTATCCCATTTTGGGGCAACTCTAACTGATAGGAAATTTTCCCTTATCTTGAGCCAAAATACACTTTTCTGTAATTTTCCTCATTGGCCCTAATTGTGTCCTACAGGACTAAGAAGAATTTAAAAAAACACACACATTACATGAAAATCTAGATTTGTAAAATAGAGTAATAGTTGATTAGTGATAGAACCACTGAATTTTAGAGCTGGAATAATATAGTCTCTCTTAGAATTCCAGGACTTATGAGTAGAACTAGTCTTAGACTGAGAGTTCAAACTTGGATTCTAGTGCTGGACCTACCACTCACTAGCTGTGTGATCTTGAGTCAATCATTCCACTGATGTGTCATTCAGTTTTCTATTATGAAGAATTAGGGAGTTGGGGTAGGCCAAGGATTCTTAACCTTTTTTTTTTTAATGACATGAACCACTTTGATAGTCTGGTAGATCCTATTGGCCCATTCTTAGAACAGTGCTTGAAAGTACATAAAATATAAAGAGCTATGGAGGAAACAAATTATGTTGTGCAAATATATATATATATATATATATATATATATATATATATATATATATATATATATATATATATATATTTTTTTAAAAAAAAGTGCACAAACACCAACTTGAGAACTCCTAGTAGATGATTACTGAGGTGTCAGCACCGTGGCCAGGGACAGTTTGGAAGTTGTGAACTGTGATCTAAGTCAGCACTATGACCAAGGGACAGCACCTATTCCCAGCTGAGCTGTATTTTGCCCTATTATCGGTGTAGGAGGTCAGTACGAGGTAGGAGACTTAGGGAGGAAGAAACCTCACCATCCATAGCTGTGTTCTAGACACAGTTGGAACTTTGTGGAATATAGTTACCTTTAAAAAAACCAACTTATGCAATGAAGAGCCTCCTTCATTGCAGTGGGGAGGATGAAAAGGGTGTGGTTGCATTGTCATGATCCCTGGGAGACTTCCATAACATAGGAGAATGCTGGGGAGGCAAATGTGTTTCTGTACTTGTTTGGAATCTCTTGTGCCATGACTACTCTTGATAGTACCACGTAGGCAACAGATGGGTCAGTCATCTAGAATTAAGCATTTGCTTATTATACATATTTATGTAATGGTCAGGTATTCCCACAAAAGCATAGGACTAGATTTCTAACCCAGCACCTTTCAGACTCCACTTGGTTAACTCCTGGAATGATACCCCCTAGATGTAATATTAAGTTCCTTCCAGCTATAAAATTTGAAGATGAACTTCCATTCTGAATGACAGCCAATAGAGTGAAGATGGAGAAAAGGACTTTGGATATGTAAGTAAGAATAAAACACAAAGATACTATGTTGAAAAGGAGTCCATTCCTCATTTTTTTAGATGAACATTGGAGAATAACATGTCTGAGCCACAATTCTCCAACTGTACTTGTAGGAATTCACAGGTAGGAAAGAGAGGAGAAACACTTGTGACACCTTCTTGCCTCTAGGAAAATATGTAAACTCCTTGGCTTAGTATTTGATGCCCTTCCCAAACTGGATCCATGGTCCCATGGTCGGTAAGCATCACAAGTGAAATTTGAACCTACATAGACACAATTATCAGTAGCAATTCTGAATTCAACTACCCAGGGGAGGCTGGGCTAAAACTTTCCTCCACCATTTACTCAAGTTCTTTTTTTATATTGGCCTAAGGCAAATTTTAGTGGAAAGATTCTGCTTTTTTACTTTCATATTCTAAAACAAAAATATATTTGAGTTGATGTAGTAGCATAGAAAAAACACTAGACTAGGAATTTGATGACCTGGGTGCGAGCTCTACTTGTGCCACTGATTAGCAAGCCGTGTATCTTTTGTGTGTTGTGGACAACATCCCTGTCAGAAAAATGAGGGGGTTGGAATAAATTATTTCTAAGCTCCCTTATTACTTTCACATTCTATATCTCAAAGTCTCCTCAAGTTCTGACATTTTAAGTCCTGAGGTCCCTTCTGGCTCTTATTTTCTGTTCTCTAAGATGTCTTCCAGTTCTCAGGTTCTGTGACTTGCTGTTTTGTCCTTGGGGTCCAGGATGCACAACCGCTGCCTTTTGGCTCTTTATTAGCTAACCCTCCCCTAAACCACTCCCATCCCACCCACCATGAGGTCCAAAAGGGTCCAGGCCAAACACAATAAAAAGAGTTAGAACGAAGCTTTTTTCTGTCTAATTTCAAGGGATTGACAAACTATAGCCCAAGGATCATATCCACCAACCTCTTGCTTTTGTATGGCACTGAAGCTAAGATTGTTTTTTAATATTTTTAAATACAGTAAGGACTCTACAATAAGCAGGTAGGACCCCTGGTGTAGACTATCCTTGCCACAGTTTTCCATTCCACTCATTCTTGTCACCAAGATCACTGACTGGAACTTGGTATTCTTATCATTAACTAAAAGCCATGTTTAACTCTGCATTCCTTGGTGACAGCTTCATGCCTCCCCACTCCCACCCCTTACCCCCTTCTCCTTCCAAGTGCATGTGGGGAAGGCAAGAACCATTTGTCCTTGCAAAGTCCAGTCCACCCCGAGGAGCTATACTGACTCATTTCTCTCTGGAAGCCTAAGAAGCTGGTCCCTCCACTCAGCTCTTCCCAAGCCCTGGCACGCTCTCTCCCTATGAGCACATGTGCACCCAGCCTTCCTTCTCACTCCAACTTTCTGACTCAAGTAGTGGTTTGAACAGTTAGAGAGATGAATCTGAGAGGACTCCCAGACTGGCCTCCTGCTGCTGCTGCCTAATGAGTTTTTTAGGTGACACTAATAATGTCTGACCACTTCCTCCAGCTGCCTCTGATTATTAGGGAGATTCAACCCCAGTTTTGTTCCCCATCTCGATGGCTAATATCTCCCTAAAGGAGGTTTGGGCCTAAAGGAGGCAATGACATCACCTTATAAAACGAAAACAAAGCTCTTAAGCATAAATTAATCTATCATCTGCCATTTCTGTAACTGTGTTCAGCAGGCAGCCAGGGAAGAAACTTTAGCCCTACTTAGAAATGCTCAAGAGAGTGAGCTTCTAGGAGCAATGCAAAGGGATGAGGGAGGGAAATGGACTTCTCCCTAAGGCCAGCTGCCTCAAAAGTCTCCTCTCAGAGTAATCCTGGGTTAATTGAGTCATTTCTGGAAGGAGGGAAAGTCAAAAAGTTACTCAAGAGTCAATGAAAGACCAGTCTTAGATGGGCACTCACCTACTCTTGGACTTGAATATGTAGCTTTTGTCTCCCAACTGTCTTTGATAAGTGGAATAATCACTGGACTTGGAGTCTTGGAACCTAGTTAAATCCCAGTTCTGACTAATTAACAATATACTTCAGGGCAAGTCACTTTAACCTCTCTCTACCTCAGTTTGCTCATCTTTCAAATGAGAGTAATTGTACTCACCTTACCCACCTCAAGAGGTTGTTGGAAATAATGTACATGGATAAGCCTGAAAACAGGGCAGCTAGGTGGTAGAGTAAATACAGTGCTGGTCCTGGAGTCAGGAAGATGAGTCTTTCTTTAAAATCTAACCTCTGCCACTTATTACCTGTGTGACCCTGGGCAAGTCACTTAATTCTGTTGACCTCTGTTTGTTCGTCTGTAAAATAAGCTGGAGAAGGAAATAGTGAACCACACTAGTATCCTTGCCAAGAAAACCTCAAATGGAGTCGTGAAAAGTCAAACACAACTGAAACAACTGAACAACAAAAAAACTTGAAAATACTGGAGGAAGGAAAATTTCTATAACCTTCACATGTCTGGTTTCTCCACCTCCACTCTGATCCAGCATCATAGTGCAGTGGAAGAACATTGGATTTGGAGACTAGAGGACATGAGATCAAATTCTGCCTTTGTCACTTGTTATTTGTGTAACTTTTGAGCAAGTCTCTTAAATTTTCTAATGCTCAGTTTTCCCAAATATATAAAGAGGGGTTAGATTAGATGATCTCAAAGATTCTTTCCAGGTCTAAATCTATGATCTTATTGTCTTAAAATGGCATTTCCCCTCACCATTTCTACAGCTGACGATGCTCTAAAATACTGCCATTCAAAACTGTGACAACTCCTCTCCCTCCCCCACAAAAAATATTTTAACATAGAGAAGACATGCGTAATTTGGGGACAATTTGGAACTACAAACAAAAGGCTTTTGTGTTGGTATCTTTTATTGGTATCCAAAGCCTGAAAACTCCACAGGGTATGGATAAGCCAGTACCAAATCCTGAGTTTTCTGCTAAATCAATCATCATGTGTTAGGTAGATATAACTAGGTAGAAGAGTAAGACACAGATGCCTTGTCCTTGCTAAAACCAGTGCACTTCCATCTCCTTCAAAAGTCATGAAAGAGAAATTTCTAGACCTCTATTTTTGTTGATTAAATATTACTTTGTGGAGAGAAATAAATTATCATTCAAAATTAGAATTTTGAGCAATGCTCCAGGTTTTATTTGATAAAGTTGTTCTTCATCTCCCAAAGGAAAAGTATTGTCCCAGGAATTGAAAAAGACACTGTAGTATAGTAAAAAGCACACATAGTGACTCTGCCACTAAGTTCTGTTTTTGAGAAAGTCACTGTATTGGTCTCAGTTTCCTCACTGGTAAAATGATAGGGTGTGGCCTGAGTGACTGCTAAAGTTTCTTCCAACTCTCATTCTTTTATAAGATAGAAAGACCATTTAATTTCACAGATGAGGAAACTGACCCCATAAGGATTACATGACTCACCCAAAGGCAGACAGGTCCTAAGTATCAGAGGTAGAATTTGAATCTAGATCCAGAATTCTTTCCATTGTCTTGTGCTATCTCTAACCCTGTGGTCTGCAGGCATAATTTCTAATACTTACTCTTCCACTCGTTAGCAGTGTGAATTTGAGCAAATCACTATTCCTTTCTGGGACTCAATTTCCCCATCTGTAAAATGGGATGATTGGAGCTCTCACACTCTTTGGTTCTATGACTATGGAATGAGAAAATGGAGTTCAGAAAAATACATTCCAATGTGGCTTTGGACATTAGTTGGCTGAAGAGTAGATGACTGCTTAGCAGGAGATTACTCCTGCACCTGTGTCTCCTTCCCCACCCTCCCCACCACCACCCCAATGGAAAACTTAAGATCCTTGACACACCCACTATGTCATCATCACAGTCCGAAAATGTTTGCTGGAATCAGACAGCCCAGTAAGAGGGCTGTTTGCAATTGCTGCCCAGTCCAGTGTTTTCTGACAATATAGATAGCTCCATTCATCCAAGCCCTGTCCTCACACATTCCAGCTTATCCCTACAGAGTCACTGAAAAGGGAGGTTCCAAGTCCACTACTGCAATTTTCTGTGTATGAGTTGCAAATACCACTGGTGAGTAGTTCTATGATCATTAAAAGGAGGAAGTCATTTTTGCATCTGCTAGAAATAAAACAAAGTCCATGCTGTGACGACTAATCTTTGTTGGCTCCAGTTCTCAGCCTTGTATTTTGGAATATTAATCAAATTTGTTGGTGGTAATGAGTTGTGAACATATCCCCAAATTCAAACATGCACAAAATGAGGAGTATGGGATATAAAATATTTAGGTAGGAAAATCATACCCTCAACAAATTTGATTATCTGTTCGAAAGATAAGACACAAGAACCGATCTCAATCAACAAGGAAAGGTTGTTGTTCTGGATATCAGTTTGGAATTTTGAAAGAAAAATTATTAAACTATTCATACTCTTTGATCTGGCAACCTCACAACTCAGTCTATATTAGTAGGAGGTCAAAGACAGACTCTACACCACAATATACATAACAAAATATTCATAGTAGCACTCTTTGTAGAAGTAACTACAAACAAAGTGTCCATTGATTGGGGAATGGCTGAATAACCTGTATTACAATGAATGGAATAGAATATGATTATGAAATAAGAAATGGTGATTATTACAGACACAGAGAAACATTGGAAATTTTGCATGAAGTGATATAGAATGAGAAAAGTAGAACCAAAAGAATAGTGCACACAGACTACCACAATGTAGATGAAAACATCACTAAAAGAAGTGGACTCTCAGAAATTGAAAAACAAATAGTAGTCTTGGAGGAAAACTGGATAGTGAACCACACCTCTCAACTTTAAACAAAGAAGCAGAAGATAACTAAGGCAGAAAAACGTATTCTTTATCAGATCAATCGCTGCCTGGTTTTAGCTGGGTATTTTAGCTTAAATGTTCTGTTTTGAGAGAGAATTCAATTCTAGGGGCAGAAGGATGGGAGAGAAAAAAAAGAGAAGATATTTTCAGAAATGGACAGAGGGCATTAATCATGCTATATGAAAAGGAAAGTTGGCCCTGTGAAGCAATCAGGTTGTTCCCTTTCAACAGACAGATGCGACTTTAAAGGATAAAATCCAATCATTCTGAACTTAAAGTTTAAGAATCAAAGTTGTTTTTTTTTTCAAAAACTAAATGTTTCTGATTACATAGCATGACACTGATCACTTTTATGGAGAATTTTTAAATGTGCTCATTTTTTGGTTCAAGCACAAGCTTATAGCCTGATTATTCATTTTTCTTTAAAAGAAGTATCAGTGAGATAGGATTAACTTTTGTTTTGATTTTTAAAAAAACTACATTGTTGTGTTGCTGGTTTTTTTTAATGTTCTGGTTTGTTTATTGAAAGTTGGATCAGTGACAAGCAAGTATGTTGTTTAAATTCCCAAATGTGCACATGCATAGCTATTTCAGTCCAAGCATTATTTAATAATGATAGACACACAACAAAACCAAGCTTAAAGCTGCATCCCAGTCTCAGTGTCCCACTGTTGCCTTAGGCCAAGTAATTGTCTCAAAAACATCCAAGAAAAGCAAAGGAACAGAGTGAGGAGGGAAAAGAATCTAACAAGTTGAAGGGCATATTTTAGAACTAATGATGGTCTGAGACAACAAGGGATTATCCTCAAGTTAGAAAAAAGAAAAACTTTGCCACATGCCACTCAAAAAATTAAATCAATAAGTTGTGCTTTTGGAGACATAAATCCATCACTCTACCCACAAAGCAATCAATTGTACTTTTAAAATTAGTATACATAACAGGGGTTATTTTTCTGCTTTCTAGTGCATATCTCAGGGCTTGGCAACTCATTATTCCACAGCATAAACAGCTTTAATGTTTCATGGATAGCTCCTGAGCCAAGCATGAAGAAAGTTAGGTTGCCTTTAAATATGGGGTCAATGTTGTACAAGCTTAAAAGCAATAGTATATTCTTTTAAAGCAATCAGTTGGTGCAGTATATAGAGTACCAGGCCTAAAGTCAGGAAAACACATCTTCTTGATTGCAAATCTGACCTCAGACACTTACTAACATTTTGATCCTGGGTAAGTCACTTAACCCCCTTGGCTTCAGTTCCTCATCTGGGAAATGAGCTGAAGAATGAAATGGCAAAATTCTGTAGTATCTGTTAAGAAAACCCCAAATAGTGCCAGACATGACTGAAACAATTGAACAATAACAAAAATACATTTTAAAGTCATTTAGGTGGTACAGTGAGAGAGTGCTGAACTTAGAGCCAAGAAGACCTGAATTCAAATCTGATCTCAGAAACTTTCTGGCTATGTAATCTAATACAAGTCATTTAAACCCTGTCTTCCTTACTTTCCTGGAAATGTTTCTTAGGCCAGTTTCTGTGCCCTTTCCTCTTTGCTGTTCTCATCAAGAGTCTCATTTACCCTTTGGATTATCCATAACTTTGTTCCTTTGATAACATTAACTGCTTCAGAAGATAGGCAATTGTGTTAGGGGGCAAGTCAGGATCAGTGAAGAAGCTCTAGTTTCCAAAATGCAATCTATCCAGCTCTTCTATTCAATTCTGAGCCTGATTCATTGTTTATCTGCACTGTCTATCCAAGATGTATGTAGTGATGGACCAATTCAATGATCCAATTACATGTCAGTTTGGGCAATATACATTTTTCATCCATTTGGTTTGTCCTCTGTGAGTTGTGGGACACAGAAGGAGAAGAGAAAAGTTACTTGCAGAACCTGATAGGAACTGAGCCGACAGGAAGACTTTGTGGCTCTATCACTGGAAGTCAGGCTGATCAGAAGATAGGCATTGCTTTGTTGAAAGTTGTTTGACTCATTGGTAGAAAGCTGTCTTGCTGCTATATGGAGAACTATTTGGGCTTACTACTCTCTAATTCTATGTTCAACCTCAAAGAGGTCAATTCTCTCAAGGCAACTGGTAATGCAGTAGCTAGATACAGGAGTCAGAAACCTGCAGCCTCAAGTCCACTTGTGGCCATCTAAGTCCTCAAGTGCAGCCACTGGACTGAATCCAAACTTAACAGAACAAATGAAGTTTGGAGTTCAGTCCAAAGACCATACTTGAGGACCTAGAGGGCAATGTGTGGCCTCAAGGCCGCAGGTTCCCAACCCTTGATGCTGAGCTCAGGAAGTCAGGAAGACCTGAGTTCAAATCTGGCCTCAGTCACTTAACCAGGCAAGTCACTTAACCTCTGTCTGCCTCAGTTTCCTCTACTGTAAAATAGAGATAATTATAGCAACCTGTCTCATAGGGTTGTTGGGAGGATCAAATGAGCTAAAAGTGGTTAGCATAGTGCCTGGCACATAGTATGTGCTGTGCAAATACTTATTCCCTCTACCTCTTTCACCTCTCTCTTCCCTATCTGATTGGAGATGGAGAAACAGGAAGAAAGACAGGCCTTTTATCGCCTTTGCTATGGGAAGATGCTTGACTTTCCTGAGAACTGTTTGAAAAAAGCAGAATCCCCTGAAAAGCTTCCTAGAGAACGGCAGTGTGGTTCTATCATTATGTATGGCTTGAAAGGGAGAGAAACAGAGGTTGTATTTGCCATTCCAGCATACAGTTAGTAACCATAGAGATGATGACAGTGAAGATACTTTGGTCTATCTTTCAGCCTGACTTCCATAGGCTAGATCCATTTATATTACTGATTCATGCATCAGCACTATTCTGAACTGTGAAGGATTCTGGGGGGATCTGAAGACTCTGGCTGATAATAATTAGCTGGTAACCTTGGGTGAGTCATTTCTTCTCTTGTGACCTTAGCTTCCTGGGTTGAATTTGAAAACAGGTCCTTTTAGGTTTGATGTCCTACATGATCTCTGAGGTCCCTTCCTGCTTTGAACCCCATGCCCTTTTCTTGTTGGAGAGACTAAAAGCTTTTTAGTTGTGGAAGAATAATGATTTTAATAAAAATTTTAAGAAGGGCTTGCTGCTGGAAGAAAGTTTGCAAAAGAATCATAGTGGAAGAAGAGACACTAGGACATGATCAGTTCAGTCTCAAAATCAAAGAAATCCCCTCTATGACATCTCTGATAAGCAACCTTCCAGCATCTTCATGAAGCTGCCCCAAGGAAGCCATCAGCTCCTGAGGTAGCCCACTCTACCCTGGGCAGCTTTATCTATTAGGAAGTTTTTCCTAACAACTGACCTAACCTGGGTCTCTTTGTTACTTCTCTCCATGACTTTTGGTTCTGCCTCTGGGACCAAACCAAAAAAAAGATGTGAAATCCTCCTCCAACTGATAGTCCTTTAAATACTCTAAGACATGTACCTCTCTCTCCGCCCAATCTTCCCTTGCCTGGGTTAATCATCCCACATTACTTTAATCTATTCTCAAAGCATAGACTTGAGGCCTCTCACCACCCCAATTATCCTCTCCTGGCCAATGTCCATTTATCAATGCCTTTCTTAAACCATGGCCCTCAAGACTGAACACAAAACTCCAGATGACATCTAGTGACAGCAAAGTACCACAGGACTATCACCTCCTTATTTCATGTGTCTATACCCCCTCTTAATGCAGCTTAGCTGAGAATTCACAGAGAGGGAAATTAATCGACTCTACCCAAATGCTTCTATTGCTAAGTTAAATGGAAGGCAGTGCTCAGTCCTAAATCTCATATGCAGGTATGCCAATTAAACCTCTTCCAGTGATTTCTATCCAAGATTCCCGATTGTAGCCTGGAATCATAGCCAACTTTTCCAGAGTAAAAGTAGATTGTCTTGTGGGGTATATAAGTAAAAATCTCTGTAGCCTTCTTGAAGGCAATGAGAAAGGCCATATGGTATCCTCAAAAGCACGATAGCCTGGAAGTCAGGCATCTTTCATTCTAAAGCAGAACACAGAGTACTAAATAGTTCTGGTGCCTGGGTCAGGGCATCCAGGCTCAAATTCTGAACCCAAATCAAAATCCTGACTTTTCTATTTTCTGCCTGTGTATTATTGGCTGTTATTTCCTCTCTCTGGATTCCCATTTGTAATAGATTCCATGGAGTTCATGAACTTACATGGAACAAAAATTGCATTTTTTATTTCAATATAATTGATTTCCTTTGTAATGCTATTATTTTATTTTAAGCATTTAAAAACATTTCTTTGAAGAGATCAATAGACTTCCCCAGAACTGCCAAAGGGGTCCAAGAGACCACAAACAGTAAGAAATGTTAGCCTCCATGACCACCAAGGTCTACCTGGATTTAAAATTGAGTTAGGGCAGTTTGAAAGATTTGGAACATTTTAACAAATGAATTCGAAATAAAATGATGTAAACAAACTTTAGGATTTTTGTACATTTATTTGTTGTAATCTCTTTTTAAAATAATAATAATAACTAGCATTTCTATAGTGCTTTAAGGTTAGCAAAGAACTTTATAAATATTATCCCATATGAGCCTCACAACAGGGATAGGTGCTATCATTACCGCCATGTTACAGATGAGGAAAACTAAGGTAGACAGAGGTCAAGGGAATTGCTCAGGGTCACACAACCAATAAAGTATTTGAGCTGGATTTGAACTCAGGTCTTCCTGACTCCAGGTCGAGCTCTATTCAACAAACCACCTAAATGCCTTATTTTAATTGAATTGATTTGCAATTAAATTTCTAGCCCTCAGTGCCTTTTGCCAGCTTCATGATGCTTTGAGTTGAAAGTGAACTAAATGTTCCATTTTTTGGCCAACTTTCACACACACACACACACACACACACACACACACACACACACACACACACTCACACCTTCCTGACCACAATCACATCAAGCTAGAGATTAAACCATTGTTCCAATATTCCAAAGCTCTGTAATCCCTCATATATACACAGCCAGGATCCTTGTACCAGCACCTGGCATCCTGAGCCAATCAAGAAATAGAATCTTTTCCAAAGACCATTTAAAAAACCTTTTAGGAATGGTTTACATCTGAAGGATAGCAGAAGTAGGAGCAAGACTTAGAGGATTTTCTAATTTAATATGTTTATATATTTCCATTATTTTTTCAAGGGAAACTTTTTTAGGAGAAAAAAAATCACCTGCTGTCCTCCTAGTGTGGGTAAACTGGTGATAACTGGTGGCCAAGAATGTTGAAATTGCTGTGTTGTGGAACATGGTACAGTTGAGAGGGCATGGGATTCAAAGTTAGATGATCTGGATTTGAATCCTCTTTTTGCTATTTAACCCTTAAATTCCCCCCTTTGAACCTGAGTTTCTTCATTTGTAAAAATGAAGGGATTGAAATGTTTGGTCCCTAAGGCCTCTTCCAACTCTAACCAGCACTCCCCCTAGGTTGGAGGGCTAGAATGTCCATGAGAAGAGTTTGACAGCATCTAGGGTCACTGAAAGCCAATGTCTTGAGTAATCTTCCTTCCACAGACTCTTGATTGAGGAAAAGTTAATTGAATTAATTTCGACAACATTTATAAAGCTCCTGCTTTGTGCAAGGTGATATGCTGGTCACTGGGGATTCAAGGATTAGAAATGGTTTGGTACTAGTCCTCAGTGAGCTGGTGGGATGGTTCATGCAAAAAGGTGGTGAGTCTAACCAAGGTAGACAATGATGGGGACAAGGGCCCCTTCTAAGCAATGTAGGAAAATAGGATGATGGGGAAAAAAATTTCAGATGGAGGTGAAGGGGGTACATAGATCAAAGGAAACTTCACAGTGGAGACAGCAACTAGGCAGAAATTTCCGAAAAGAATTCTGAAAGGTAGAAAGATGAGAAGGAAGCATATTCTATCCATGGAGGACAGACTATGTATATTAATGAATCACAAATGTGATGCCAAACTGTTGAAGCGGAGAGTCATGCCTTTTGATGCCCCAGGGATAGTCCCTTTGTGTTGTGCAACAAGTGCCCCAGCTGAAGGTCTATGGAAGACTGAGCTCTCTGGTTAATCAAATCTTTAAGTGGGGAATAACCAATAGAGCACAAGAAACTCAACCATAACTAGGGCATGGGACCAGAACTTTGTCTCAGGGAGTTGAAATTTAAGGGTCACTGACAGCACTTACACCTCTTCACCAGGTTACTCTGAAAACCAACTTTCATATTTGACATGTGAATCTCACAATAAGGGGTTTTTATATACGTATATATAAATGTTCTACATCCAATATGTATGTACACATACACACATAGGTTATACATACACATATGCACATGTGTGTATATGTACATGTGTGTGTGTATGTTATATATACACACGTGCATATGTGTGTGTATGTGTATACACACACATATACGTTATACATCCAGAGAAATACTTAATGGTATCTGATGAAGATTGAAGCACACTATTTTAACTTTTTTTGGTTTCCTTTTTCATGATTTTTTTCCCTTTTGTTCTATTTCTTCTTTTACAACATGACTAATATGGAAATGTTTTACATCATTGCACACATATAACCTATATCACATATTGAGGGAGGGGGAGGGAAGAAAGGAGGAAGGGAAGGAGGGAGAGAGAAAAATTTGGAACTCAAAATCTTTCCCCCCAAAAAAAAGAATGTTGAAAAAACGTTTTCACATACAATTGTAAAAAAAATATTATTATATAGCTTTTTAAAAGTATAGGTTGAACATAGAATTCTATCTCTTAAAGACCCTTCAGGTGTTCTTACTTGGGTCCACAGTTCCCTTGGGTTCATGAAGAGATTTCAAGGAATGAATGAACTTGGATGGGGAAAAAGTTACATCTTTTTCACTCACTCTTGTTTTCATTTGTTATCCTATGGATTTTATTTTGTGCATTAAAACTATTATTCTGGGAAACGATCCATAGACTTTACCAGATTGCCAAAAAGATCCAGCACACAAAAAAATGCTATGATGTGCTAGTTCTTCTTTTACAGCTGAAAAAAATGAGGATAAATGATTTGCTCAAGGTCAGAGAGGAGGTAAGTCACAGACCTGGGATCCAAACTCAGTTCCTCTGACTAGAGATTCCTAGCTCCTGCCACTGTGCACTCCATGTTGGATTCGCATTGAAGCATATGGTCCTGTCATTCTATGAGGTAACAGGTTCATGTTTGACATCTTCAAAGTCTATCCTTTAGACAGATCACAAATTTGAGCTGGTTTCATAGCTCCCTCCGGGACATTTTCCCGTATCATAAACCTGTAAACTTGTCACACCTGTCAGCCAGGTCTGCACTAGGGGAAGCTAGAAGCTGAGGTTAGAGTCTTCTCTACCTTGTAGGTTTTAGTGGGTAAGGGGAGAGGCTGGAAAGTGCACAGCTCGGGTTTCACTAATGCTCAGCTTTAGTCAGCTGGGCCCATGAATCAGCCCTGAAATTCACTGTGGATTCATGCCTGGCAAAGAAACTGAGGAATTTTCATAAAAATCCAAGTTTTCCCCCTCATACATGAGATCAGACCTAGATTTAAAGACTAGTCATGTCTCCCAACATCTCCATGGCATCTTCCTTGTGATGGGAATAGGCGCCTGTGGGAAGGTCTGATGACATATTTTACAAGCTGATAAAATTCCTTTTCCATCCTATCTTCAATACTGACTTCCATCCACCACAGATCACTAAAGATAATTCCTAGTGGCAGCCCCAGACATGGAAATGACTCTTATCTATTGCCTGAATTAGGGGGAGGGAAGCCAGGGAGAGGGAAGCAGGATATCAGCCTTTTGGTTTTCCCTATGCAAAATCCAGCCCATCCTTGTCAGTGACCTCCAAAACACTGTGGGATGGCACTTTTTATTCATCTTCTAGGAATTTCTTTTTCCAGGGAAGCTTCCCAGGAGTGATAAAAGTAATAAGAAGATTTCTATAGCACCTTACAGTTTACAAAGCCCTTGCTTTAGCACATCCCTATGAAGCAAATGGTACAAATAGGTTTATCTCCATTTTCACAGGTGAAAAAACAGGCTTGGGATTGACCTGCCTAAGGCCACCTAGCAAGTAAGTACTACAGACATGGAAGAACCTGAGCCTCCTGATTTCATGGCAAACACTCTCCATTACACCATACTGTCATTCATGGAGATGGTCACCTCAATGCAGTCCTAATCCTACTTTCAATCCCAACCCCCTTGTATACACACCCTTTTCTTTCTTTTTTCTTCTTTTTTTCTCAATTTTCTTTTTTTCTTTTTAGTTTTCAGCATTCATTTCCACAAGATTTTGAGTTCCAAATTTTCTCTCCTTTCTCCCTTCCCTCACCCCAAGACACCGTGCATTCTGATTACCTTTTCCCCCAATCTGTCCTCCCTTCTATCACACCCCTCCCTTCCCTTATTCCCATCTTCTCTCTTTTCTTCTAAGGCAAGATATATTTCTATATCCCATTACCTGTATTTCTTATTTCCCAGTTGCATGCAAAAGCAATTCTCAACATTAATTCCTAAAACTTTGAGTTTCAACTTCTTTCCCTTCCTCCCTCCCCATCCATCCCCACTGAAAAGGCAAGCAATTCAATATAGGCTATACATGTGTAGCTATGAAAAAGACTTCCATAATAGTCATGTTGTGAAAGACTAACTATATTTCCCTTCATTCTATCCTACCCCCCATTTATTCTATTCTCTCTTTTGACCTTGTCCCTCCCCAAAAGTGTTTACTTCTAATTACTCCCTCCTCCCATTTGCCCTCCCTTTTATCATTTCCCCTACCCCTTTTGTCCCCTTTTCCCCTAGTCTCCTGTAGTGTAACATAGATTTTTTTCATACCAAATTGAATGCGTATGTTATTCCCTTCTTAAGCCAAATGTGATGAGAGTAAGCTTCACATTTTCCCTCTCACCTCCCTTCTTTCCCCCTCCATTGAAAAAGCTTTTTCTTGCCTCTTTTATGAGATAATTTACCCCATTCTATTTCTCCCTTTCTCCTTCCAATATATTCCATTCTCATCCCTTAATTTATTTTTTTAGATATCATCCCTTCCTATTCAACTCACCCTGTGCCCTCTGTCTATATATGTGTGTGTATAATCCCTCCAACTGCCCAAATACTGAGAAAAGTTTCAAGAATTACAAATATTATCTTTCCATGTAGGAATGTAAACAGTTCAACTTTAGTAAGTCCCTTCTGATTTCTCTTTCCTATACATGCCTCTCTTGATGCTTATGCTTGAAAGTCAAATTTTCTATTCAGCTCTGATCTTTTCATCAAGAATACTTGAAAGTCCTCTATTTCATTGAATGACCATTTTTTCCCCCTGAAGTATTATACTCAGCCTTGCTGGGTAGGTGATTCTTCATTTTAATCCTAGATCCTGTGACTTCTGGAATATCATACTCTAAGCCCTTTGATCCCTTAATGTAGAAGCTGCTAGATCTTGTGTTATCGTGATTGTATTTCCACAATACTTGAATTGTTTCTTTCTGGCTGCTTGCAACATTTTCTCCTTGACCTGGGAACTCTGGAATTTGGTTACAATATTCCTAGATGTCTTTCTATTTGGATCTCTTTCAGGAGGTTATCAGTAGATTCTTTCAATATTTATTTTGCCCCCTGGTTCTAGAATATCAGGACAGTTTTCCTTGATAATTTCTTAGAAGATGATGTCTAGGTTCTTTTCTTGATCATGGCTTTCAGGTAGTCCCAAAGTCTTTAGATTGTCTCTCCTGGATCTATTTTCCAGGTCATTTGTTTTTCCAATGAGATATTTCACATTATCTCCTATTTTTTCATTCTTTTGGTTTTGTTTTGTAATTTCTTGGTTTCTCATAAAGTCATTAGCTTCATCTGCTCCATTCTAATTTTTAAAGAACTATTTTCTTCTGTGAGTTTTTGAACCTCCTTTTCCATTTGGCTAATTCTGCTTTTTAAAGCATTCTTCTCCTCATTGGCTTTTTGGACCTCTTTTGCCATTTGGGTTAGTCTGTTTTTAAAGGTATTATTTTCTTCAGCATTTTTGGGATCTCCTTTAGCTTGCTTTTCATGATTTTCTTGCATTGTTCTCATTTCTCTTCCCAATTTTACCTCCACCTCTCCTACTTGATTTTCAAAATACTTCCAAGGCCTGAGACAATTGCATACTTATTTTGGAAGTTTTGGATGCAGAAGTCTTGACTTTGGCATCTTCCTGTGGTGGTATGCTTTGTTCCTCCTCACCCGAAAGGATGGAAGAAAATACCTGTTCACTAAGAAAGTAACCTTCTATAGTCTTATTTTTTTTCCTTTTTTTGGCATTTTCCCAGCCAGTTACTTGATTTTTGAGTCTTTTGCCAAGTGGAGGTTATACTCTAGGGATCTGTAAGTTCTCAGTTTCTCCAAGGTGGCACAGTCAAGGGAGGGGAGTTTACTCCTCTCCTGGACTGCACTCTGGTCTGGGAGCAATCACAAGCTTTCCTGCCCAGGATCTGTGAATGAAATTCACTCTCCAGAGTCTCCACCAGCTCCACCATACCAGCACTCCTCCTCACCCCAGGGCCACCACTTAGGACTGAGATCCAGTTCAGCTGCTTGATTCCCCCAGGGTCTTTAGGCTGAGGGCTCTAAAAATGGGTGCTGTGCTGCAGTGGCTTCCACGGCCCTGGGCCTAGGAGTATGGCCAGACCCTGCTCCCTTCTCACACAGGTGAAAGAGCTTTCTCACTGACCTCTGAAGCTGTTTTGGTGTTTGTGGGTTGAGGAGACTGGGAACCATAGCTACTACCCATGATTCCACGCCCTGTAGCCTGCTCCAGTCCTGTCCATGTCACATCACATGGCCAAGTCTGGACTGCACTCTGTGGGCTGTGCTCCACTCTGACTTCAGTGCGATAGTCCCTTTCTGTCCCCCTTCCAGGCTGCCTTGGGCTGGAAATCTCTTTCATTCTGCTGTTTTGTGGCTTCTGCTGCTCTAGAATTTATTTAGAGTCAGTTTTTACAGGTATTTTATGGGCTATGGGGGGAGAGCTTCTACAGGTCTGCCATCTTGCCTCCACTGCCCCCTATACACTCTTTTCTAGGGACATATAGACAGCACAGTGGAGAGAGTGCCAGGCCTGGAGTGAGGGAGACTTGAGTTCACATTCAGCTTCAGACATTTCCTAGCTATGTGATCCTCAGTAAGTCAGTTATTCTGTTTGCCTCAGTTTCCTCATCTGTAAAGTAAGGATAATAATAAGAGGACCTATCTCCTCAAATGGTTATGAGAATCAAAGGAGATAATAATTGTGAAGTGCAGTAAGTGCTATATAAATTTTAATTATTATTAATTATTATTATATTATTTATTATTATTATATAATTAATTATTATTATTATTATTATCATTTTCTCTCTTCTCCTGGTAAAGATTTAATGCTCTTTCTGGCTAACACCCCCATTGTGTTCCATTGCTCCACAATGCTAATCTCTTTTCCCCCTTCCACTCTCATACCACCAAGGCTCCTCTGTCTTGGGAAAGCAAATGGGAAATGGGAATTATGGACTGAGATACTGAAGACTTGGATTCCAGGCTGAAATTGATTCTTCTGTCTGGGGCTTATCTTGATGGTCTAGTGGTGAGCATATCTGCCTTCCCAATCAGTTAGCCTGCATTCAATTCTAGACCAAGAAAACATGAATATCTGAGAGACAGAATAATGACGTAGCAGGTAGGGGACTGGACTTGGAATCTAGGAGACCTAGATTCAAATCCCACCTCTGTTTACTATTTTTGTAACTCTGGGAAAATCACATAACTTCTCTTTGCCTCAGTTTCCTCATTCTGAAATGATGGTATTAGACCCAATAGCATCTAAGGTTCTTTCCAAATCTAAACCTCTGACACTGTGATCTGTGAAATAAAGAAGCTAGAATAAATGATATCTGAGGCCAATCAAGCAATCCATCAATAATCATTTACTACGCACTTCCTGTGCACCAGTCACTGAGCTCAAGATACCAAGAACAAGAATATGGAGGAAGAGTGTTAGAAGCTGAAAGGACAGATGAAGAGTACCTGCATTGGAATCCCAACTCTGTCTAGTGATAACTATGAAAACTCAGGTAAATCATTTAATATCTCAGGTCTTCAATTTCCTTATCAATAAAGTGGACAGTTGAATTAGATGTTCCCTAACTTCCCCTCTGGTATTAAATCCTAGGGTTTAAATCTTCACTAGGGATTTTTGATTGGAAATCATAAAGGAGCATAGATATATGGCGGGAAGGGGATATAAGAAACCATCTATTCCAACCCACATCCCCATTTTACAGATAAGAAAAAAGAAGCCTAGAGAAGGTGAGTGATGTTCCCAATTTGTGCGCAGGTTTTATACAGCTAAAGTTCTACCATACAGACTCGTATTACATAAAATGTTTCCATAATGAATGATGGGAGAAATGGAATGGGTGGGTGTAGAATCTCTTGCACCAAACCATCTCAATGTCATTTTTTAAATTATCATTATTCCTTCCAACTTTGGTCCCTCCAGTCATGCCTTTTTCATTCATCTGGTGTTCCAGCTAATGAAATGGGCCTCAATGAAATAACTTCTAAGTTAGGGCAAGCTGCAAACACCAAAGACATAGGCACTAAGTTCTGACATGTGTTCCCTGTCTGTCAAATTCATTTTGGCCACACCTGGGCAAATAATATAAGTCTGGCACCTACACAACCCAGCTGGTCTCACAGGGGCCTCTTTGCAAATGAATAATGCACAGGACAGAAATGGTGAACAGCCCTTCCTCCCTAGCAAACTTTCCTATCCACAGACCTTCAAATTAGGTTTCTCTTGCCCCATTTATCTCAGTAAAGTCTGAGCATCCTAATTCCCAGGAACTTCCCTTCCTCAATTCCACCCCTCAACACATCCACAATACTAAGTGAATAAATGCTTCAGTCTAGCATTGAGACGTCAACTCTCCATTAAAATTTTTCTTTTGGAGCAACAATTTCAGGCTCAGACTCAATGGTTTCTATGCCAACTGAGCCTTAAAGGCAATATCCCACTTCACACACTTGGAAGAAAATGTTCCAACCTTAACACACAAAGGAATAAGGAAAAAAGAAAACTTATTACCACCATGTCCAGCCCAAGCAGATGAAGTCTGTTTTCCAACTCTTCATCTCTTGTTTTTCCCTTCTGCCTCTTTTCAGAGACCCTCCCTCTCCCTACCTCTCATCAAAGCAAAAATCCTTAGCTGTCTCCAAGTCCCCCTTCTTTCCCCACAAAAAGTAATTTACTAATCTGCTAGAGGAGAGTTGTGTTGCATTGGAAAGAAACCATGCAGTGTCATGGCTAGAGTGCTGGACTTGGAGTTCAAAAAACCTGGATTCAAATCCTTCCTCTCATACTTCTTAGCTATATGACTTTGGTAAGTTATTTAACTCATATCAGTCTTAGTTTTCTCAGCTGTAAAAGAAGGGATTGGACAAGAGGGCCAGTAAGAGTCCTTGTAGGTTTAATTGGTTCTATGATCTATCATCCTATCACTTAGGAATCTGGAGACCTGGATTCCGCCTCTAACTTGCTATGTGACCTTGGGTAAATCACTGCACTTCTGAGTCTCATTCAGTTTCTTCCTCTTAGAAATGAGAGAGTTGGGACAAAAATGACAGAACCAAAGAGATAAAATACAAATTGACTAGAACCAAGTAGTTCAAGGCAGCAATTCAGATTTTTGTAATAAGGCCTTAGAGATAATGTCCACCTTTCCTCCAACCATCATTAGATTACACACACAATAAAAGAAGATTAAAAGGTAAGGGAAACTGGGATGATATGGGTATTATTATGTTAAAACTAATAGACATATCATTTGTTGTCAAGTTAGCAACCAGGAAATAATTGTGGTTATAGACATACGATCATATTCTAAAATAAATGGGTCAGATAAAATTATTTCCAAGGTGATAGACTTTGAAGAGACTGCAGCTGTGCACTTGGACGAATAGTGACAGGTAACATTTACTTAGCACTTTAAGTTTTACAAAGCACTTAAATTTTTTTAAAATTAATTTTATTTATTTTCAGTGTTCTACAATCACTGCCATATAACTTAGATTTTTTTCCCCCTACCTCCCCACTCCCTCCCCAAGACAGTATACAATTTTATATAGGTTCTACACATACATTCCTATTAAATAAATTTTCACTATAGTCATGCTGTGTAGAAGAATTAAAATGCATGGGATAAATCATACAACAAGCCAAAACATAATACACACACAAAAAATTATCTGCTACATTCTGCGATTGAATGCCATAGTTCTTTCTCTGGATGTGGAAGCCCATTTTGCCTTAAAAGACCATTGGGAATTTTTTTTTTAAGTCCTTGCATTGCAATGAAGTTCCAAGTCCACCAAGTCTAGTGGTCATTGCTGAAAGCACCTAAAATTTTCCCTGATTTTGTCCTCAAAACAATCCTGAGAGATAGGAGCTATTGTCACCCTCACTTTACAGGAAAATGAGGCAATCAGAGATGAAATATCTTGCCTGGGGTCACAAAGTTAACAAATATCTGAGGCAAACTCAGGTCTTCCTGGTTTCCAGGTCTAACACTCTGATTCGTTGTTGTCCTTTGTGTTCAAAGAGGACCAAAAAGACATCCCAATGTCAGGGTCAACATACATTGTGATTGACTGTGACTGATCAGACCAATATGATCTTGGAAAGCTCTACCTCAGGCTGTGTACAAATAGTACACATGAACATTGGAATTGAGATGTTTCCAAGTTCACACATCTCACATTTCTTTTGAGCTAGTGCGATTCTGTTTTGCTCATAGAACACAGTGGCATTACTGTGCTCTACAATCCTGTGCCATTTTCTCCCATGTTTCCCAATAGATTCCGAAGTTCTTCAGAGAGACATGGAGAGTGTCCTTGCATCCCTTCTTCTGATTTCCACGTGAGTGCCTTCTCTAAATTGTCTGTAAACTAGTCTTTTAGGCAAACATATGCTTGCAATTGGAACATCGTGGTCAACCCATTGGAGTTGGGCTCTCTGCTATAGTGTTTGAATGCTTGGCAGTTTAGTTTGAGAAAGGATCTTAGTGTACAGTACCTTATTCTGCCAGAGGATCTTCAGAATCTAATCCTCTATACACTTTACCTTCTTAAAGGTACTCACGACTCTCTATTATATGAATTATTTCCTGAGCTACCAAGGTAAATGCAGGATGTTGCCTGACATGGGTACCTGGTGGGTTATCAAGCTGGCTTCAGGAATTTGTGGGAGGGTAGAGAGTAGTTACGGTTTGTGTGCCGAGAATGAAAGGGTAAGAGGGCAAGGGGAGGAAGAAAATGGTGTGACTTGCATGAAGCTGGGAATGAGTAGATCAGGCTACATGTTTATGAGGGTAATTCAGGGCAGATCCTCTGGGGAATCTGCTTTGGGTCCAGACCCCCACAACGACATCATGTAGGCAATTTGTCCCAGTACAAATCCCAGGGAGAGTTTGGTTTGCCCTTTGGGCAAATTGATTTGTAGTAACCTTGGGAGAATTTAGAAGCCACATAATGCATGGAGGCAGGTGCCCCAGACATACTCATCTAATTTGAAATATTACCATAGTAATAACAAGCCCTGACTGATGTGAAATAGCTATATGACACATTTCTGATCCCCCCACATACACACAAAAGTGAATCCAATGGGGTGCCAAAGTCAGAGAGTTAGAATTCATGTGACTGGATTCATGTCATCAAGCTCCTTGAAGCTCTGAAGTTAAATGGCTTAGGGATAAACTAACGTAACACCCTCGCTCAGGTAGATAACTTTGCAAGGCTCCCTAATGAACAACTCTGGGTTCTGCATATGTGCAGAGAGATGTGATTGCTAATTGGCTGAGAGACCTTTGAGCCTCTGTGGGGAGGAGACATGAATTCAGATTGGTGGAGAGACTTTGGACAGAGACAGAGAGAGAGAGAGAGAGAGAGAGAGAGAGAGAGAGAGAGAGAGAGAGAGAGAAAGAGAGAGAGAGAGAGAGAGAAAGAGAGACAGAGAGAGAGAAACAGAGAGAGAAAAAACAGAGAAAGGAGAGAAAGACAGAGAGAGAAGTAGAATTAGAAAGGAAAGGTGTGAACCTTGAATGGCCCCAAATTCCCTGGAACAATGGGCAAGCAGAGAAAGTCGATTCCCGGGGGGCGGAGCCAAGATGGCGGACTAGAAAGACGCACATACACATAGCTCCGAACTCACAACCCACAGAACGGCTAGAGGGGACCAACTCATGGTGAATTCTGCACCCAGAGGCCATGGAATATTGGAGCGAGGGAGATTTCGGTTCCGGAGAGACCTGCAAACCTCTCGCGGGGGGTCCTTCGTGCTGCGGACTGGGCGCCGGGACTGGGAGCTGAGTGCAGCCCTGCAGCGGCTGCGACACCATGAGGAAAAGATCCGAGCGGGCTACGGGGACGGGATCTCCAGCGGCGGCACAAGCCCCTCCACCCACAGGTGACAGGGGTCGGTGAGAGAGTCTCTTTGGCAGGTCGAGAGGGGAGTGGGGTGCCCCTATGGCTCGGGCCCCCCCCCCCCCCCCCCGGGAGATAGAAGCTGAGAGGCGGTTGCAGACAGGGACTCCCCAAGTGGGCGGGAGCCTGGATCCATTGTGGAAGGTCTGTACATAAACCCCCTGAGGGAACTGAGCCTGAGAGGCGGCCCTGCCCCGACCATCTGAACTTAATTCTCACACTGAATAGCAGCCCTGCCCCCACCAAAAGCCCTAAGGCGGGAAGCAGCATTTGAATCCCAGTCCCCAAACGCTGGCTGGGAGCACCAGGAGGCGAGGTGGGTGTGAGGAGAATATTCAGAGGTCAAGTCACTGGCTGGGGAGAATGCCCAGAAAAGGGAAAAGAAATAAAACTATTGATGGTTACTTTCTTGGAGAACAGACATTTCCTCCCTTCCTTTCTGATGAGGAAGAACAATGCTTACCATCAGACAAAGACACAGAAATCAAGGATTCTGTGTCCCAGCCCACCCAATGGGCTCAGGCCATGGAAGAGCTCAAAAAGAATTTTGAAAATCAAGTTAGAGAGGTGGAGGAAAAACTGGGAAGAGAAATGAGAGGGATGAAAGAGAAGCATGAAAAGCAGATCAGCTCCCTGCTAAAGGAGAACCAAAAAAATGTTGAAGAAATTAACACCTTGAAAACTAGCCTAACTCAATTGACAAAAGAGGTTCAAAAAGCCAATGAGGAGAAGAATGCTTTCAAAAGCAGAATTAGCCAAATGGAAAAGGAGATTCAAAAGCTCACTGAAGAAAATAGTTCTTTCAAAACTAGAATGGCACAGATGGACGCTAAGGACTTTATGAGAAAGACAGATATCACAGAACATAGCGAGAAGATTGAAAAAATGGAAGATAATGTGAAATATCTTATTGGAAAAACAACTGACCTGGAAAATAGATTCAGGAGAGACAATGTAAAAATTCTGGGACTACCTGAAAACCATGATCAAAAGAAGAGCCTAGACATCATCTTCCATGAAATTATCAAGGAAAACTGCCCTGAGATTCTAGAACCAGAGGGCAAAATAAATATTCAAGGAATCCACAGAACACCGCATGAAAGAGATCCAAAAAGAGAAACTCCTAGGAACATTGTGGCCAAATTCCAGAATTCCCAGGTGAAAGAGAAAATATTGCAAGCAGCTAGAAAGAAACAATTCAAGTATTGTGGAAATACAATCAGGATAACACAAGATCTAGCACCCTCTACATTAAGGGATCGAAGGGAATGGAATAGGATATTCCAGAAGTCAAAGGAACTGGGACTAAAACCAAGAATCACCTACCCAGCAAAACTGAGTATAATACTTCAGGAGAAAAAATGGTCTTTCAATGAAATGGAGGATTTTCAAATTTTCTTGATGAAAAGACCAGAGCTGAAAAGAAAATTTGACTTTCAAACACAAGAATGAAGAGAAGCATGAAAAGGTGAACAGCAAAGAGAAGTCATAAGGGACTTACTAAAGTTGAACTGTTTACATTCCTACATGGAAAAACAATATTTGTAACTCTTGAAACATTTCAGTATCTGGGTACTGGGTGGGAATACACACACACACATGCACACACGCACACATACATAGAGACAGAGTGCACAGAGTGAATTGAAGAGGATGGGATCATATCTCAAAAAAAAAATGAAATCAAGCAGTGAGAGAGAAATATTGGGAGAAGAAAGGGAGAAATTGAATGGGGCAAATTATCTCTCATAAAAGAGGCAAGCAAAAGACTTATTAGTGGAGGGATAAAGAGGGGAGGTGAGAGAAAATCATGAGCTCTACTCTCATCACATTCCACTAAAGGAAAGAACAAAATGCACACTCATTTTGATAGGAAAACCTATCTCATAATACAGGAGAGTGGGGGACAGGGGCACAAGCAGGGTGGCGGGGGAGGATAGAGGGGAGGGCATGGGGAGGAGAATGCAATCCGAGGTCGACACTCATGGGGAAGGAAAGGATCATAAGAGAATAGAAGTAATGGGGGACAGGATAGGATGGAGGGAAATATAGTTAGTCTTATACAACACAACTAGTATGGAAATCATTTGCAAAACTACACAGATTTGGCCTATATTGAATTGCTTGTCCTCCAAAGGGAAGGGGTGGAGAGGGTGGGAGCTAAAGAAGTTGGAACTCAAAGTGTTAGGATCAACTGTAATGTTCTTACCACTAGGAAATAAGAAATACAGGTTAAGGGGTAAAGAAAGCCATCTGGCCCTACAGGACAAAAGAGAAGAGGGAGACAAGGGCAGAGAGGGAGGATAGAAGAGAGAGCAGATTGGTCACAGGGGCAATTAGAATGCTTGGGTTTGGGGGGGGAGGGGAGAAAAGGGGAGAAAATTGTAACCCAAAACTTTGTGAAAATAAATGTTAAAAGTTAAATAAAAAAAAAAAGAAAGAAAGAAAGTCGATTCCCTCAACATGCCTCAGGACTCACAGGGCTCATAAGCTCCAAGCAGACTTCCTTGATAAAATATTTATCTCCTTTCCAGAACTGAGACTTTATCTTAATTCCAAATTAAATAGTCCATTTACTCTCATGTATTCTATCCCCTACCATAAACTGTGTGATTTCCCCATTTCCTATTTATTGTTTGCTTGGATATAAATCTGTTTACCCACTGTCTGTTGTGTTCTGTGTAATGACTGTTTGGTGAAAGGGAGCTAAACTGGCAAAAAGTAAGCTACTTCCCTCCCAGCATGTCAGTATGGAGAGGGATAACTTTCTACCCATAGCAGCTAAGGAAATTGGATTTTATTCGGAATATCCTAAAAGGGTGTGTACACACACACACACACACACACACACACACACACACACACACACACACACACACACACACACCCCTAGACTGCATATCTGAAGTATAATATACTTCTAGCCCACTACCCCCTCTTGAGGGGGAGGAGAGTGAAGTGAACCCCCAGTCCCATCCCTCTTCCTATCTTGCTCAAAGATAGATATTACAATCTCCCTGAATATGAAGTGGATAAAAGATCTCAGATTTTATCTATGTAAATATATCCCTACAATTCAGGCTTCCCTTAATCTCCGTGGTACGGTTTATATGAACCAATCTATTTTATACTAAGTTGTTTGTGACTTATAATATGTTGCTTCTCCCATGGAAATTCCAGTGTCAAAGAGAAATACACATAGAGAGCAATAGGACAGTTAAAGGAAAAGACCATTTATAATTGTGGCAGCCAATTACAGAAAAGATTGCCGGGAACTTTCCAATCCTTTATTTATGTCTAAATGATTATTTCACTGGACTATTTCTATGCTCTAGTGCAGTAATCTCAAATTCAAATAGGATTCCTGTGGGCTGCATGTTGACTTTGAAAACCACAAATTAGCATTATCTGTGTTGCATTGTATTTTTATTTATTTTGTTAAACATTTCTCAGTTGCATTTTAATCTGGTTCTGCTGGACTCTGGAAACCCAACATGAGTTGACTCCTGCTATAGAGACAGTCTCAAAATCAGGAAGAACTAGGTCTTGCCTCTGATACATACAACCAAGCATGCTAAACAAATCACTTAACCTCTCAGTGGTCTAGGCAACTCTCTAAGACTAAGATGCAGAGGAGGGATAGGGCTGTACTGGTACAGTGTCTGGCAATTCTGTATCTCAGTGAAATTACAAGTTCAGTCTCTAACCCAATCCTATCACTACGCTCAAAATTTCAGAAAGCAGAGAGATGTGGACTTTAAGAATTCATTCCTAAGATAATCAGTTCTGATCTTTGTTTTATTTGACTCTAATTGCATAGCCTTCTTCCCAATTAAGAAAGTGGCAGTAGTCTTCTAAAGACCAGCATGTACAGTTTTAAAGACTTTGCACCTAAGTTCTAAGTGAGAAAATAATTTCCTCTTGTTTCCCATATTTTGGACAGTTTCAGTCAATGGCCAGCCCCCACCAGGACAGCAAGTTGGCACAGTGGATAGAGTGCCAGGCCTGGAGTCAGGAAGTCTCATCTTTCTGAGTTCAAATCTGGTCTCAGACCCTTATTAGCTGTGTGATCCTGTGCAAATCACTTCACCCTTTTTGTCTCAGTTTCCTCATCTGTAAAATGTGCTGTAAAATGGTAAATCACCTCAGGATCTTTGCCAAAAAGATCCAAATGGGATCACAAAGGGCTAGACACACCTGAAACAACTGAACAGCCACAAAAATGCCAGTGTATGTCCTGGTGGGAAATTTCTATTTTTTGCTGCCCATGTAGCAGGCTTGTATATTATTGTTGGTGAAACATAGTTAGTCATCAATAAGCATTTATTAAGTGCATACTGTATATTAGGCATTATGCTAAGCACTAAAGATACAAAAAGAGACAAAAATAATAAAGTCCCAGTCTTCAAGAAGCTCACAATCATTTCTGCCCATATCAAGGGGGTCATTCTCTGGCCAGCCAATTGACTGTGTGGCATAGGATAACTTTACTGTGTCCCCAAGTTTAATATAATCACCATAACCTCTCCTAGAGGAAAGATTAGTTCTTTCTCATCTACTGACTGATTCCTGATGGGCCACAGCTGTTAGGAGCTGTGCAGCTTTATGCTGAGGTAGGAAAAGAGAGGTAGATTCTTTTTCAAATAGACCATTCCAAAAAAGTGATCCCCAGGGACTTATGAATGTGGTGATCAAGCGAGGTCAGATAAGGATAAACATAGCAGTTGGCAGAATTCCTTTGGTGTACTCCAGTTCGGTCCTCCTCAGCCCCTCTAGCTCTATCTCCCTTGATGCATTACTCCTCCTCTCTCTGGGGGAAAGGATCCGATCTAACCAGCCAGATTCAGGTAATGACTCACTTCCCTTCTTCAAAATGTCTGCTGATCTACTTCTTGCCTTGACTGATCAAAGCAATATTTTGGGCACTGTCCATCTCTCATACCAAGAAGTGGAATGGCCAGGTAAGAGTCATTCTTCCCTTTTAGAGGTACTGGCTTCATGACAGGTTTTGAATTAAAGATGTATGTCCTGGTAACATTGCTTTCCTGGCCCATTTTTCATGGATAAACAATGATTCAAGTCAATAAAACATAAGCCTTGTTTATTGGACCACTTTACGGGTGGGAGGTACAAAGTTAAATTTGCTCATACATCTTACTCCCCTTTTATACAACCAAAGATTTGCTGCTATTTATTAAACAGATTGTGTAATTCTCTCCATTAAGTTGTCTCATTTTGTTTTGTTTTTTAAAGTTGCTCAGAACCATTTTGGATTATTTTTTAATATTGTAAAAGCAACAATAAGTAGAGGGTATTAATTACTCCCAGATGGGACAGAAATAGGGCAGAGGTGGGATATTGATATGGGGAACTCTCAGAAAGAGGAAAGAAATTCCCTCTATCAATGTAAGTAGGCATCTTCTCTGCAACTTAAAATATTAAAGTTGCCTAGAGCCCTGAGACAAATAAAGGAAGGAAGGAAAAAGCATTTACTATATACCTACTATGTATCAAGCTAAGGTCTGACGATGCAAATAGAAAAAACTAGTCAGTCTCTCAAGGAGTTCACAATCTAATTTGGGGAATGTATAAAAGAAAGTTCAGTTGCAGGTTGGATGAAGTCCTGGATGTTCTAAAGGAGATGGTGTAGATGACAAGGCCAAGGGTCTTTAAGTTTCATCGGTAAATTAAATGACAATGCCAAGAGTCTGGAGGATACAGAGGCAGAGAAGATGGCTGGTGATCCTCCCTCTTGGTAGAAGCAAGAGTTGGTGACTCTCATCCAAGTCATGTGATCAGAAAGATTCTGAATTTCCCAAAGGAAGTAGGGTGAGACAGGCACTCCCAATAATAGTTACTGCCCAGCAATCACCAATGGGTTCTGGGATACCATAGACTAAAGGAGAGGATAAAGGTAACTCCTCCCCTTTGCATTCCCCACTAGCCTCACTCCTGGCTTTGGGCCATTCTAGAACCCATCAAGGAGACCAGGTGACAAGAAGAAGCCAGATGTTAAGAGATTTGCCCAGGGTAACATAGCTAGTGTGTCTCAGAAGTAGGACTTGAACTCAGATCTTCCTGGCCTTGAGGTTGTCTCTCTTATCCACTATGCCTTAGTACCAGATATCTCATAATAAATGATACCTTGCATTGTACATTGTTTTTACCTTTCTAAAAATGATTCACATTTATTTTATCCTGGCAGTGTGGTAACATAGACAGGGCATATATTATTGTCCCCAATTTAGAGATAAGGGAACTAAGGCAAAGAAAATGAGTGAATTGGCCAAAATCATATTGCTCATCGGTCCCTTTTCACTCTTTCTATCAGAGCATGCAATAGGACATGAATTTATTTCTAATGGTCTATTCAGACCTTCATAAATGTGACCAATTCACCAAAGAGGACACTCCCTGAATAGATAATAAAGCTTTGCATGGAGCCATTTATCAACAGATGGTTGGTCAAGCTCTTTCTCTACCCTACTCCACAAAGGACAGAGTTTCTTTGAACAGTAAAAGTGAGAAAGACCTAGGGTATTCCATCTCCAAACAGCT
The DNA here is from genome assembly GCF_028372415.1 of Notamacropus eugenii. Taxonomy (NCBI): domain Eukaryota; kingdom Metazoa; phylum Chordata; class Mammalia; order Diprotodontia; family Macropodidae; genus Notamacropus; species Notamacropus eugenii. Next base: position 704,162,331 of record NC_092872.1, on the reverse strand, counting down.
CTGACTGAAAATACACGATGACCCTGAGTCCCCTTCCTTTGATTGGCTGGATCTTTCCAGGAAAATACCCAGGCAAGCTGTGTCTTCTTTCTTCTCCAGCTCCACTACTGATTCTCTAGATTCTGCCCAATACCTTCTGTTGGGATTGGAAGCTCAATTCCGTGTGGACAGTCTCGGGCGGGTAAAGGTGGGAGCTTCTAAATCTTAGAGCTCTCACGAGACCCTCCCAGGAAACGGCAGGGAATAGAGGTGAACTGAGCTATCTCGAGTAATTCCGCCTCTTCCCGTGAGAAACGTGATGGGAGAGAGATCTCCCCGCCCTCGAGATGGTCCCGGATTGGAGCACACCTAGTTACCTAACAGCACGGTATTCAGATGCAAACTATGCGGCTGAAGGTTAAGTAGGATTGAGGAAGCCTGAAAGCTCTCTTAGCACGTGAGGAGCCAAGAGGACAGTAGGCTCTGCTTCTCTTCTTTCCTCTCTCCCCTCCCCCTCTCTCCCCGCTTGTACTTCTACTTCCAATCCCTTAAGATCTTAGCCTCCTTAGGAAAGCTCCCCCTCTTCCTCCTAAGGAAGACCACCCTGCACTTGTAACTAGACCCTGAAATAAAGCTCAACCCTTGTTCGACTCTGGAACGTCCTTTCTCTCATATGAGCATCCGGTTTTGGCCAACCAAAGACCTCGGAGGTGAGGTAAGAAAGACTCGGGTAGCCCACACAGGCCTCTAGGCCTGGCAACCTTCTCTCCCCACAATTTTTTTCACTTCCTGCCTAAAAGTGAAAAGTATTGACTTCCTCCATTAGAAAATCATTCCCTTCAGGGCAGGGACTATCTTTCTGCTTATATTTTCTCCCAACACTTAGTACAGAGCCTGCCATACAGTAGGCATTTAATAAATGTCTGTTGGCTTACTATATATATACATAGCTAGCTATACATATGCTTCCTGGCTACAGAAGAGTAAAAAATATTTTCCTTTTCGATTCATTTCTTAAACTCCCTTCAAATAAAAATTCTTTTTCTAAAAAAAGCATTTTTATTGATGTCTTTTATTTTCCTATGGTCTTTATTTCCTAATGTATCCCTCCTCCAACCTACAAGCTGTACCTTCTCACAAAGATTTAAAAAGAGGAAAAAAAAGAGATTTTAGCAAGAGTGTAACCCATTGACATATGTTTAATGTTTTATGCCACATTACACGCCCACAGTCCCTTCACTGACTTATTCCTGGGCCCCAAGCTTGGTCATTATAATTACATAGTGTTCCATGAAAATTCCTTTTATTAGACAAGCCCCATCTTTCCTTTTACCCTTTGTAACTAAGTAGTGTAACTAGTATAGCAGCAATGAATTTTACCTTCTCACCCAGAGACTGGCAGATTTTAAGGGAGTCACCTAGAAGGATGTTGGTACCTGGCCTCAAAACTGAGGCTGAGCTCCTCCTCCCTGATGGGGAAATACATCCACCGCCACACCACTTTAGTTTCATTCTTTTTATGGAGTCATCTCCAGTCATCCTGGCCTACATCTTGCCATTGGACTTCAATGACTCTGGAGGAGAGAATGAGGCTGATGACTCTGCACAGCCCTCCCTCATTCAAAGCCAATTTACTTTCAAGTCCAGATATCACCCTCCTGCTATTTTTGCTTCTCCTTGGGAATGAAAGTGAACCACAAAAAACTGAAAACAAAGGAATGGATTAGAAAGTGGATGTCACTATGGAAGAGGACCATCAATTAGATATAGTATGTTGTCATGAAAAGAGCATGGGATTTGGAATCAAGAGAACTGAGTTCAAATCTTGGCCCTGCTACTTTCGTATTGTACAATCCTGGGCAAGTTATAATAAAACTCCCTGGGCCTCAGTTTCCTCCTTTGTAAAATTAAAAGGTTGAACTAGATAATCGAGGACAAGGGTTCTTAAGCTTTTGCGTGTCCCAGGTCCCGCAGGCAGTCTGGTGAAACCTATGACCCTCTTTTTACATCCATAAACAAAATTCACAGGATTACAAAGGAAAGTAAGTATATCAATAATTATCAAAATTTTTTAAAAACACACACACACAGACCCCAGGGTTAGGACTATTCTGGCTTTACATCCTATGGTACCATTTTGCAATTTTTCCCCCAAACTAACTGTTGGTACTCTGTGATTTTGAAGTCACAAGCGGGCAAGTCATTCAGTCTTAGTCAAACCCAGACATTTTTTGCCCTTTGTAGTACTGGTGAAGTTACTACACAAGATTTACTTCAGTAGTAACATGGGAATCCAAAAACACCAGTTAAAATGAATAGTACTGTGATTTTCTGAAATGTCTCCTATGCCCTACTCCCATGCTTGCATGTGAGACTATTAGCAATTTTTGTTGGCATTCACATGGTGCTTTAAAGTTTGTAAAGTACTTTACAAATATTAACTCATTTTCTCTTCACAACAACCCTGGGAGACAGGTGCTATTATTATCCCTGGTTTACAAATGAAGAAACTGAGGCATGTTGTGGTTGTTTAGTCATTTTTTTGGTCATGACGGACTCTTTGTGACCCTTTTGGGGTTTTCTTGGCAAAGATACCAAAATGGTTTGCCATTTCCTTCTCCAGCACATTTTACAGATGAGGAAAGAGGCAAACAGGGTGAAGTGACTTGCCCAAGGTCACACAGATAGTAAGTGTCTGAGGCCATCTTTGAACCTTGGTCTTCCTGATTCCAGGTCCCATGCTCAATCCTCAAGATATCTAACTGCCTCTAAAGACGATAAAGTAAACAAGGCTTGGTTTTTTTCCTCTTCCACCAAGAATTTGCAAATAGAATTTGCATTTTCCTTTGAAATCTCTCCCTTGGAGGGCATACATTTATTCCAACACTGCTGCTGTGTAATTCCTCCAACTTCTGAGCTATTCACCTGTCTTCCAAAAAATGAGTCTCATGTTATGGCCCCGACTTCAATTTACCCCAATTCCTCCCCTTTCTCCCTCTTCTGTTCCTGATGCTTCTGTAGCTTCACTGTTAGCTGAGTGTTACAGGAAACATATCATGGTGTCTCCAGGGATGACATCTATTTGAGGTAGTCATTATTTGGAGCCTAGGTAGGGAAGGCTATGTTGAACAGCAGGGAGAATCTGTATGCCCAGATCGTGGAGAGAGTGAGGGAAATATTTAATCAAATAAAACCTGGAGCATTACTCAAAATTCTAATTTTGAATGATAATTTATTTCTCTCCACAAAGTAATATTTAATTGACAAAAATAGAGGCCTAGAAATTTCTCTTTCATGACTTTTGAAGGAGATGGAAGTGCACTGGTTTCAGCAAGGACAAGGCACCTGTGTCTTATTCTCCCACCTAGTTATATCTACCTAACACATGATGATTGATTTAGCAGAAAACTCAGGATTTGGTACTGGCTTATCCATACCCTGTGGAGTTCTCAGGCTTTGGATACCAATAAAAGATACCAACACAAAAGCCTTTTGTTTGTAGTTCCAAATTGTCCCCAAATCTGGCATGTCTTCTCTATGTTAAAATATTTTTTGTGGGGGAGGGAGAGGAGTTGTCATAGTTTTGAATGGCAGTATTTCAGAGTATCATCAGCTATAGAAAAGGTGAGGGGAAATGCCATTTTAAGACAATAAGATCATAGATTTAGACCTGGAAAGAATCTTTGAGGTCATCTAATCTAACCCCTCTTTATATATTTGGGAAAACTGAGGATTAGAAAATTTAAGAGACTTGCTCAAAAGTTACACAAATAACAAGTGACAAAGGCAGAATTTGATCTCATGTCCTCTAGTCTCCAAATCCAATGTTCTTCTTCTGCACTATGATGCTGGATCAGAGTGGAGGTGGAGAAACCAGAGATGTAAAGGTTATGGTAATTTTCCTTCCTCCAGTATTTTCAGGTTTTTTTGTTGTTCAGTTGTTTCAGTTGTATATGACTTTTCATGACTCCATTTGGGGTTTTCTTGGCGAGGATACTAGAGTGGTTCGCCACATGAGGCCTCTCCTGATCTCCCTGTTCTTGGCTACTAATGTCTCCCCTTAAAAATTCCCTTGCATTTATTTTATACATATGTTATGTGTGTGTGTGTGTGTGTGTGTGTGTGTGTGTGTGTGTGTGTGCATATCGCCTCTCTCCTGCAGAATGTGAGCTTTTTGAGGGCAGGAACTATTTTGGTTTTGTATGCCCAGTGCCTAAAACATTAATTATTAATAATTAATAAATATTTATTGGTTAATTTATGCCAGTGCAAATGAAAGTCTTGGTAGATTGGGCAATAGTGAAATTGACCCTTCTGCTCCTCTAGTTTCACTTTCTAATTCTCTTACTGCCTGACTCTTTACCAGGAGTAGGGGAGATCTGATCTTTCATTAAAAAAAATTAGAGTTAGGCAGGAGGTCTAAATAAATCAATAGCCAAATTGATCAATGTTCTCGATGGTTGAACTAAACACATTTCATCAAATGAAGGTCTATTGGTTTGCCTCTCTTAAAGTGATCTACTCAGTTTTGGTAATTTTTAAAAGAATACTTTGCAGGGTTAGATTGTCACTGACTATAAGATCCCATATTACGTTTATCATTGTGAATAATTTCTGCCTTTGATCTAGCCCTAGACACTGCAGTAAAGGTAATGTTGTTACAGTGTTGGAAAATCAAATTTGTTTAGAGAAAATGAAAGAGATACAACTGTATAAGCAACAATAAGTTAAAGTAAGAACATGTCATGTATATGCATTAATGCAAGGAAGAGAGCTGAAGACTTCCATCTGACCCAAGCCATGTGATGGTTAAGCAGCCTGGATGGGTTGTGGGACTAAATCGGGTTAAGTTCCACCTGCCATGGTCACAGGGGAAGACAGTTTAAAATGCTAACACTAGTTAGAGAAGGCTTTGTGATAAACTCTAGGAGAGGAAGAGACTAAGGATCTCTAGAGCAAGAGAAAGGACAAGAGGACCCCCAATCTCAGAACCATGTTAATATGCCAGAGGTAGTAGTAGCAAGCAGGATTCATGACAGAATGACATAAAAACATACAAAGATGTATCCCAAATACAGGGGCATTTATTCAATGAAAGGAAGGAAGAAGGAAGAAAAGGAAAGAAAGGGGAAAGGAAGGAAGAGAGGAAAAAAAGATACTGTAGAAAGAAAGAAGAGGAAAAGAAGGAAATGAGCGAAAGAAAGTGAACCACAAAAGAAAAAGGGAATGAGTAAAAGAAATGAAAAAGAAAAAGTGAAAAAGAAAAAGGAAGAAAAATCATCTTAAACTATTAACTAAAGGATGTCAAATTCAAGGTCAGATTCAAAAAGATGATTGAATAATCCTAGGATTCTGAGGCATAAAAGGAACCTTAGAAAGCATCTAAGCTGGTCACAGACATCAGGAGAAAAGAACTTCCCTAGTACTGAAAAGTCTTTGCAAGGCACTTAATGAGAAGACTTTTCAAGATCAAAGTCATACACAGATACACAAGTGGTGGTGGTGTCTTAATCACTCACCAGGGCACTAATTCAAAACACTGAGTCTGAGAATGAACATCTTGTTTATTCTTTTCAGGATTCTGGGAAGAAGTTCGCCCTCAGTCATTTTAAAGGCAGTGAGAAGCTCTTCAATATGGACTTTTAAAATTCAACATATAATGACACTGATGAAATCAAGGCCATAGGATGTGATGACGGCCAACAGATTAGAACCCTTAGCATGCTCATATTCCCAGGGTATAAACAGCATCTGAAGTGAGGAACACACGGCTCAGGCTCAAATGACCAGGAGCTATCAATAATCATACTTTACTGTTTAAACTAAACATCGCGTCTGGAAGAAATCTTTCAATCTGGCATTGGAGTGGGGCTATGATGAGGTGAGGGGCGGAGGGGGGACATAACACTATATGGAAGGGAGCAGTGCCTTCTGCTGCAGCAGCTAACAGTACCGGCCACCGATGGACCAGTAGCCTACCAAAGGTCAGAAAGTGTTGTGCATTCCATGAAGCAATGACTCCAAGAGGAAGGAATCCTGCCAATCATTCTCACAACCCCAAAGCCACCTACACCCACTCCCCTGCTACAGCTTGGGATGCTGGAAGGCATGAGAAATTGCCAACACATGTGAAAAACTCACCAGCATTTCTAAACATCATACCAAGTTACTGCACGGGGAGTACCGTGACACAGAGGTCCGTGTGGAGAAAAACTCAGGTTTGAAAACCAACAGTAGCAATCGTCCTGTTCTTTCAGTGACCCATCCATTCCTTCTCCAACTCCTTTATGTTTGACTCCCACTATAATCTTGGGAGGGCATCCATTCTCCCATTAGGAGAGATTAAGCAAAAAAAAAAGAAATGCACGTGAACAAGTCCACCCTCCTAAATGGAAGTTTTTGACTTCTAATAACACGGAGATGTCTCTCGCTCAGGACTTCAAGGAGGGAAATTTATGTTAGAAATCTGTCACATGAGTCTATCTTCTGACTTGGTAATGGAAAACAGACACTTCAAATAAATAACAGGATGAAACCTTTGTTGAAACACGCTCAAACCAATCACTTCAAGTCCTTGCAACATCATAATAAATGCTTTGCCGTCAACGGCACACAAAGGAGCACGTTCAAGGGAGAACCCTTGATCCCATATATATTCTCCCTCCCTCCCAAATCCATGTAGATATTGAAAGCACAAGCCTCCCTCAACTATTTTATCTGAGAAGTCATTCCTGAGCAAAAGGTGCAACAAATAAGAGATTTACTGATGGCCTCTTTCATATTTTAATTTCTTAATATAGAGACCATCGGAAAACCTCTTACCTGGAGCCCTTGAAAAAGGAAAGAATAAAGTTATTAAGTCAGAGAGCCCATTACTGCCAGAAGCCCCTCATGGTTACAGATTAAATATCACAGACAGATCTACATTCCAACCAAATGAGTTCTGAGTTCTTGGCATTCAATTTAGTTTCCCGCATTTTCAACAAGCAAACAAAATACCGGCTTGCCTCAAGAATGCTCATCAGATGGCTGGGTACTCTGGCTGGGCTGCATTAGTACCACACACTGCCCTGTCCCCTCAATTCGAAATTTTCAAAAGCAGTTCATTTCTGCCGTCCTCAGACAGCCAGGTCAAAGAATGGCAATCATTTGCAAGCATTTTCTTTAGACAGTAAGGTTTGCACACTTACCCTCTAGGAGGTGGTGGTAATATTGATATATGTCTTGTACTATGTGAAATGTGGCTGGACAATTATTTATGTGTTTTTCCTGACTTCCTTTGGATATAGAAAAGTTGATTGCAGTGTTGTATGATTACGTCTGCATCTCTTTCTGAATCGTTTCTTCTCAGCTGGAAAGTCTCAAGTTCCAGGCTGGGGTTCCCCTCTCCGCCTCTTTCACACACACTTAACCCTCCTTTTGCCTGGTAAAAGAAAACCATAAGTAATCTGTCTCTCTCTTTGGGGGATTTGGTAGGACAGTTCCTGAGGGGAAAGGAGGAGTACTAGGTCTCCTGTTTAGTTTTTCTTCTCTTTTTTCTTTAAATAAGCTTGTACTTGTGGCTAAGATGTTTGTATTTTTCTACAAATGTCTCTCCTGCTTACTCTCCCTCTCACCCCTGCCTTTTCCCCCCTAAAATGTCATTCATCTTCTGAGACCCCAGAACGAAGAACCTGCTAGATAGAGAAGCAATCTTAATTGGATTGGAGGCTTTGTGGATAACAGCTATTACCCTCTGCTACAGCTCCCTGTTGGGAAGGCACTCTCAGCATTTAACCTGTTAGTTACCACCAACAGCTGGTGACCACAGATACTACCCACATTAGTTCAAAACTGCCCATTTCCTCAAATCACCAGGTGCTTCAAAGTAAGTCATTCCTCTCCTTGCATATATGCCTCATTCACCCACCTGCTTATAAGGACTGGAAACCCGGGGTGCCCTCATTTGGAGAATCCTTGATCTACTACTGAAAGGAGAAAATCGTAGAATCATAGATTTAAAAATTCAGGCTTTAGAAGTCATCTATTTCAATATGCTTATTTTGTAGAAGAAACTTAGGCCCAGAGTGGTTAGCTGATTTGTTTCAGGTGGAAGGTGTAATCTTGAAGATGAGGGTCACAGGGGTGGGGAACCACTCGAGGCCACATGTGGCCCTTTAGGTCCTCAAGTGCGGCCCTTTGACTGAATACAAACTTCACAGGACAAATCCCCATTCATAAAAGGATTTGCTCTGTAAAACTTGGACTCAGTCAAAAGGCTGCACCCGAGGATCTAGAAGGTCACATGTGGTCTGGAAGTTGCAAGTTCCCCACCTCTGGATAGAACTCAGCAACTCAGAGTTTTAAGGGGAAAGTGGTTTCTTAATCTGAGTCCATGTACTTGCTTTTTATTTAAATAGATTATATATAAATAATCTCAATACAGTTGATTTCGTTTGTAATCCTATACGCTTATTTTATACATTTAAAAACATTGCTTGAAGAAAGGGACTGTAGGCTTCAACAGACTGCCAAAAGGTCATTCCCCACTGATCACACACACACACACAACCCTCACACACCTCGAGTTCCTATATGTGCATGCACATGCATGCGTGAGCACTCATACGAAAAAAGAATTCTTCCCTGTCTTAGAGAGTTTTCAGCAACCCTGAGAGTTTCAGTGATTTGCTCTTGTCAAAGGCAGCCTTGAATCCAGAACTTCCTGAGTCCAAGTTCAGCCTGGTAGTCAGTCAGTCAGTCAGTCAGTCAACAAGCTTTTGTTAAGTGCTAATTATGTGTCAGACTAAGCTCTAGGGATACAAAGGAAAAACAAAAACAGTCCCTTCACTCAAGGAGTTCACAGTTTAAGTGGAGAGACACACATACATACAGCTTTTCTATGCAAGCTGTATACTCTGTAAATGGAAGGTCATCTCATACACCAAAGTGGGGTTGAGAATGGTACTAAGAAAGGCCTCCTGTGGAAGACAGACCTGGAACTGAGTCTATATCTATATCTATATCTATACACACATATATATGTAGAGTTGAAGCATGTAGTAGATTTTGTTAAGCATAACTGTGGTTATGAAAACAAACCCTTTAAGACTCCCTTTATGTGTAATATGCGTGTATTTTTATTTATGTATATACACATATACAAATACATACATACATATATGTGTGTATAGCTGCGTATGTTGTATATATGTGTGTATATGTGTATGTGTATATGTATATAAACAAGTCAAAGCTTTTCAAAATAGAAGAATAAAGTGATAGTGTAGCTTAGAAAGCAGCATGAATTTGTTACCATACTATCAAAGTGGGAGGCAACAACATTTTCAAATATTTTAAGAGTACAGGAAAACAGTTAAAATAAAACATTGGACCATTGCAAAATTAGAAAGTGGTTCAATAAACAGAACTGTTCTGAAGACTCCTACAGTTTCTTTTTTTTTTTATTTTTTAATGTTTAACAATCACTGCCATACAATTGAGATTTTATCCCCCCCCCACCTACCCCCAACTACCCGCCTCCCTCCCCACGACTGCATACAATTCTGTATAGATTCTACATATACTTTCCTATTGAGTATATTTTCACTATAGTCATGCTATGTAGTCAGACTAAAATAAATGAAAGAAATCGTATAACAAATCAGAACATGATACACAAACACATACACATACACAAACATGATCTGCTACATTTTGTAAGTGACTTCCATATTTCTTTCTCTGAGTGTGGAAGGCATTTTGCCTTGAGAACCACCTTTGGGATTTTTTTTTTTGTAAGAAGTTTTTGCGTTATTACAAAATTCCAAGTCTACCAGAAAAAACTCTCACACACTGTGGTCGTTGCTGTGCACAAAGTTCTCCTGGTTCTGCTCCTTTCACTCAGCATCAGGTCATATAAGTCCTTCCAGGCCTCTCTGAAGTCTGAAGACTCCTACAGTTTCTAACCAGGTTGTATAGCTTTTTTATTTTAAGGAAGATTTTGTTTGTCAAAGTTTTAACTCAGACTTATAGGCTGAACCTATCAGGATCCTAAGATGAACTCTATACATTCTACTTGTTTTGTACCAACAAACCTTATTTTTCCACCATATTTACAGGGTAGTTTTGAGGTATTTTGTCTATTAGACTGAAAAACACAGCACACCTGCTAGTGAGTTTGGAAGGAAAGTACCAATCCACCATTCCTCGTTCCTATTATTCCTCCCCACAAGCAAAGAATAAGCTTGAGGAGGGATAGTATGATCCTTTTAAAGGACTGTGCTGAGCAGGCAAAGCAGGTGGGTGTCTCTTCAATTTGAATAGCTCAATATATCTGTCAAATGAGAGATTTATCACATATGTAGGGATCTAAAGATCTAAGATCCTGCTGAATAAAAGAGTTGTTGAAATCCTAAATCCTGGTATTATGAAGCACTCCGTTAACTCCACGCACAAAAAAGGAAGAAATAATGTTTTCTTGGGTTGATCCATCACCATATTTTCTCTTCTCCAAAGAAGTAGAGAAATAAGAGGAATATCTCAGCCATCAGCATTTCATTTCACAAAGACAAAACTAATAGGATAAAATAACATTTCTGCCTGAAAATCACATTTGTATCCTATATCAATAATCCTCACTAATGAACTGTATAATCTATTTCAAATATAACTTCCCATAACATGTTCTCTACATTGTAACTTTATGCATTTGTGCTATGCTGCTTACTGGAGGATGTGAAATCTGGTCCTACAAAATATCCCTCAGTGATGCCAATTTCCATTCCAGTTTTCAAGGCCTTCACATGACTTTGAGGTTGAACTTTATATGAAGCCAGGCAAAAAATAGTGTCTTGCCCAAAGAAGTCGCTGGCTCTATATCCTAGACAGGGAACAATACTGAAGCTACACTTTTCCCAATTCCATATTCCCAGTCATCCAAAAAGGTACTCCTACACATGCCAAATATAGAAAATACATTTGCATAAATATTTGGCTGTTATTTAAAATTGGAGATTTGCTTCTCAACAGTGCTCTGGCTAGTAAGAGGAATCTCAGCTATCTCTCCCTTAACATTGGCTTTTCCTGAGAGAGGGGATTTGGTACTCATTATCAGTGAGACAGTGGTAATATGCTGCCTTCACAGGGGAAAAAACATTTAAGGCATGTATGATCATTAATCAAAAATTTTCAAAACTTCATTTCTGACATTCAAAATGTGCAAATGCAAGAAAATCTTTTAATCTAAGTCTCCTTGAGACCAGTTCACATTTGCATCATACATTAAGCCAAAATGTCTTGCTACAGAGCTCCCACTTGGGATTCTCCCCATGTGGCCAAGAGCAGACCAAAGTAATTAAAGGATCTTGACCTCTGCTTGTCACACTGAATTTGGGTCTACAGACTCCCAACATTTTGCCTAAACAAAAGCCTAAACAAAAGGAAAGAACAAGAAAGGAAAATACTGAGAGAGACCATTATGCTATCAAATCATCAGAGAATTTGTCAAATACCTTTCTTTGGGTTGGAATGTCAACCAAATAATATATTGCTGCTCAAAACCAAAAATGACTGAAAAAAGAAAAATAAATCCTACATAATCTATGTATTATGGTTTTCTTAAAAGTGAGTTCAGAGTTTAGATTTTAAAACTTTCTCACCACTTCCTAATTCTGTAATTTCAAGTCCACCAAAATACAACCTGTGCTGACCATTCAATGCAAATGAACATTTTTCCACACTTAGGTGTTAAGATTTAACCCATGTTAAAAAAAAAAAAATAACAAATTAAGCACATTTTTGCATAAGCAAATCCTTTTTTAAAAGAAACTTAGAAAAGTAATATTTTTAAAAGAAGAAAAAAAATACTATGTCCCCACCACAGTTAGGCTGGAAGAAATCAAGTTGTTCAACACTTAAGATATTCCAATGTTCTCCTCCTTCCTTTGGAGTCTCTGAAGACAAATCTGTTATACCAACAACAAGCTGCTGGTCAAAATATTTCATTTAGCAAATCTAAACTGCAGCTATCATAGTCAATTCATTCCCCCAGATTCAAGGAAAAACTGCTTTACAAATAAGCCCTTTACAGCAAGGGGCTGGAATCTAGCAAGGTTTTGTATAGTGTTTGCCTTGGAATCTTGGACTTCTGCCATTTCTTGGCTTGTCCTTCTCAGATTTCCTTTCACCTCCACAAATTGTGGGACATTTTCCTGCTCCTCTTGAATCTTCTGCATCTCCAGATCAAGCTGCTTCAACTTTTGCTGCCTTTCAGTAGAAATCAGGTTTTTTTTAATTTTTTTTTGGTTGGGGGGGGGGGGCTTCCTCTCCTTTCTGGTCCTGTACCACTTGGTCTCATTTTCTCTGTCGCTTTCTGTAGTTCTGGCTTATTCTGAGGTAGCCCACTTTTCTGATTCATCAGAAATTCTCTGTAAAGATCTTGATGGTTCTGGGAAATTTTAACAAGATTGATTAATGTCTGAGGCTTGATTAATTCAGGATTCTCATCCTCTCTGATACTTTTTGGAATGAGACTGAAATCTTTTGGTTCAGGATACTGAATTGTATTATCTCGCAGCCTGTCAGCTGGCATGGCCTCTTGCAGCCCATCATCCCTCCATTCCTCCTCCACGCATCCATCCAGGAAAGCAAAGAAAAACCAGGAGGAAGAAGGCAGGGTGACCCTTGTGACCGGGAGCTTGCCCTCTAGCTTCTCACCTCCCCCAGTCTTTGTGTGTCTAGAACTCAGTCTAAAGGGGAACAAGGGAAACTGGGAGATGGAAGTGAGGGGTGAGAGCATTCCAAGGATGAGGGACAGATAGTGAAAAGATATTAGTCTTGAGATGGAGGATCACGTAAAGAAACAACAGTAAAGCTATTGTCTCTAGAGTGTGGCACACTTATACATGACAGGGAAGAAAGTATAAGATGCTTGGTGTGGTAGGAAGGTTGTGGTTGACCTTAAATGCCAAATAGAGGACTGTACCCACTACCATACTGTAACAGACAGTGAAAAACTATTCATTAAACAGTGGACTGCCCAATGCACTGTAGAGCCCAGTCTCAGCAGCTTCAAGTGTTCTGAAAACACAGACATTTAAGGTAAAGAATCTAAACTACCAGAGGTGTCTACAAGCAGTGAAAGTTTCCTAAAATAATTAAGTGAAGTAGTGGCTTTCCCCTTCACTAGAGGCCTTTGGGTCTATGTTCGATGGCTACCTGATGGAGATGTATAAAGAAGATTCCCGTTCAGGTATGGATTGGAGCAGATGGCAGCCTCTAAGATCCCTTCTATCCCTAAGCATCATGGCGTCTGTTTGACCTTGGGATGTCACTAACCAATGACTGCCAAAGGTCATCTCCTTTAAGTCCCCTATCTACTACCGGAGTTTCAGTGATAGTCTTTGTTGATGATTCTCGAATCTCCAAGTCCTAGCCCAAAATCTCTCCAGGAGCTCTGATCTTGCACTAATAATTTCCCATCTCGATCCAGATGTTCCACTCAAACTCAAGATATTTCCCCAAGATCACACAAGTAATGAGTGCCAGAGTTGGAATAACAAGAGCTAGCCCTTAGATAGTACCTTAAAGTTTTCAAAGTCCTTTATATAGGTTCTCTCATTTGGGTCTTTATAAGGTACTTAACACACAGCAGCAAATTATCTAATTCCCCAAGATGTGATGAACACAAAGATCCCAGCTTCTGGGATAAGGATTCACTATCTAACAAAAACTTCTGGAAAAATTGGATAACAGTGTGAAAGAAATTAGATTTAAAGCAACACTTCATACCTTGTACAAAGATAAGCTCCAAATAGATATGTGAACTAGATATAAAAGGTCACATCAAAAGCAAATTTGAGAAATATAGAATAAATTACCTGTCAGCTCTATAGATGGGAGAAAAGTTTGTGACCAAAAAAGGAACGGAGACAATCATAGAAGATAAAATGGGTGCTTTTGATTACATAAAATTAAAAAGACTTTGTACAGCCAAATCTAATAAAATTATGATTAAAAGGGAAAAAATTAACTGGGAAAAAATCATTACAGCAAGTTCCTTCAATAAAGGTCTCATTTCCAAAACAGATAAGGAAGTGATTCAAATTTATCAGAAATTTAATAAGTGAGCATATCTAAAGATACGAGGTTGTTCAACAATTGAGAAATGGCTGAATAAGTTGTGTTCTATGAATGTGATGGAATAGTATCGTGCTTTAAGAAGTAAGGAAACAGACAATTTCAGAAGGACATTAAAAGACTTGTATGAACTGAGAAAACCAAAGCAATTTTACTATAACATTAATATTATATAAAAAAGAATTTGAAGACTTTCAGAAACTGACAATGAATGAAATGAGCAGTCAGAAGAATAAGTTATAAAATAACAATACCACTATAAACACAAAATACTTAGAAGGCTGTAAGAACAATCAATTAAATGACCATCCAGGATTCCAAAGGACCAGTAATGACCCATGCTATACAGAGAAATGATTAATTTAAAATGAGACGTATATTTTTACATACATACATACATTCAGGGCATTCACTTTACTTGATTCTGCATATTTATACTAAATTTCTTTTTTTCTAATGGAGTAGAGATGAAAGGGAGGGAAAATGAATTTCTGTTATTTTTTTAATAGAGTAGCCATAGGGATGTTACAGATGTGAAACATGGCATTCACTTTCAGATGTTTATTATCATCATTATTGTTAATTCTACTTAATTATTTTCCTTTGTTACAAGAGATCTCTCACAGAATTATCTCTAAATGTGAAAATAAAACGCATCAATAAAAATAAAAGTGACAAGAAGAACAACCATGTGAAGTAGGTGCTGTTATTATTCCCATTTTACAGAGGAAGAAACTGAGTATTAGAGAAGTTAACATGACTTGCCAAGGATCACACAGCTGGTAAATGTCTACAGTGGGATTTGAACTCAGGTGCTCTTCTGTCTCCTCCTCCCAAACTGTATCCACCATACTACCTAGTTGCTTCAAACTTCTGTCCTCTTATGCCAAATCCAATTGCTTTTTCCAGTAAATTGTATCTGTCTACAATGGTCCTTAGAAGCATCAGTATTTGACAGCTGGGCTCAAGTTTGGATTAGAAAGCATTAATGATACCAATGATACCCCATCCTTTCAGTCAACCAGACTGGAAACTTCGAGGTTTTCTCTGACTCTTCTCTATCAGCCAACACTCATATCCAATCAATTACCAAGTCTTGCCATTTTTACCTTAATGAAATCTCTCCCCTTCATCCACTCTGTGGCTCAGAGAACTTGATCATTTTGCCAAAGGTCCTGTAAGAAAAAAGTGGCAGAAATGGTTGTGGCATATTCAGTTCCTCATTGATTCTCCTCTGCATTAGACTAATAGCTTCGTCTGGTTCCTGTCTTAGATTCCATCCAACAAGTATTAGAAGCATATGTGAAGCCCTGGGCTAGTCCCTGAGTTGGGGGTGGTTGGGGTAGGAGGAGTTCCAGGATATAAAGACAAAATGAAAAATATTCCCTGCCCCCAGGGAGGCAGACCACTACTGGTGGTCTTTCCAGCTTTCACAACAATTTTTTCCAGATAATGGTACCCATCTTGAGGGCAGGGCAGGGGGAGAGAAGAAAAAAAGGGGTGGAAAAGAAAGTTACATGATAACTTTATTATATATTTAAAAGGAATAGCAGGTTGTACATAACCGATTTGCAGTTTCACATGCAAGCATCTTTTTTCTATTCTACTATGTTACAGAAATGCTTATTTTTTGTTTTTTTTAATTCAGAATAAAATTGATTAATTGATGAATGAATGAAACTCCTGGTGTAGGGAGAATACAACAGGTTAGCTGATTGTTGAAGTTTAACTCATGCTCTAGAAAACAATTCTTTTCTGCTGAATAACAGTCAACTAAAAAAGTGAAAATTAGAAAGTGACGTGTCAGTAGCCATCGTTCTGTTAGGCAGTTTTACTGAACTGTTTTTTTTTTTAATTGGAAGATACTACAGTGTTGAAAAGCGTCTATTGTTTCAAAACACGATGTGACAATGATTTTTTAATAAAATGAGGATATTAAATTATATAATCTCCAAGGTCGTTTCCAGCTCTATAATTTATGTCACTATGTTTCCCATGGACATTAGTAGTTAGTGTCAAAATCATCCAAGGGAGTGAGCTGATTCCAGCTATGAGAAGAAAACTTTGTATGGAATCTCACTAATGGATTTCCCCTCCCTCCCAATTTATTCCATCAACCCCTGCTTCTGGATAAGCCACAAGGGCAAACAGAAAAAACTGGCTTGGATACGGAAATGCAGAAAACAGTTTCCCTCTCTCTCTCCCTCCCTCTCTCTCCCTCTCTCTCTCTCCCTCTCCCTCTCTACACACACACACACACACACACACACACACACACACTTACACATTCTCTGTATATATACATATATATATATATACACATACACGTACATTCATACATACATGCTTTCAGTGAAGTTAAACATGGCATAAAGGTCAACTATCATACTGATGACAAGTTCTTCAATTTGAAAAAGCTACAAGCCAAGACCAAAGTGGAGGGAGTGTTGATGCATAATTTTCAGATGCTTGCACACTCAATGTAACCTCTGAAACTGAGATGCAACAAAGTATGGATCAACTCTCTGCTGCCTGTGCTAATTTTGGCCTAATAACTACCACCAAGAAAACACAGCTGCTCCATCAGCCACCACCACACCACCCATATGTGGAACCATTGGTTACAACAAATGGAAAAGTTTTGAATGTTGCAGATAAGTTCACTTACCTTGGTAGTGTATTTCCCAGGGATGTACACATTGACAATGAGGTTGACATACGCATTGCTAGAGCTAGGTCAGTGTCTGGAAGACTCCAAAGAAAAGTTTGGGAGAGAAGAGGTATTAGACTGACTACCAAACTGTTGTGCTGACCTCATTGTTCTATGCCTGTGAAACATGGACAGTCTACTAGCACCATGCCAGGAAACTGACTCTCTTCCATTTGAATTGTCTTAGGAAGATTCTGAGGATCACCTGGCAGGGTAAGGTACCAGACACTGAAGTCCTTGCTTGAGTTAAACTGCCAAGCGTTCAAACTGTGCTTCACAGAGCAAACTCTGAAGCACTGGCCACGTTGTTCAAATGCACAATGTACACTTGCCAAAAAGACTATTTTATGGAGAACTCACTTGAGGCAGGTGTTCACATGGTGGTCAGAAGAAGAGAAACAGGGACACTCTCAAGGTCTCTCTCAAGAACTTTGGATTTGACTGTGCAACATGGGAGACACTGGCACAGGACCACTCAGCATGGCGTGCCCACATCAGAAAGGATGCTGTGCTCTATTAGCAAAGCAGAATCGAGACAGCACAAAATAAATGTAGGCTGCACAAATTTGGAGTATCCACCCCAAATATTCACACGAATTACCTGTGCCTAATCTGAGTATTTTGAGCTTGTATTGGTCTGATCAATCACAGTCGGACACACTGCAACTCTAATTTATCATGGTGATGTCATTTTGGTCCTCTTCGAAGATGAAGGACAACAACCAACCACCTCATGCCTAGAATATTCTCCCTACTCACCTCTACCTCCTGGCTTCCTTCAAGACTCAATACACAAATGCTAACAGACCACATTTTTATGGTCATTTGTGAAAGCCTGCCTGTTTTCTTCCCATATTTTTGTGAAGGATTCCTTCATGTACTCTGTTCATAAAGATATTACAGACATGGAGATAGAACCAATCCCAGCTTTTGATGGTTTCTGAATCTTTCAGGATTTCCTTCCCTTCCAAGTATTTTGTAAATCAACCCCTGAGTACTTTTAGAATGTTGCCCAGAGTTACCAAATTTCTTCTCAACATTCCTTCTCCAGATTACACTCCTTTGTACTGGCTATCCCTCACGCCTAGAAGATTCTCCTACCTCATCTTTTCCTCCTGTCTCCCATCGAGGATCAACCCAAATCCTACCCTCTGAGAGAAACCTTTCTCAATTTTCCACACACTTCCTCCATACTAGGGTCATCTAAGATCTTTTTTTCTGAGATTACCTTTTATTTATATTGTATTTATTTGTATAAACAAGGCTTTTTCAGGTTGTCTTCCTCATTAGACCTTGAGTTGTTTGAGGGCAGGGACCATGTTTTTGTCCTTCCTTGTATCACCAGCATTTATTGCATTGCCTCACACATAGTAGGAACATAATAAACACTTACTGACAAGTTCGGTCTCTTCCATCTACTCTTTCCTATTTCGGTTCCTTAGACACTATTTCTGCTCCCTCACAGAGAGTAACAGAAACTAAGGCACTAGGGTTTTAAATATGGTGACTCCATAGCCAGATAAGAAAAGATGAAAAGAGAAATTCTAGGAAATTTGCTTCATTCGTTTGTTCTCCTACATCTATACATAGTCTGCAAATGATCTGGTTTAGTTTAGACTTTAGGATTCTAATAATTGTTTTCCTATCCATTCTTCTTTACTTCTCTACGAGGCAATTTTGCTGAATCTGCCATGACCTTTAAACTCATAAAGAAAACTTCAGAGAAAAATTCTAGATTGGTACCTCCCTCAGTCACTGTCTCTGCTTTTGCCAAGGAAATCAAATGTTCACCGGCTCAGGCAGTTTCTGGTTTCTTTGAGTGTCCTCATCTGGATTACCTTCTATAACTAAAAATTTCAATAAACAGTGATGGTAGTCTATGTTGATTTCTTTCTTTTGTCCATTTCCCATTCTTTAGTATTAATAGCTGAACTATTACAACTATTCACAGCATCTTGTCTTCATCCTCTTTTTTTTGGTTCTGTTTTGGGTTAATTTTGACCCTTGCTCTACATCCTTGGCTCTTAAATATTTGTTTTGTTTGGCACAGTGTGAATCTTTGTCACACAGAATCGTGTCACACTGAATATCCAAGTTGGCAACACAACAGGAAAGTCAAGAGACTCACTTTTTGTGGTTTGTTGTTCAGTCATGTCTGTCTCTTCATGACCCCATGGACCACAGTATGTGAGGCTCTTCTGTCTTCCACTATCTCTCAAAATCTATCCAAGTTCGTGTTTGTTTGTTCCATGACGCTATCTATCCATTTCATCTTTGGCTATACTTTTTTCCTTTTGCCTTCAATCTTTCCCAACACCAGGATATTTTCTAATGAGCCCCATCTTTTTCTCATGTATCCAAAGTATTTAAGCTTCAGCTTCAGTATTTGATCTTCCAGTGAACAGTCTGAATTAATTTCTTTAATTATTGACTGAATTGATCTCCTTGCCATCCAAGGGACTTCTCTAGCACCACAATTTGAAAGTGTCATTTCAATGACTCTGAGCTTTCCTTATAGTCCAACTCTCACAGCCACGTATTGCTATTGGAAAAAACATAGTTTTGACTCTATGGACCTTTGTCAGCAAGGTGATGCCTCTGCTTTGTAGTATGTTACCCAGACTTGCCATAGCTTTCCTTCCAGGGAACAAGCATTTCATACAATTGCACATTAATGTTCCATATAATCCATGACACACCCTTGGAGATCCATTGCTCTAATTAATCAGTGCTCTAACTGCACACAACTAATTGCTGCTTATGTGACTCCTTCATCAGTAATCAGCCATTTGTTAAGCAATAGTAGGTTTCATGCATGTGTGTCCATGTGTCTGTGTGTATCTGTTATTATTCAATCCAACTTTTCTCCTGGAAGTAAATATAGATGATATGTCATCACAGAGCTTCTGACTCAACTACAAGTCCCTGACCACTATCTTGAGTCACACTTTCCTAACACCTTTAACCATCATTTTCTATGCCTTTCTTCACACTGAAGTCACTATTGATATGTATGTTTGGAGGACATTGTCAAATTCTTCATCGCGTTCCCTTACCATTCTCCGTTGCAGATGTCATGAAAACTGCAGTCATTTTCATGAGGGGAGATTACTTATGTTTATTGTGAGGACCACAAAGTGAGATGCCCAAGTGTCCCATGAAATTATCTTTCTTGTTGCTTTTGCAAAAACAAGGAAACCAACTCCAGCAACTTCTTTATATGAGATTCCAAGGGGACCTATGATCCATCGTCTCCATTAACTGCATCTTCCTTATGTCTTTTGGTTTCTTTCATA
Source organism: Notamacropus eugenii (assembly GCF_028372415.1). Taxonomy (NCBI): domain Eukaryota; kingdom Metazoa; phylum Chordata; class Mammalia; order Diprotodontia; family Macropodidae; genus Notamacropus; species Notamacropus eugenii. The sequence continues at coordinate 704,142,228 of NC_092872.1, read as the reverse complement.
AAGGAAGAACAAACAATATTCATATTTTGACTCTTCAGTAACACATCATCTCATCATTTTATGAGGATCTTACAATTAGAGAGCCAACAACTAGATTAATATAGGTAGATAACGTAATTATTAAACACTTGCTATCTGCCAGACAATATGCTAATTCCAACAAATAAGCAAGATAGCCCCTTTGAGCTACAAAAGAGGAAAAGGGCAGAATCAACAATAAATGATGTGGAGATGGTTCAAGCCTAGTTCTGGGCAAAATAAGAAAAAATCTCATCTGTCAGAGTCCAGTGCAATTTGAGGGGTGGAGTCTGAGGTTTCTGATGGGAGGGGGTGGATTTGACGGTCAGAGTGAAGGCACCACAGTATAGAAATATTTAAAGGTATGTGATTTCATTAGTTATGGAGCTCTCAGTAAGGAACTTCCTCCACCAAAGCAAATGGTACCTTCTCTACAACTTTCAGTCTCAGAAGCAAGTCTAGAGCATGGAAGGGTTAAATGATTTGCACATAGAGGCCAGACTTGGAGGCAGGTGCTCTGGGCCCAAGATTCTGCTCCATGATTCGTTACTAATATTTATATACATGCATGATCCCCAGCAACTGTCATTTCTATTATTTTTAGAGGACTTTAAATGCCAGATTTGGTAGGTCAGTAGTGCCATAGTGCATAGAGCCCTGGGACCTGGAGTCAGGAAGCCTCATCTTCCTGAGTTCAAATCTTATCTCAGATACCTAGTAGCTGAGTGACCCTGGGCAAGTCACTTAACCCTATTTGCCCCAGTTTCCTCATCTGTAAAATGAACTGGAGAAGGAAATACCAAATCATTCCAGTATCTTAGCCAAAAAAAAAACCCAAATGGGGTCACAATGAGTAAGACATGACTAATTGTAGAATATTAGAACTAAATTGTGGGTATCTCAGAGACCATCTAGTACCTTCACATTGTACAAGTAAGGGTACTGAGGCACACAAGGAGGAAGTGATTTGCCCAAAACTACATAACCAATTAGTGAAATCAATATGAATAAAATGCAGGCTAGCTTGCCCCATGCTAGTTCCCAATTAGCACTGTGACTAATTCCTAAATTTGGGATTCTGGTGTGAAATAGCAGTTATTAGATTTCTTTTGCTTGTGTGCTTTTGGTTTCAATGTTCATGAACTCTAGCAGACTCCAATTCTCAGTCCACTTTTGAATATTTTTAGGGTCGTTTGGGGTTTGGCCTGGATGTTTTTAGATAATTACTAAGGGAACATTCAGTCTTATCACCAAAAGGAAGGCCAAGAAATTTCTATATAATGATGACCAAATCCACTTGCCAATTTAAGTGTATAAGAATAATTATTTACTTTCTTCCATGTAATATATAATTTTAAAAATGGCTAGCATTTATATGACACTTTAAAGTTTGCAAAGCATTTAACAAGGAAACCCTGGGAGATCGATGCTATTTTTATCCCCATTTCCCAGATGAAAGAGGAAACTAAGTCTAAGAGAGGTGAAGCAACTTGCTCAGGGTCACACAGCTAGTATCAGAGGCAGAATTCAAACTCAGATTTTCATGACTCCAAGTCTGACACTACCCACTATACTGCCTCTCTACTAATAACGCCTCAACTCTTTGCAAACCTTAAAGAGTTATATGAATGTTAGTTATTATTAATGGTGCTGGTGCTAATATGGTAATTAATCATTCAAGAAGCATTTATTAAGTGTGCTAGGAACTGTGCTGGACTCTGGGGATATTTCCCGTCCTCAAGGAGCTTAACCTTTGGGAGATCAGGTGGGAGAGGAGTGATATATACATTTATAGAAGTACAAAATAAATAGAAGTTCATGGGAGAGGGAAGCTCTACAAATGCAGAAGCCAGGAAAGGTTTTAAAATAGATAGAGTCTAAGAATATGATCTAGACAAGGGGGGAAAGGGCATTGGTATTCTTAAAGCAGAGGGATTCATAGTCTGGGAGGGCAGAGTCAGCTAAGTATCAAGGCTTAGTGATGCTCAGAGCAAAACTTGTTTATTCCTTGTAATCACTGATATGGCCTGAGTCCACAAATATACATTTTTAGCCAGAAGTCAAAGTCAGAATCCCAAAATGAAGCAGGCTCCTGACAAGTACATAGCTTTCTGCCAAAATTCACTTTTTTTTTCCCAACCATCACTAACTTATCTATTTTTTTCAAGTTTAGATTTCTTTACAGGAATTCAAGAGCTCTTTCAAAAGTGTGAGTGAAGTCTGGGATGACTGAGAAAGGAATATGGTCCAGGAGTGACAGCACGTGCCTGGAATTCAAGAGTGTTCCATCCTGTTCCTGACCCTGTCACTTTTGGAGACCTTCTGTGGGTTTCTATAATGTACATGTGGAGAGGGGAAAGAGTTCTGGAAATGTTAAATGGGGTGGGGGTGTTTTGAAATGCTCAAAGTCAGTTGTTCCAATCTTTATGGAAAGCACATAAATAGATCTAGATTCAACTGTGATTTCCTAAGAGCAAATGTTCTTTCCAGGAAGGAAAAATCACAACTGAAGCACAATTCATGAGCTTACATGTAACATGTGTTTGTGTTTGCATGTCTGATATAAAGGAGCTATTTAACGTACTACAGGTCTTCTATTGGTCTCTTAACACTGTGTGGATGACAACAAGAACACATGGGCTGCCCAGCTTATTTATTCTACCAAACATTCCATCTCCCTTCTTGATCATTTGTTTACTTATTGTCCTTCACACTAGTCTTCTGTGGATTTCACAAAAGAAACATCCATAAACTCTTTCATCAGTTAGGACTACACAAAAAGACAGCCAAAACCAATAGGTGCTAGAAGAGGGACTAACATGAACAAAGTGAACAGAGCAGAAGCCTACAACACTGGCCTGACCTGGAACGTTCCTGGGGCCAGAAGATAGCAGAGCTATGACTGAGGACATTGAATCCTTAGAGAACTCTGAGTGCAAAAAAAACAAAGGAGAAGAAATCCAGCAGCAAGAGCCTAGGAAATCATGGCCAGGACCAATGGGTCCTTACTACCCCTAGTCAAGAATACAAGAGAAGGAAGAGTTTTTCCTTGCTATAAAGTCTCAAACAGGAACGGATGCTTGAGATATGAATAAACAAAAGAAGATACTGAATCTTTGGGAAACTAGCGTCATTCAAGAGATGCATAAAAGGTTAGCTCAGAAGAAGAAAGTAACTCCACAGCAACTACAAGTGGAATCTCAGAAGGGGAAAATGGTTACAAAGCTTAAAAGAATAAGTGAAATAAATGAAGAGGGGGGATTAAAATGGAATTATAAATTAAATAAGAGGTATGGAGGAAAAAATTAGGAGAATAAGTATCTCAGAGAGAAAGGTGGAAAGTCTTCAGGCTCTGAAGCTACTTTCCCAATCCCTACTCAGAATGTCAGGCTGGGTCCTAAGGGCAACACTTACCCAGGACTCTAGGGTAAACATTAAGGGTTACCCTACCTTGAGAGTTGAGCCTGGTAAGTGACTTCCTAATGCAAATGCACATGAACCCCCACTAGTGTGATTCCTTACTTATTAGCAATAGGCATGAATTAGCCAGAATTATTTAGTTTTTTTAGTAAGCCATATTTTACCCAAAAAAAAATGGTTTAGTAAGAAAATTGGTACAAAACCCTCCTCCAAAAGTCGGTGACATACACTTGCAGAAATTCATATAGAGTTCAGGGGATGTGAACTTAGAGTACATATTTCTATCTTTTGGAAATCCTCTTGCTGGAGCCTTCAAGATGTTCTTATTAGGTATGGGATAACTTTCTGCTGAGTTCCTTGAAGAATCCCAGAGCTTTCTTTTCTCAATGTGTTTAATTTTCCTTCAGGTCCTGATCTAAATGATGCTAGGAAACGAATAAGAAGTTTTAATCTTCCAACTCACCAAAGTTCACAAAGCTGTCCTCTAGTTAAAGCAGTAGATGAACAAGAAAGAAACTCCATTGCTCCCCTCCATCTTTGATTCCCTCTCAGGGGCTTGACTAAACTGCTCTCCCCTCTAAGCTGTTGTTATTCAGTTGTGTCAGTTATGTTCAACTCTTTGTGACCCTCTTTGGAGTTTTCTTGGCAAAGACACTGGAGTGGTTGGCCATTTCCTTCTCCAGCTCATTTTACAGATGAGGAAACTGAGGCAAACAGTGTTAAGTGACTTTTCAGGGTCACACAACTAATACATGTCTGAGCACCAATTTGAACCTTGGCCTTTCTGACCAGGGCTATCATTCTATCCACTGCATCACCTAGCTGCCTCTCCTCTAAGCTGCCAGTCCTCTAAATGCTACATTCTGAATGGGTTTGCTACTTTACAGAAGAACACCAAAGATAATGGGTCTTACATTAATTTAATACCCTCAGTTGATTGATTCAACAAACGTGGTCTCCTCTTCTATTAATCACTTTAAGTAAAGTGTTTTATCTGTTGACAAAAATTGAACCCATTTTTATACTTACCCAAATAGTAAACTCTCTGAAATGAATGAACCAAACAGAACTACATGATTCCCATAAGACAAGAGGAAAGATTTTAACAAAATTAAAACATTAAGGGGAAAAAGTTAAAAAAAAAATGTAAAGTATCTATTCCCAAATAAAATTGAACTTGGAAAAAAATCAGAGAGACTATTGAAGAAGAATTAGACCCCCTGAAAAACATCATCCTGTCCCCAAAAAACCCTGAATATTCTTCCAAGAAATCATACGTTAAAACTGCCTAGATGCACTGGAGCAACAGGGAAAAGTGGAATAGAAATAATACATGGGTCATTAACTGAAAGAAATCTCAAAATGAAAACTCCCAGGAACATCATAACCCAAAGCCAGAGCTTCTAGTTTAAAAAAAATAACCCTGCAAATAGTCAAAAAGAAAGAGGACAAAGGAACCATTATTCAGATCGTACAACTGCTGCTAGCAACTGGTATAAAGGTGAGAAAATCATGGAATTGAATATTCCAATCAGCAGAAGAGAAAAGGTTCCAACCAAGAAAAAATTGCCCTGCAAGACTAAGAATCATCTTACAGGAAAACACAATAAAGTTTTGAGCATTTCTGATGAAAACATCAGAATTAAGGAAGAATTTTGAAATGTAAACACTAGAATCAGGAGCGACCAGGCAAAGTGAGTACATTTGCTGATTCAAAGGAGCAAAATGATGATGAAGTGTTCATATGCTAATAGTGAGGGGAGAGATAGTGTCCTTTCAGAATCTTAAAACAAACAAAAACCACAAAATTTACTAGCTGATTTGATTTTTTAAAAGAGAGAATGCTCAATTACTGATATATTTTTTTAAATTTTTCAAGGAAGAGACGATAAAGGAAATTATTAGAAACTATTTTACACAATTATATGATAAAATTAATGACAATTGAAACCATGAATATTTATAAAAATATAAAATATTTTATTAAGAGAAAAACAGAATTTTTATTAACATAATCTTTAAAAGAGAAATTGGACAAACCATAAATGAACTCATATGGGGGGAAACAGGTTCATATGTGAATCGAATATTTAAGAACTAGAGTCATTCTCCAATAAATAAATGGTCAAAGAATATGAACAGGAAGTTCTCAAAAGGAAAATGAAAGCTATAAGCAATTATATGAAAAAAATCTCCAAATCATTAGTAATAAGACAAATGCAAATTAAGAAAACTATCACCTTATGCCTGCTATGCTGACAAAGTAAGAAAAAAGAGGAAAATTATAATGATTGAAGGGACACAAGATCATATTAATGCACTGTTGGTGAAGGTGTGAATGGCCCAGTAATTTTTTAAAACAATGTGTAACTATACCTAAAGCGTCAATAAACTGTACATATTCTTTGACTCTTCAGTATCATTACCAGGCATCCCTTCCTCCCCCACCCAATACCACAAGTGAAAAAATATCCATAGTAGTGTGTATTGTTATAGCAAAGAACTAGAAACTAGGGAGTGCCCATCAATTGGGGAATGACCAAATACATTATGACTTATGAATGTAATGGAAAATTATTTTGCTTGTAAAAATGACCAAAAAAAATGAGTCAGAGAAACCTGGAAAAATTTGTATGAAGACATATGCAGTGAAATGATTGGGTGATGAGGAGGAGGAGGACGAGGATGAGGAGGACTGTGAAGCTCATTTAGGTTAGCAAAGTGTTTTACATATTTTATTTCCCCGGGAGGTAGGTACTATGATAATCTCTATTTAACAGATGCAGAATTTTTCCACTTTGTTCCTTACAGCACAGTAACATTCCATTACATTCTGATAACACAATTTTTTTCATCCATTCTTCAATTGTTGGATCCATAGTTTGTTTCCAACTTTTTGCTATTACAATTAGTGCTGCTATGAATGTTTTTGCACATAAGGGCCTTTTCTTGAGGTCAATAGCTTCCTTGGGGTATAAAATCCAGTAATGGGAGTATTGGAAATAATATAGGAAAGATTTTATAACTTTTCTTGAACACTTCTAAATTGCTTTTCAAGTGGCAGGACAAGTTCACACTTCTTCCAGCGATGCTTGGCTTCTCACAGCCTTTCCATCATTGAATTCCCCGATTACTTCTTAAAGAAGTCTGTGGGTGTTACATCACTCTTAGTGAGTACCTGAATAGGCCAAGGTCTCCCATTGCATCCTGGGCCTTCTCCAGTCATCCTGATAAATATATAGTCACTGGATTCAGATGGCTCAGGAGGGGAAAGTGAAGCTGGTGACCTGCACAGCCCTTCCTCACTCAAAACAAAGTCAAGTCCAAGTCATGTCATCATTTCTTTGATGTCATGGTCTTCTTTGAAAACAAAAGACAAAAACAGACAGATAGATCATTGAATATTCCTGTATTTGACCATTATTGCCAGTTTCATGAAAGTAAGGTGATAACTCAAAGGGTTTTTATAAATTTGTGTTTCTTTCATAATTAGTAGTTTTGAACACCTTCTCTGATGGCTTCCTCTGCTCAAAAAGGTTCACATTATTTCATCAATCATCTATTATAGAATTGTTCTCATCTGCCCATTCCACCAGAGGAAGTCTTCACATGCTTGGAGTAGAGACCCCTCTAACTCACCAATGGGTTTGAGACCCCTTGGTTACCCTCAACCTGGTGTGGCCCATCTGCCTAAACAGTTTACCAAGGTGTGGCCACTGTGCATGCTGCAGCTTCTTGGAGCCACAGGTGAGAGTTAGGTGGAACAAGTGGACACCAAAGGTGGGAAGAGCCCGGAAAAGGGCTCAGCAGCCATCACACCAAAGGTACTGGTCCTCCCTGAACACACCCTACACCCCATAATAGTGACATGGTATGGGTGAAGTCTTTGATTCTTGCTAGAGCCCTCCTTAATAGGCTGATCCTTCACCTGGAAGACGGTCATATACCTGAGAGCCAGTGTGGCTTCAGAAAGGGCTGAGGAGCAGTTGATACGGTGTTCACTGCATGACAACTCCAGGAGAAATGCCAGCAGCAGAACAGAGGTCTGTACACAACATTTGTAGACCTGACCAAGGCATTTGACACTGTTAGTCATGAGGGCTTGTGGAAAACTATGTTGAAATTTGGTTGCCTGGAGAAGTACATCAATATTGTACATCAATTTCATGATGACATGTTTGCCTGGGTTCTGGATAGTGGACAATGCTCTTGTGCCTTTCCAGTCACCAATGGAGTGAAATAGGGTTGTGTGCTTGCTCCCATGCCTTTTAGCATGGTGTTTTCAGCCATATTGACAAATGCTTTCAATGAGGATAAACGCAGCATCAAGGTCAATGACCATACTGATGGCAAGTTCTTCAATTTGAAAAGGCCACAAGCCAAGACCAAAGTGGAGGGAGTGTTGGTGCATGATTTTCAGTTTGCAGGTGATTGTGCACTCAGTGCAGCCTCTGAAGCTGAGATGGGACAAAGTATGGATCAGTTCTCTGCTGCCTATGCTAATTTTGGCCTAATAATTAACGTCAAGAAAACACAGATGCTCCATCAGCCACCACCACACCATCCATATGTGGAACCATTGGTTACAACAAATGGAGAAGTTTTGAACACTGTGGATAAGTTCACTTATCTTGGAAGTATACTTTTCAGGGATGTACACACTGATAATGAGGTTGATGCATGCATTGTCAGAGCTAGCTCAGTGCTTGAGAGGCTCCAAAGAAAAGTTTGGGAGAGAGGAGGTATTAGACTGACTACCAAACTGAAGGTCTACAGAGTGTTGTGCTGACCTCGTTGTATGTCTGTGAAACATGGACTATCTACCAACGCCATGCCAAGAAACTGAATTGCTTCCATTTGAATTGTCTTAGGAAGATTCTGAGGATCACCTGGCAGGATAACAAGTATTCAAACTATGCTTCAGAAAGCACAACTCTGATGGGCTAGCTACATTGTTCGAATGCATAATGTATGCTTGCCAAAAAGACTATTTTAGGGAGAACTCACATGGAGCAGGTGATCACCTGGTGGCCAGGAGAAATGATACAAGGACATTCTCAAGGTCTCTCTCAAGAACTTTGGATTTGACTGTGCAACATGGGACACACTGGCACACAACCGCTCAGCATGGCTTGCCCACCTAGAAAGTGTGCTGTGCTCTTTGAGCAAAGCAGAATTGAGATAGCACAAAGTCAATGTAGGATGCGCAAATTTGGGATATCCACCCCAAATATTCACACGGACGATCTGTGCCCAACCTGTGGTAGAGCATTCCGAGCTCGTATTGGTCTGATCAGCCACAGTTGGACACGCTGAAATTTCACTTTACAATGGTGATGTCATTTTGGTCCTCTTCGAAGACAAAGGACTACAACTAGAATGGTTCTGAGTCTTATAGCTTTATTTTAATTCTCCATACACTTCAGACTCTTATCCAAGACACTAAAACAAATACTTTCCTCCAGTATAAATCCTTCCTTATTCTAAATGTATGCATTTTGCTTGTGCAAAAAGTTTTTTTTTTCATTTTTGTATAATCAACTGACTGTTTGATATTTAAGAATATTCTCTATCTAAGGGTTGGTTGTAAATTTTTCTTATGCACCGTTGGAAATGATGTAGCCTTTTATTCAGCTCTAGGTCTTTTTTTTTTTTTTTTTGAGAATTCTAGAGTAGTTAGAGTTAGATGAAAGAGTCTGAACACCAGGTAAAGTTTCAAAGCCTGGGAAAAACTGAAGTTTAAATACCAAAACAAGCAAGGGAAAACACCAAGGGTTTGTTTCTTTAAAGACATGGAAAGAAAAAAATTTAAAAACACTCATATTCCTAACAGTTTAGACAGAGGTTCTTAATCTTTTAGAGTCTTGGACCCCTTGGAAAGTCTGGAGAAGACTATGGGACCCCTTCTCAGAATAATGTTTTCAAATGCATAAAATACCTAAGATTACAAATGAAGTCAATCATAATAAGAAACGGTTATCAAAAAATATAAAAAAGAAATTCATGTTCACAGAACCCCCAGGTTAAGAACAGATGATCTCTAGGTCTTAATTCTATTTTGTTGTTCAGTCGTTGCAGTCTTGTCTGACTCTTTGTGACCCCATTTAGGGTTTTCTTGGCAGAGGCACTGGAGTGATTTACCATTTCCTTCTACAGCTCATTTGACAAGTAAGGAAACTGAGGCAAACAGGATTAAGTGGCTTGCCTAGAGTCATACAGCTAGGAAGTGTTTGAGGTTGCATTTGAACTCAGGTCTTCCTGACTCCAGGCCCAGAACTCTATCCACTTCAAAACCTAGCAGCCTGTCTTAACCCTATGGTCTTGGCCTAATGGGGTCATGTTACTATTTTCCCTCAAGAGGTGTATAGGGTCCTGCTCATTGATCTCAATCCCCTCCATTTGGACTTGAGTTTTATTATGAAGTAGTCCTAATCTTACAGCAATTCCCATGTGTAACACTCTGACTTTATACTGATTACTACTTCTGGATGCTGTAGATGACACACAAACCAGGGCTCAGTCTTCAGTGTGCTTCCTAGTGTACTCAGTTATATCAACGGCTGTAATCCGCAGGAGGCTTCCCACTGTCCTAATCCAGGCCAATCCAATAAACATTTATTAAGTACTTACTATATGCCAGGCACTTTGCTATGCGCTGGGGATAAAATGAGTAGGAAGAAAAATAGTTCCTGCTATCAAGGAACTTACCATCTTAGTTCTCTAATAGAAGGCAATTTTTAAAAGGTTTGGACAAACCCATGGACAGGAACAAGGATACAACAATGCTTGGTAATATTTCTGGCTATTGCCAGTGACAACATTATCCTTAAAGCATGCCCCTGTCAGAGAGACATACTAAGATTCTCAGACAGGCAGATCATGTCCTGATTCAGTCTTCCCATTCTTTAGTTTTTAGACCTAGTTGAACATTCACCCAGAGCTCACCTGTGGGGAAATCTTACTTGACATGAAGGCTGAGTGTAGGAAATGGGACAGGTTGATGTCAGGCAAGGTAGGACAGGGAATGTCACCCACTCCAGCACCATAACTGGAGGATGAAGAAGACTGGAACACAAGAAATATCGTGCTACATCAGATCCATGTTTATTTCAATTTAATGGTTAATTTCTGACACCAGCATTATGGGATAGTTAGTTAGAAAGATATTGTGGTATTTGACTTCAAAGATTTAAGAATGAGTTTTAAATGATCAATGAAATAAGGACAGACAGACTAGTTCAGCTTGGCCCCAGAAGGCAAAACTAGGATTAGTGGGTGGAATCTGAAAAGAAACAGATTTCAACTCAGTAACAGGAAAAACTACCTATTAATTAGAGCTATTCCAAAATAGCATCCACTTAGTTCCAGAAACGCAGGGTTTCCCTTTGGTGGAAGTCTTCAAGAAAAGGCTGGGTGACCATTTGTCACGAGATTGTAGAAAGGACTCTTACTCAGGCACAGGTTGGACCAAGTGACCTGTGAGAGGTTCCTTCCAACTCTGTTTCTCCAATCCTGAGATGCTAGTGTCCAGGGGCTGAATCCTAAAACCAATCCCCAGATGTGCCTCTTCATTCTCTACCAGAGGGAATTTGCACAGCATCCTCTGTGAACAGAATCTGACCCTAACCATGATGATCTTTGAGACTGAATATTTTGCCTCTAGCTGACCTTCTTAGAAGTATTTTCTATGACATTTCTTGGCTTGCCCAGGCAATTTTAGCACAGGCCAGAGAAGAAAGGCATGGGTGGTACATATAGGCAGAATGGAGAGCCAGAATTGAAGAAAAACCTAGCAATAATGCCAAATGGCCACTATACTGAAGGAAGAAAAAGGAGTTACATGACAGCCACCACATGACTGTCAGTAAATTCAGTGGGGGATTTTTCCCCTTGAAAACAGACTCCAGCTCTAACAGACATTATTTTTCTTTAACACAAGCTCCCTTTAAAGCTGTCAGTATTTGTTTCTGGCAACAATGGTAAGGGAGCAAGTGTGAGCCATGTATGGCAAATTGAGTAGTTAAGTGATGGGCGTTCCACTTATCCATGGAAAAATCCTTCTCCTGTCCCCTCCCTGGCTCCCCAGCAAATTCACCCAGTGAGCAGGAAAGCTCTATTGGTCTGCTGGCAGACAGAACAAGCTAATGATTCTGGCCCACTGTCATTTGTTTGAAGTAGGGACAACACTATAATTCCACTGGAAGAAAGGGAACCTTGGTCACTCTGGGGGCAAGAGTCCAAATGCTTTCTCCCATTATTCTTCTAAATTATTTTGTCTGTTTCATCTTGATTCACTTCCAAGGAACTAAGTTTGGAGACTCCCTGGTGGTTTACAAATCAAAAAACTAAAATACTGCGACGTAAAGTCCGTTGCCCAAGGTCACAGAGCTAGGAAGTTGGATAGAATCAGGACTAGTACTATGGACTGCCAAACTCCTTCCCCCATTTGTGATCTCTCTTTCCCTTTCCAATCTTTTTCGTTTGTTTGTTCGATCACTCTTATTTAGATAACCTAGCGACTGGAAGAGAAGCAGTAATTATCATTCATAATTCCCAGAGCTCTTGGTTTTTATTTATAGATTTCCATTTTTACTTTTTCATTGTGAACATCAAATAAAACTATAAAGCACTGGCTTACCCTCTTCCCATGTTCCAGGTTCTCCACCTCCACCTCCTTTCAGAACTGAAGTGCTAATTTGTAAACTTTGTTATAGCAAAAAGAAAGAACCTCACAAATGTCCCTATTCCCATCGTGGGCATTACACAACAACAAGTCTAAGTGTCCTTACATGGGTGGGGGGAGCGGGGAATCAGGACACTGGCTCTCAAGTCAGAGAAGCTTGGTTCAAATCCTATTTCTTATAGAATCCTCTGGAAAGTCACAACCTCTCTGGGTCTTGGTGTCATAAAATGAGAGGCCTGTGAAAATCCCTTTCAGCTCTATAGGCTCCATCCTGTAAGGTGAATGTCTAGCAAGTCAGATCTGAGGCACTGAGCCTGAAGCTTGGAAACAAAGATTTTTCTCACAAGTTTTTAACTATTTCATATAATTCTATGTCTCCCTTGCATTCTCCTTCCCTTTCCTTTTCTCCCTCCTTCCCCCTCTTTCTTTCCCCTTCTCTCCCCCTCTCCTCCCTCTCTCCCTCCTTCCTTCCCTTTTTCCCTTTTCCTCTCTCTTCCCTTCTCTTCTCCCTCTCCTTTCTCCTCTTTTTCTTCCTCTTTCCCCCTCTCCCCTTCCTTCTCTTCTCTCACCCTCTCCCTCTCTTCCCCACCTCCCTCTCCACTCTCTTTCTCCCTCTCTCCCCTTTCTTCCTTTCCCCTTTCTCCCTCCCTGTCTCTCCCTTCTTCCTTTTCTCTCTCTCCCTCTCCCTCTTTCTCTGTCTCTGCATCTCTATTTCTCTCTCTCTTTTCTTTGTCTGTCTCTGTCTCTTTGTTTGTCTCTGTGTGTCTCTCTGTCACTGTCTCTCTGCCTCTGTCTCTCTTTCTGTCTCTCTCTGTGTCTCTATGTGTCTCTCTGTCTCCCTCTCTGTCTGTCTGTCTCTCTCTTTCTCTCTTTCTTCTCTTTGAGATGATGTCTGAGGTCCCTCACCACTCTGGCATTCTGTGATTCTAAATCTATAGCCAAGGCAGGCTATAAAAGTCAGAGTCCTTGCTGAGAGAATCTGGTAACTTCTTTAATTAATTAATCTAAAAGAATTTATTAAGTTCCTAAATAGTCCAGGCACTTTGCTTGACAAAGACAAAAATGGAAAGCCCTTTCCCCGGGAGCTTATAGCCCACCTAAAGCTCTTTAATGTTTAGTAGATCATTCGGGATTTGGTCTTTGTATCAGAGTACCTAATGAAGTGCCTTGCTATTTAGGGGGAAGGGCTTAATAAATATTTGCTGGATCGAATGTATAAACATAACTGTTTATGACTAAATTTCTATGGTACATAAACTCCTCAAAAGATGACTCTGCATCCAGACACTAATGGATTTATAGAAAGAATAAGAAGGAGTATATATGTGCTGTATGATCAAAGACAAGTCACTGTACTTTCCCAGGCCTCAGTTTCCTCATCTGAAAATGAGAGAGCTGGATTAGATCAAGAGTTAGCAATTACTGTGTTTGTTGTTCTTGTTCAGTCATTTCAGTTGGGTCTGACTCTTCGTGATCCCATTTAGGGTTTTCTTACCAAAGAGACTGGAATGGTTTGCCATTTCCTTCTCTAGCTCATTTTATAGATGAGGAAACTGAGACAAACAGAATGAAGTGACTTGCTCAGAGTCACACAGCTAGTAAGTATCTGAGGCCAGATTTGAACTCAGAAAGAGGCGTCTTCCTTACTCCAGGCCTGGCACTCTATCCACTGTACCACCTAGCCGTCCCATGTTAATAACTAGTATTGATACAGTGCTTCAAGGTTTGCAAAGCGCTTTACAAATATTACCTCATTTAACCCTAACAGTAATTCTGAGATGTAAGCACTATTATTATTAGCCATTTTGCAGATATTGGTTAAGTGACTTGCCCAAGGTCACTTAAGCCAGTAAGTGTCTGAGGGTAGATTTGAACTTAGCTCTGACTCCAGGTCCAGAGTTCTATTCCCCAGTGTCCTTTTCAGTTTGGTGATACCCCATAGACTCCCTCACTATGTCTTCACTTAGGTTTCGATGACAGAAACTTATAGGATCTCCTTAAGACCAGCCCTCCAGTTTCCTAAGCCACATATATACCTTATGATAAAGATCTTCTGGAGATACAATAATAAATGTTATTTGATCTTTCAATTATACAGTATCAACTTGTATAAACTACATAGTATAATAAAGATTAATGGACCAGTAGAAACAAATGAATATAAAATTTCTCTGGCATCAATCAAATACATAAAATGTAATGGGATCCTTTAAAAAGTTATTATAATTGAGGATTTTTATCCCCCAAAAGCCTTTTCTCCCTTAAAAGGCTGATGATCCTTGAACCAGACCCTTTCTGAGGGTTGACTGAAGCCAAACTTAACCCTAACCCTAAACATACAGCCCTGACTCTGACTCTTGTTCTGTTAAGTTTGGATTCAGTCAAAGGGCCTCACTTGAGGACCTACAGGGCCACATGTGGCCTTGAGACTTCAGGTTCCCCACCCCTGTTCTAGGTTCTTTACCTCCACCAAAGGGTCATCACCTGTGAGTTGTCTATGAGGAGCAACCCTTCTAAGAAATATTCAGTCAACTTTGTCCTTTGGAATTGTGACCCAGAGTTCCGATCGTAATCCAGACTGGTGTTATCAGCAGGAAAACTTCTTAACATATATCTGTATATGAACTATATCCACTTTCCTCCCCTCAGTATAGATAAATTAACACAAAATGTACACAAAGTAGTTTGAAGGAGGAAAGAGTCATAATAATTTAGCCTGGTTGGGGGATAGAAGGATTTGAAAAGATATGGTGAAGGAAGTGAGTTATGCCCAGATTGGAAAGTAGAGCTTCAGGGCAGTGGAGGTGGAATGAGGACAGAGATCAAAGATGAGATACCACAGAGGTCCATTGGCCTAGAAAAGAGATTGGGTAAAAGGAAGTAACACATAACAAACCTGGAAAGGTTGGTGGAAGCCAGATTGTAGGACCCATTATATGCTTCCAGCTGGAACCTCTATGCCTCACAGATAGAAATCCATCTGCTGTTACCAGCCCTTCTAGTTCAAAGGCCAATTAGAGAATTCTGGATTTCTCACTGCAAGCCCCTGAGTCAGAACCTCCCCCATGGTCCACAGGAAGCAAGAAGAGAATATTTTCACATGCTTTGTACAACCATGTAACATATAGAGGTGGAAACTGAGGCACAGAGAGATTGTTTCTTACCCAAAGTTACACAGACAGTAAGTGGGAAAAGCCAGAATTTGAACTCAGGATTCTTCCCATAATAGTGTGCTTCTTCTTATTTTAAAGTACAATAAAAACAACGGTTGTTACTATTTATTATTACAAACAGATGTTTCTACAATCTGTCTTTATCCCTCTATTCAAGTCCTACCTGTACTTCTGCAATTCTTTTACAACCTTCAAGACCCATGCCTCTCCAGGAAGCCTGATGCATGACCTCACAAAGAGCCTTTTGGCTATGTGTATACTCTTCAGGCCACCTACTGCCTGCATTAATGTCCTCAGTTTATACTGAACTTAGACATTATTTTTAAATTGTTTCATAAATTTATATCCTAAATATGACAAGAGTAGCCAGAAGTATAAATACCCTCTCTCTTCTAGTTATCTGGGCACCTACCCCGAAGGGAGTTGGTGTTATTGTTTTCTCCCTTCTAAAAACATCCCTGCTTTATCTGAATGACCTGGCCTTTTCCTATTTCTCCAGTCTTCTTAAATTTTCCTTATATTCTGTGATCCAGGATCACTGGTCCATGCTCTTCCTTGGACAGGACACTGCATTTCTTCACTCAATGTTTATTCACCATGCCTGGAATGCTGTCATTCCCAGTCTCTACCAACTGGCCTCCCTGGTCCCATTAAAGTCTCAACTGTAATCCTTTGCCAACAGAAGAACTTTCCCAAGCTATTCCCCACCTGTGAGCACCTCTGAGATCACCCCCAGCTACCCTATGTGTACTCAGCTGTTTATATGGAGTCTTCCCCATTAGAATATGTGATCCTTGAGGGAAGAGGCTGTTTTTGCCTTTCCTTATATCTCTAGTGTTTAGCACAGTGCCTAGCTCACAGTAAGCTCTCAATAATGCTTGGTGATGAGCCAAATGACCTACCATGGCAAAGGAGATACCATAAGTATCATTGTGTCCATTTTACAGGTTAAATTCCAGAAAATGACTCAGGAAAATTATGTAGCTTGTCCAAGACTACACAACTTGTAAATGGAAGAGTCCAGTGCTCTTTACATTACATTTCTGTATTGTCTTTTCCTGAAGGACAATAACTGTATCATCTAACTTATATATATATATATATATATATATATTCTCCAGCTTCTGTTTCTCTCCCTCTGCACACAGTAGGTACTCGGGTGCTTATTCCCCTTAGCAAGGAAGTCACTGGGAATTCTGGGAAGCAACAGGGAATTGTTCCTGCTCCATAAACATTCCATGCCAAACTAAGACTTGGGACAAGAGACTTGCAAACCCCCTCATCTTAATGAGAAATCATTCACTTCAACCCAAAATGTGATGCAAAATGGAGCTTTGGAATCCCTGAGGTGACTTCCCCTTTTTACCTTTCTGCCAAAAGCATATTTGTTGATGAAAAGCAAGACCAACCTACTCTTCCTTTGAAACAGCCCCTACCCCATTTGTGTTCAGTGGGCCATTCAATAAATTACAAAGGGAGAACCACCACTCATGAAACAGGGAGGGAAGGGGGTGGCTGCAGGTAGGGGGTAGAAAGTCAAGGTCACTAAACTACAGGCATTGGGGGGAGTGCTGCCCCTATACCTAATACAGAGAAGCTGGGGGTGAAAACAGATCTGAATAAAAAGAAACATCCATTTTGTTGGAGAGACAAAAGATCAGTCTTCTCTGTTTATGATAAATGAAAATGCAAAAGTTAAAAAAAAAAGGGGTTGTTTTTCCTTTTTTAAAGTCAACAAAGCCAAGATATTTCCGTTTACTCTTTGTCCACTTAGTTGAGATCATCTTTCCAGCCACCACTGTAGGTCAAAGGGATGGAGGAAACTCAGCAAAGGAGTTTATTGGATCTTGATAACACCAGCCTCTGACTGCCCATAATATTCGTGGGAGCTGACACCGCCCTCTACCATATAAAGTCTTCTCCTCAGAATTTTGTAAGTCTGAGCCCATTCACTGGCCCCTAGAGGCAGATGATTCTGCATGGGAGTCTCGAAAAATGTGCATCTTGTTTCCCACTTGCTATGGATCAGTGCCAAGACTGAGCCTACACACCATTTAGGAATGGAGGTCCAGTGAGAATCCAGAAAGTTGGCCAGAACCATTCAGGAAAATGAGCCTACCAAATACGGTCAAGCCCCCACTATTTGGGCAGCTGATAGAAGATGGGGGGCTGAGGAGCCTCCCCAAGTCCCCAGTTCCATTGGCAACAGAAAAGACCAAAGAGGAAGTCAAAAATGTACAGAAAATAATCAGATTTCTTAGTGTTATGCTTAAGCAAAGACAGCCAGAGCATGAACAGAAAGGATCCTGGCAGCTCAATACACAAATGTGATTTTCAATGGCCTTTCTCTGGGGACTGACTAGCAATGAAAAAGGAATCAGAAAGGAATCTCTCTAAACTTTTACCTGGAACAAGAAAAGTATTTCTATCTAGGGAGAGGTCACTCTGGAGTTCTCAGAGTTTCAAATCATTTTACCCTTCAGTATTCAGGATTAGGTGCTATTAGATAGGAGGATTGAGGGGGTTTTTTTGTGCTGTTGCTGTTTAAAAAATAATTTTCCCATTTTTCCCATTTCTGAAGTGGGAAAAGGATTTCTTTAAAATATATATGCCTGGAGTAGGAAATGATGACTTGATGGACTCAGAAAAATATGAAAAGACTTGGACATATGAAGGAAGATATTATCCACTCTTAGAGAAAAAGAGCACAAACAAATAGAAGATGGTCTTACCTAGATGCATATGAATGTATATCTCTATTTATGAGTATGATTATAGATATCTAAGTAGATGTATGTGTATGTATGTATATATGTGTGTACATGTGTATATGTATGTGTATATATATGCACATACACACATGTGTGTGTATCTAGGTTTAATTGTAGACTTTTGGGGGGTGAGGAGGGGCGGAAAGAAGGGGAAAAATAACAGTAAAAGTTGCACAGAAGCGAACAAAAGAAAATTTACAGGGAAGCGAAGAAAAGATGGACAACTCTGAACACAATGTGCAGTATTTATTATACAGGCTTTCTTGAAATGGAAATTTTTTGCTGTATATTTTGAATCCTCTATTACATTCTGCTGTCACATGGCAATGCTTTTTTTTCTTATTTTGTATTTAAGTTTATAGTGTTTCTTTTCTTTTCGTATATTAAAGTTTAAAATCAGTTAATTTAAAGATATGTGTGTGTGTGTGTGCCAGAAGAAGAGGCATGCTTTGCAGAATTTGCAATACTTTCCTTACTGATCTTCCACTCTCTCCCCATTTCCATACCTCCTCTACACAACTTCCAAGTGTATCTGCCTAAAGTGCAGGTCTGACCTCATGCATTTGTCACAGCTAAAGAAGCTTCAGTGTGTCCCTGTCACTTCAAGGTCAAATACAAACACCTTTAAGCTTCAGAATCTAACTCTAACCTACCTTTCAAGGCTCGTTATATATATTACTCCCTCAACATCCTCTAAGCTTCAGCCAAACTGGCCTCCTTGCTAGAATGTTCCATTTGCCTCCTCACCTTCAGTTCTGGAAACTCTGGCTCCCCTAGAGACTTCCTTCTGGTGCCACATCCCTCGGATCTTTCCTACTTCTGTCTTTCCTTGTTAGTGACCTGCCCCAAACAATTTGGATTTGTTTTGGAGATCTCTTCCACTTACTTATTTGTGAACATGTGTACAAGTTCTCGGAGGGCAGACCTGTTCACTTTTGTATTTGTATCACCAATGCCTAGGACATAGAGATGTTTAATACAGAGTGAATGATTCAGTCATCCATTTATGTATGTGAAGCAATCAATATGCTCCACCCTCCAGTGTTCTACCTAGCAGTAAGAACCTGGTTCCTGAAAATATCTTTCCTTTTTCCTCATGGCATTTAAAGTGTTCAAGAGACATAATTTTGGAGTAATTGGTCATTTTATTAATAATGTAGCACTTTAATAAAAGAGACCTTTCAAATGCCTAAGACCCTCATGTTGGCAGGCTCATGCTTTATGTGGCCTTGGAAAAGTGGGTGTTTCAGAGAGTGGCAATCAATTCTGATTGGTCAACAAGTAATGAGAGAAAATGAATATTACAATGAGAGGCTGGACCTAGTCCAATGAACTTTGATTATGTCATTTACTTCTAAATTACCCCCAGCCTTGGGTAACCTATCAAAGAGTTCATTTCCACCCATACCTGAGTAGAGCATAATGGTTTCCCCACCTGGGTGGGGTCTGGACAATATTGTTAAGAAAGTTAAGCCAATCTCATTATTAGTAACGTCCTTCAAGAGACTGAACTTTGAAAATGAGGATTTTAGAAAAAGGGGGAAGTCTGGAAATCATCATATCATTGGTTATTGATAATCATTTCTCTCATCCTCAATCAGTTGGAAAAAAACTCTCAATTAGCTCTTGACATTTCCACCCTCCTTGTGTAGGAATCCTTGGTAGATTATTATCTACCAGGGTCTCGCTCCTACAAACAACACATGGGTTGGGACAATTATTTTCTTCCCTGAAAGGTAGTGATGCTGTCTGTCCCTCAGGGACTTGAGTGACCCAAGCGGCTTAGGCTCAAGTCATATTTCCATAAGCCTGGTAACCAGAAGCCATCTTGGTTTCCAAACTGGCTAAGGGAATAAAAAGGTTCACCCATGGTAGAATTGGGGTCCTTCAGATTTGGTGAACATCCCAAATGTGAGTCATCACATAATACAGCTGCAAGATCCTTATTGAATATGCTGGATATGCTTTCTGCAACTTCTGAATATCCTGCAAATACCTAATTTCATTTCCATTTCAAATGAAGACTAACTTGCAAACAGCATTCCTGAATCTAAGCTATACTACAGGTTGCTATGGTAGGTCATGGCTGTCACTGGTCCTAGTTTGTTTGAACCAGCTGAGTCAGGGCATGGTTGTGGAATGTTCTTCCTCCCTGTGCTAACCTTACTGTCGAGGAACTTGAAATGACCATGCCCTAGAGAGAGACAAGTTGCTTGGGAGATTGATGAGTGGCAAAGTAGCTTTGAGATGGACAGAAGTAATTCATAATGCTTTCCTCTCCTCACCATCCTTATATTCAACCTCTTCCTCAGGAAATTAGAGAATCACAAAATGAGCTGGAAGAAACATTGAAGATCACCCAGTACCAACTCCTCATTTTTCAGATGAGGAAACTGAGGATCAGAAAGGTTAAACAATGGCAGAGCTAAACTCCAGTGACTTTCTATTGTCTCTGACATAAAATAGAAAAAACATTGTCTAGTTTTTAAAGCCCTTCACAATCTGGTCCATCTACTTCCAGCTCCGTTGAAAATATTCACAGATATTTTCATAGACATATACACATATACACACATACATATATTTACACATACATATACATACATACATACATATATATACCAACATACATACATACACACACATACTTATAGACAAACAGCACAGCTTTGAAAGTAATATGTAGAGTGTATCATATACTTGAAAACCAAACTATACATGCTAGAGGTTTGAGTTTGCGGGCAACTCTCTGTTCTACTATATGGAAATATTGATTTTTATTCATGTGAAGTTCAGAATTTTTAGAAATTGAACAACAAATGAAATCCTTTCTTAATATAACTGTTTCAACAACCTGCTCTTGCAAAGAGATTGAAGAGACTTTGTTTTGTATCATGACTTAAATGAAGAGTGAAACTGTTTCCAGAAGTAAAGAGAAGTCATCCTTAGTTAAAGTGATAGAAGTCACTCTGGCTATGATCTTTCTCATAACTAAAATACGCAATAATTCTAGCCTTCTTTAAGTCCCAACTAAAATCCTCTTTTTTACAGAAAGTCTTTCCCAACCTGTTAAATCAGTGCCTTCCCTTTGTCATTTCATATTATTCTGTATGTACTTCTTTTTATACATCTGTTTGCACGTCATCGCCCCCATTAGATTGTGAACTCCTTACTGTCTTTTGCCTCTTTTAGCAATTACCATATTGCTAGGCATGCAGTAGGCACTTAATGTTGCTATCCTTGATTATATTATCATTATATTTTAGAGTCAGTAACTTGTATATATTTATATATAAATATATGTATGTATATATATTTATATGTGGGAAATTAAGATTTGGGGTGTGTATATATGTGTAGGTAGATATATGTGTGTGTATATATGTATATGTATGTATGCATATACACACACATATGTAATACATAAAGTATACATATGAAAAAAAGAGAGAGACAGAGACAGAGATGAGGATCAAGAGGGAGGGAATCAACCACTTATGAGGAAAGTTCTCCATATCTATTAAAGACCCCCAGATTATTAGAAGTCCCCCAAATTTATTAAATAATATTTATTTAACTGCGTTGGGTTTCTGTTTGATTACCTGACCATAACTATCATGGCCTTCCTAAGTCTTCTCTTAGTAGTAGTAAGGTTGTATAGGAGGTATAGTACTGGGTCTTTAGTGTGGAAGACCTGAGTTCAAATTTGACCTCAGATACTTGCTAGCTGTGCAACCCTGATGAAGAAGTCACTTTATACCTCTGACTGCCTGACTAACCCTAAGCCTCAGCTATAAAATGGAAATCACAATACTGATAGGGTACAGGCCTAAGGTGAGACTTTCATCCTTTACCCTGGAATTTGAGTCCCATTTGCCCATAGACCCCACCTTGAACTCTCCTTGACTCTTACCTCTTGATCTGTCTAAATCTGTCACCCTTAACTTAGTCTAACCCTACATTATCTGTTATTTCGGGATTGCCTCTGACTACTTCACACCCTTGATCCTGTCAAAATCCAATTCTCTTGGTTCCTAGAGTCTAACCTCTAGTCCCCCCAGTCCCATAGACTTCTCCTCAAGACCCTTCCTAAACCCCTCTTCTAGTCACCCCAGACTACTTGGCCACACCTAGATTCTTCCCAAAGTCTTTCTGTAAATGACATGTATCTTGCCTCCATGAGGTGCTCAGATTCAACCTAGCTCAGATTCAATCCAGCTCAGATTCAGTCTGGCCTACTCTCATTAGCATTACAAATGCTCAGATTCCTTAAGAGTCTATCCAACATGGCAGATATTTAATAAACTCTGTTGTTCTTTGACTGAAAGAAGACTTGGGTCAAATTCATTCAGGCAGGAGCTGGTTTGGTGTCTCAGCACCACCACCTCGAAAATACTACTTATCTAATAGGGTTGTTGTGAGGACCAAATGCAATAACATTTGTGATGGGCTTAGCACATAGTTGGCATAGCTGGCACATAGTAGGTACTTAGTGAATGCGTGTTCCCTTCTCTTCCTCTTTTTTTCTCCATTCTCAGTACGTATATTCCTAACATCCACTCCTCATGTGGCATGAAATTGAGGTCCTTCACCATAACCATCCTCCTTTAGATTCTCTTTAAAAATATCGTTGTTCTTAAAAGACCTAAATGCAGCACCTAGAACTTAACATAACACTCTAGAACACAGTGCCTGGAACACAGTGGAATGATCACCTCCTTAGTCCTGGGCACTGTGCCACTCTTGACAAAGCCCAAGATCACATTATCTTTTTTAGCTGCCATATCATAGCTTCCATGTTGACTCATATTGAGCTTACATTTCAATAATGATCCCATATCCTTTTCACACAAATTGCTATCTAGCCAGACTTCACCTTTCCTGTACTTGTAAATTAGATTTTTTTAAAAAAATTAAGTATAAGGCTTTAGATATATCTTCATTAAATTTTCTTTTATTTGATTTGGCTCAATCTTTATCTCAAGACCTTTTTTTAAGTCCAAAGTCTATAATCCCTTTCACCTTTATGTCATCTGTAAACTTCTTTGTCTTTATCTAAGCCAATGACAAAAATGTTAAACAGTATGGAGACAAGCAGAGATTCCTGGGTCATTCTGCTGAAGACTTGCTACCAAACTGACATTAAACCATTAATGACTATATGTTAAGTTTTGTCTCTCATCAAGACTGAATTATCATCTAGTTCATATCACCCTATCTTTTCCACAAGAATAGCTAGAGAGATTTTATTGGAACAGATTAGAAAAACAAATGCAAGAAACAAATCAACTCAATAGTATAGTGTTTAATAAAACCAAAAACACAAACTACTTGGGAAAGAATTATCTATTTGAAAAGAACTATTAAGGAAAAAAACAGCAGAAAATAGCTTTAGTCTAGCACTTATTACCATATATTATAATGTGATATATAATATAATAATATATATTATAATGTCATAATATTATAATTGACCTAAATATAAAAGATCATAGTAGGCACATAATAAGTTTTTGACGGACTGATTTGCTTTATTTAAAAAATAGAGAAGAATGGAAAGAAATGGTTAGAAGAATTCATAACCAAATAAGGGATAGAAAAATCACAAAAAGATAAAATCAATGTAATTCAGAAAATTTTAAAGCCTTTGGGAGAACAAAATCATTGTAACAAGATGAAAAGCTCAAATACAAAAAAAAATCTGTGTATTTAAACACCTCAATACTTCTCTAAAATTCAAGATATACAAAGCATTCACTCAAATATGATGAAGTTCCAGTCTCCAATAAACAGTTGGTCAAAGGGTGTGTAGAGTTTTCAAAAGAAGAAATGCAAACTATCAAAGGTTATATTTCAAAATGATCCAAATTACTAAGAAAATGCAAATTAAAGTAATTCTGATGTTTCACCTCATACTTCTAAATTTAAAAAGATGATCTTTAAAATGCAAATGATTGATGCTAGAAGGGCAGTAGGAAGAAAGGAATACTAGTATATTATTGGTGGGGTCATGAATTGGTCTAAGCATTCTGGAAAAAATTTGGAATTATGTAAGAAAAATTGTTAAACTTTTCCTACCTATTGACCTATTGATCGCATAAATGAGTATATACCCTAAAGAATGTCAAAGACAGAAAGAAAGGTTCCACATATACAAAAATATTAATAGTTTCACTTTTTGTGCTAACAGGGATATGTGGAGTTAGGGAGAATGAAGAGTGGTGGACAATCCTAAGGTTATAAACCTTGGAAACTGGAACAATGGTGATATTGTCAACAGAAATAGAAAAGTTTTGAAGGGAGTTATTTGGGGAAGGTGAATGGGGTGGGGGGTAGGGGGGAACAATGTTGGGGGGAATTATTCATTCTACTTGAGACATATCGGTCTTGAAGTGCCTCCAGGACATCCAGTTTGAAATGTTCAACATAAAGCTGATGATACAGCACTAAAGCTCAGAGGAAAAACTGGTGATGGATACATTGATATGATATCAACTATTTACAGTTTGTATCATCTTTGCTAATTTGAAAAGATGCGATGAAGCCTCAAAGTTATTTAAAACTGCAATTCTCTTATTAGTAATTTGAAGCATTTTTAAATATTACTATTGACAGTTTGATAGAGGAGTCATTTACATAAAGATGATAATTAAACCCATGGGACATGAAAAGGACATGAAGACAGAGTCTGTAGATAAGAGAGACTCCAAAAGACAAAGCAACAGAGGATGGGTAAGAGTGTTGTAAAAATAAAAGAAAATAAACAAAGAACTGACTGGGACAGAGAGGATAGAACTGAAATAAAAGAATCACAAATCAAACATTAGGTGATTTTTAAAAGGAAGAGAAAAGTAGGAGAGAGGGAGAGAATAAAGAGGAAAGAGAAAGCCATGGGTTTGGGCTGGGAAAGCAGGAAGAGGGAAAGAAACGGGTTAAGGCTGGATCAATGACAGGTAACTAGTGCTTATTCTTTTCCTTTTTACCTCTCTCCTTTCTTTTTTTCCTTTAAAAGAAGCAATGGTGAGGAAACAGTAAAATTATAAGATAAAGAAAAAAACACAATACACATAATCATAAATGTGAAGATGATAAACTCACTCATAAAATGTGAAAGGGTACTAGAAAAAATTAGAATGTAAACTACAGCAATCTGTTATTTACAAGAAATATATTTAAAATATAAAAATTCATATTAAAGTAAATAAGAGGGTAGAGTAAAATCTATTAGTCTCAGATTGATCCAAAAAGTAAGGCTTCCAATCAAGGTCTCAGAAATGACAAAAATAAAAATAGACAATCCCCAAGATGCTACAAACACACTGTTGAATTTGTTCTTCTTTGTTTCCTCTCATCATCACCTGCACATAGTTGGCATTGTTAACACTGAGTAAGCAATTCTTACCAGTCACTTGAAATTTTTACATTTTTTTCTAGATAAAAATAAGATAATTTGTATTACATCTTGAATTAGCATGTTAGCTATACTGTAGAGGATGTGGATAAGGGGGAAAGCCAATGGATAACGAACTGCACATGATTTCAATAGCTGCAATGTCTCATTTCCTGCATGGTAATTAAATGATCACCTGGGAATTCAGAGATTTTTATTAATTGTATTAATAATCTGTACTTTAAACTTTCTTACTTTGTAGATAAAACTGGTCCTTGCACTTAGATATAACTCTTGTGAAATAAACTAGGAAATCTCTAGGAAGACATTGCTCTGCACCAAAGGCCTTTGAGTATTGTCTACCCTCTAAAGTGAGAGACAGGAGAGATAAGTATGTCTTGAGTTGGCTCCAATGAGTAGAAGCAAGCATGGTCAAAGAGAATCAGTTCCACTCACTCTTCCAAAGAAAAGCAAGGAAAAATTATTTTCAATCAAATTTCCATCCACAGAAATATATGCTAGGTTATGCTTGCATCAATATAAGCATACACACGACTATTGCTGTCAGAATTATTGCTTGTCCCAAGCAATTCTTGTTGTTCAGTCATTTTTCAATTGTGTCCAACTCTTCATCCCTCTATTTGGGGTTTTCTTGGCAGAGAATCTGGAATGGTTTTCCATTTTCTTCTCCAACTCATTTTACAGATGAGGAAACTGAGGCAAACAGGGTCAAGTGATTTGCCCAGGGTCACACAGTTAATAAGTGTCTGAGACCAGATCTGAACTCCGGAAGATGAGTTCTTCCTCACTCCAGGCCTGATACTCTAACCACTATGCTACTAACTACCCTTACCCTTGTAAAATGAAGCAGTTGGACTAAGTGATCCCTTGCGCTTCTAATTCTATTCTGCTATGAATCTCAAGAAATATAATGAAAAGAAGCAGAACAAGCAAAATCCAGGAGAAAATAATAGAAAAAACATTAAAAAGACTCATAGCAATTCATGAGAGCCAATTATTAAACTTGTAGTGTGAGCACTCAGACCTCAGAAGTCAGCAACCACTAGAAATCAAGCCTTGATTTCTCGGGTTTTTTTTCATTTCTAGACTTAATAAAGTGATAGAGAAAATGGTAATAGTGCAGATTGAACTAAAAATGTTTTAAGTATACCCTCTTCTCCACCCACCCCCCAAAACCTGTTGTTAAATACTTGCCAGTCACTCCTGGGAAGTCCCATTAAAACTAACTGCAAGAAGCATACTATGTTTGGGGGGCCAGTCTACCAAGGCATGCTCAATATCTGTTTAGATTCAATTGCAGAATGCTTCTTAAAGAAATAAAAAATAGTTTAAGTAGTTGGAGAAATATTCAGTGGTCATGTCTGTGTAATATCAATATAATTAAAATGACAATAAACCAATAAAACCAGGAAACGAATATTTTATAAAGCTAAATGAAATAATAGCAAAATTCTTAAGAATAAAAGATCTGGTTTATTGAAGGAAATAATAAGGATTCAGAGTAAAGGTAGGAATAGCACTTCTAGGCTGTAAATTATATCTTAAAGCAGCAAACATCAGTTCAATTTAGTACTCATTAAAAAAAAACTGTCTAAGTGAATTAATGAAACAGACTAGACTAGATAAGGAAGAATCAAAAATAATTAAACTCAATTCAATATCTTATAAGTCCAAAATATTAATTTCCTAGAAAGAACTTTCTTTTTGATAAGAACTTCTGGGAAAGCTGGAAAGTAACCTGGCAGAAATTAGGTTTGGGCAAGCATATTATACCATATTCTAAAATAAATTCAAAATGGATGTGATTTGAATATGAAAAATCACCTCTCCCAAAAAATCAGAAGAGAAGCAGATCATTTCTCTTTCACAACTACAGTTTAAGAACAAGTTCTTAACCAAATAAGAAATAGAAGAAATTGCAAAAGATAAAACAGATAATTTTGATTATATGTTTAAAAAGCTTTTGCACAAACAATCAATACATTTAGGAAATGACCAAATGGCACCAAAAGAAAAAGAAAAAAATATTTGTAACAAATATCTCTAATATTTAGTTTAGTATTTATTACTTAGTTTAGTATCCTACTTATTTGGAAACAAACAAAAATATATGAAACCAAAAGTCATTTCCCAATGTAGAAATCATCAAAGGCTATGAACAAACAGTTGTCAAAAGAATAACTGAAAACTATTAAGAATCACATGAAAGAATGCTCCAAATTCCTATAAGGTAGATACAGATCAAAACAACTCTGAGATTTTGCCCTCACCTAGCAACTGGCAAAATGGCAAAAACTGGCAAAATTGGCAAAAAAAATGATAAAATGTGGAAATAGGAAATGTTGGAGGGGTTGTAGAAAGAGAAACACATTATTACATTATTGGTGAAGTTGTGAGTGCTACAAGCATTCTAGAGAGAAATTTGTAGGCAAGCAAAGTGACTAAAATATCTACATCCTGTGAGCCAGAGATTCCCCTGCTAGGAATGTACCCGAAGGAGATCGCTGACAGAAAGAAACACTCCAAACACACTAAAATACTTATAAGAGCATTTTTTTTTTTTGTTATAGCAAAGAACTGGTAATGCCCATATTTGGAAAATGGAGAGGCAATTTAGTAGTACATGAATGCAATGAAATATTACTCTGCTCTAAGAAACAAGAAATGTGGTGAATATAGATATTTATAATATATAAATATATTATATACATGTATATATGCATATATACACATGATTATATCAATATAAATGCAGAAAACAAAACCAATTGAAAATGACTGTTGCTAAATTATAAAAACCAAGCTTGACTGCCAAAGAAGGAATATAAGAAAATACCTTCTCTGCTTCATTGCAGATGTGAAGGTACACAGCTCTAGAATATTACATAACTTCAAGTTTTTATATATTGCTTAGTTCTGATTTTTTTCTTTAAAAATGATTTATTAAAAGGGATGGCTCTTTGAGAGGAGCAGAAGGTGAATTCAAGGGAGGGTTTGGAATGTAAGTAATGTTAAAGGAAAAGATAGTAATAAAAATCTCTTTTAAAAATAGTTACAGACAAGAAGTCGAATATAAGGGGGCCTAGCATAAATATATGTCAAACTGTTTTTAAAGCTCTAACTACCCAAAGAATTTGGCATAGTTTGGACAGCAGAAAACATGATTGATGGAAGAAGCTAAGTAAGCAAGACCCAGAAACGATCAAATATAGTAGTCTACTGTTTGATAAACCTAAGAACACAAACCCTGGGAACTGAACTCCCATTTTGACAAGAACTATAGGAAAAATTAGGAAGCAATTTGCAGAAATTAGATTTAGGCCAACTTATTAAACAATATACTACAATAAGTTCCAAGTGGATCCCAATGTGAAATTTAAAAGCCTATAGCATTTCTTTTTCAATTTATTTATTTAAATTTTAACATTCATTTCCACAAAATTTTGGGTTCCAAATTTTCTCCCCATTTCTCCCCTCCCCCCACCCCAAAACACCAAGCATTCTAATTGCCCCTATCACCAATCTGCCCTCTCTTCTAACATCCCTCCCTTCCCTTATCCCCATCTTCTCTTTTGTCCTGTAGGGCAAGATAACTTTCTATACCCCATTACCTGTATTTCTTATTTCCTTGTAGCAAGAACAGTACTCGACAGTTGTTCCTAAAACTTTGAGTTCCAACTTCTCTTCATCCCTCCCTCCCCTCCCATTCCCTTTGGGAAGGCAAGCAATTCAATATAGGCCATATCTGTGTAGTTTTGCAAATGAGTTAAATGATAGTCGTGTTGTGTAAGACTAACTATATTTCCCTCCATCCTATCCTGCCCCCCATTGCTTCTATTCTCTCTTTTGATCCTGTCCCTCCCCAAGAGTGTTGACTTCTAATTGCTCCCTCCTCCCATGGCCCTCCCTTCCATCATACCCCCCACCCTGCTTATCCCCTTCTCCCCCACTTTCCTGTATTGTAAGATAGGTTTTCATACCAAAATGAGTGTGCATTTTATTCCTTCCTTTAGTCGAATGTGATGAGAGTAAACTTCATGTTTTTCTCTCACCTCCCCTCTTTTTCCCTCCACTAAAAAATCTTTTGCCTGCCTCTTTTATGAGAGACAATTTGCCCCATTCCATTTCTCCCTATCTCCTCCCAACATATTTTTCTCTCACTGCTTAATTTCATTTTTTTTAAGATATGATCCCATCCTATTCAATGCACTCTGTGCTCTATGTCTGTGTATGTGTGTGTGTGTGTGTGTGTATGTAATCCCACCAACTACCCAGATACTGAAAAGTTTCAAGAGTTACAAATATTGTCTTTCCATGTAGGAATGTAAACAGTTAAATTTTAGTAAAGTCCCTTATGACTTCTCTTTGCTGTTCACCTTTTCATGCTTCTCTTCATTCCTGTGTTTGAAAGTCAAATTTTCTTTTCAGCTCTGGTCTTTTCATCAAGAATGCTGGAAGTCCTCTATTTCATTGAAAGACCATTTTTCCCCCTGAAGTATTATACTCAGTTTTGCGGGGTAGGTGATTCTTGGTTTTAGTCCTAGTTCCTTTGAATTCTGGAATATCATATTCCACTCCCTTCAATCCCATAATGTAGAAGCTGCTAGATGTTGTGTTATCCTGATTGTATTTCCACAATACTTAAATTGTTTCCTTCTAGCTGCTTGCAATATTTTCTCCTCGACCAAGGAACTCTGGAATTTGGCCACAATGTTCCTAGGAGTTTCTCTTTTTGGATCTCTTTCAGGCGGTGATCAGTGGATTCCTTGAATGCATATTTTGCCCTCTGGTTCTAGAATATCAGGGCAGTTTTCCTTGATAATTTCATGAAAGATGATGTCTAGGCTCTTTTTTTGATCATGGCTTTCAGGTAGGCCCATAATTTTTAAATTGTCTCTCCTGGATCTATTTTCCAGGTCAGTTGTTTTTCCAATGAGATATTTCACATTATCTTTCATTTTTTCATTCTTTTGGTTTTGTTTTGTGATTTTTTGGTTTCTCATAAAGTCATTAGCTTCCATCTGTTCCATTCTGATTTGTAAAGAACTATTTTCTTCATTGAGCTTTTGGACCTCCTTTTCCATATGGCTAATTCTGCTTTTTAAAGCATTCTTCTCCTCATTGGCTTTTTGAACCTCTTTTGCCAATTGAGTTAGCCTATTTTTCAAGGTGTTATTTTCTTCAGCATTTTTTGGGTCTCCTTTAGCAAGATGTTGACCTGCTTTTCATGCTTTTCTTGCATCTCTCTCATTTCTCTTCCCAGTTTTTCCTCCACCTCTCTTACTTGATTTTCAAAATCCTTTTTGAGCTCTTCCATTCCCTGAGCCCACTGAATATTTATTTTGGATGTTTGGGATATAGAAGCCTTGAATTCTATGTCTTTCCCTGATGGTAAGCATTGTTCTTCCTCATCTGAAAGGATAGGAGGAGATATCTGTTCACCAAGAAAGTAACCTTCTATGGTCTTATTTTTTTTCCCTTTTCTGGGCATTCTCCCAGTCAGTTACTTGACTTTTGGGTTCTTTGTCAAGAGTGGGGGATACTCTGGGGCCCTGTAAGATCTCAGTTCCTCCAAAGTGACACAATCAAGCCTGCACACTGGTGTGGTAGCAACCAGAAAACTTTTGTGCCCAGAATGTGCGAGTAGTAGAATGTCCTCTCCACAACCACCTCGCCTCCAGTTCCTCCACTCCAGCATTCAAAACTAAGGTTCAGATCAGCTGCTCAATTCCCCCTGGGGCTTTACAATGAGGCCTCCAACAATAGACGTTGGCTGTTTCTTGCTGTAGGAGCAGCCACCCTTATGGCCTCTGGGGTGGGAGCTATTGGGGGACCTTGCTCCCTTCTCAGTCACTTGAAAAAGCCCTCTCACTGACCTTTGGAGCCTGTAGGTTGAGGGATCTGCAAACTTCCACGGCTGCAAGTGGGGATTCCACCCTGAGGCCTCCTCCTGTCCTCTTCCCTGTGCCATGAGGTCAAGACTGGGCTGGGCTCCACTCCGTGTCCAGTGTGACAACACCTTTCTCTTCATCCTTCCAGGTCACCCTGGGCTGGAAGTCTCCTCCACTCCATCGTTCTGTGGCTTCTGCTGCTCTAGAATTTGTTGAGAGTCATTCTTTTTTTTTTTTATTTTACTTTTAACATTTATTTTCACAAAATTTTGGGTTACAAATTTTCTCCCCTTTTATCCCCTCCCCCCCCAAACCCAAGCATTCTAATTGCCCCTGTGACCAATCTGCTCTCTCCTCTATCCTCTCTCCCTGTCCATGTCTCCGTCTTCTCTTTTGTCCTGTAGGGCCAGATAGCTTTCTTGACCCCTTAACCTGTATTTCTTGTTACCCAGTGGTAAGAACATTACATTTGGTCCTAACACTTTGAGTTCCAACTTCTTTAGCTCCCTCCCTCTCCACCCCTTCCTCTTGGGAGACAAGCAATTCAATATAGGCCAAATCTGTTTAGTTTTGCAAATGATTTCCATACTAGTTGTGTTGTATAGGGCTAACTATATTTCCCTCCATCCTATCCTGTCCCCCATTACTTCTATTTTCTTATGGTCCTTTCCCTCCCCATGAGTGTCGACCTCGGATTGCATTCTCCTCCCCATGCCCTCCCCTCCATCCTCCCCCCTACCCTGCTTGTGCCCCTGTCCCCCACTCTCCTGTATTATGAGATAGGTTTTCCTATCAAAATGAGTGTGCATTATATTCTTTCCTTTAGTGGAATGTGATGAGAGTAGACCTCATGTTTTTCTCTTGCCTCCCCTCTTTATCCCTCCACTAATAAGTCTTTTGCTTGCCTCTTTTATGAGAGATAATTTGCCCCATATAAATTCTCCCTTTCTCCTCCCAATATTTCTCTCTCACTGCTTGATTTCATTTTTTTTTTAAGATATGATCCCATCCTCTTCAATTCACTCTGTGCACTCTGTCTCTATGTATGTGTGCGTGTGTGCATGTGTGTGTGTGTGTACTCCCACCTAGTACCCAGATACTGAAATGTTTCAAGAGTTACAAATATTGTCTTTCCATGTAGGAATGTAAACAGTTCAACTTTAGTAAGTCCCTTATGACTTCTCTTTGCTGTTCACCTTTTCATGGTTCTCTTCATTCTTGTGTTAGAAAGTCAAATTTTCTTTCTAGCTCTGGTCTTTTCATCAGGAAAATTTGAAAATCCTCTATTTCATTGAAAGACCATTTTTTCTCCTGAAGTATTATACTCAGTTTTGCTGGGTAGGTGATTCTTGGTTTTAGTCCCAGTTCCTTTGACTTCTGGAATATCCTATTCCATTCCCTTCGATCCCTTAATGTAGAGGGAGCTAGATCTTGTGTTATCCTGATTGTATTTCCACAAGACTTGAATTGTTTCATTCTAGCTGCTTGCAATATTTTCTCTTTCACCTGGGAATTCTGGAATTTGGCCACAATGCTCCTAGGAGTTTCTCTTTTTGGATCTCTTTCATGCGGTGTTCTGCGGATTCCTTGAATATTTATTTTGCCCTCTGGTTCTAGAATCTCAGGGCAGTTTTCCTTGATAATTTCATGGAAGATGATGTCTAGGCTCTTCTTTTGATCATGGTTTTCAGGTAGTCCCAGAATTTTTACATTGTCTCTCCTGATTCTATTTTCCAGGTCAGTTGTTTTTCCAATAAGATATTTCACATTATCTTCCATTTTTTGAATCTGCACGCTATGTTCTGTGATATCTGTCTTCCTCATAAAGTCCTTAGCGTCAATCTGTACCATTCCAGTTTTGAAAGATCTATTTTCTTCAGTGAGCTTTTGAATCTCCTTTTCCATTTGGTTATTTCTGCTTTTGAAAGCATTCTTCTCCTCATTGGCCCCTTGCACCTCCCTTGCCAACTGAGTTAGGCTAGTTCTCAAGGTGCCAATTTCTTCAAGATTTTTTTGGTTCTCCTTTAGCAGGGAGCTGATCTGCTTTTCATGCTTCTCCCTCATCCCTCTCATTTCTCTTCCCAGTCGTTCCTCCACCTCTCTAACTTGATTTTCAAAATTCCTCTTGAGCTCTTCCATGGCCCGAGCCCATTGGGTGGGCTGGGACACAGAATCCTCGATTTCTATGTCTTTGCCTGATGGTAAGCATTGTTCTTCCTCGTCAGAAAGGAAGGGAGGAAGTGTCTTTTCTCCGAGAAAGTACCCTTCAATAGTTTTATCTCTTTTCCCTTTTCTGGGCATTCTCCCCAGCCAGTGACCTGACCTCTGAATGTTCTCCTCACACCCTCCTCGCAGTCCTCCCAGCCAGCGTTTGGGAACTGAGATTCAAATGCTGCTTCCCGCCTTAGGATTTTTGGTGGGGGCAGGGCTGCTATTCAGTGTGAGAATTAAGTTCAGGTGGTCAGGAGCAGGGCCGCCTCTCTGGCTCAGTTCCCTCTGGGGGTTTATGCACAGACCTTCCACAATGGATCCAGGCTCCCGCCCGTTTGGGGAGCCCCTGTCTGAGGCCGCCTCTCAGCTTCTATCTCCTGGGGGGGCCCGAGCCATGGGGGCACCCCACTCCCCTCTCGACCGGCCAAAGACACTCTCTCACCTACCCCCGTCAGTCACCTGTTGGTGGGGGGGCTTGTGCCGCCGCTGGAGATCCTGTCTCTGGAGCCTTCTCGGATCTGTACCTCTCGGAGCGGCGGCCACCGCCGCAGGTCCGGGCTGGGCTCCGCGTCTGCAGTGCGACGGACCTTTTGCAAGAGGTTTGCAGGTCCCTCTGTGGGTGGAGGGACCCGCGTGGCCACTGGAGATCCCGTCCCCGTAGCCCGCTCGGATCTTTTCCTCACGGTGTCGCTGCCGCGGCAGGGCTGCCCTCTGCTCCCCGTCCAGGCGCCCAGTCCACGGCGCGAAGGACCCCCCACAAGAGGTTTGGAGGTCTCTCTGGAACAGAAATCTCCCTCGCTCCAATATTCCATGGTCTCTGGGTGCAGAATTCGCCCTGGGTTGGTCCCCTCTAGCCGTTCTGTGGTTTGTGGGTTCGGAGCTGTGTGTATGTGTGTCTTTCTACTTCGCCATCTTGGCTCCGCCTGAGAGTCATTCTTTACAGGTATTTTATAGGCTATGAGGGAAGAGCTGCTCCTCCATCTTGGCTCTGCCCAAGGAGAAAATTCTTAAAGAAGGAACAGAGGTGCTTGCAAAAAACAAAACAGATAATTTTGATTACATAAAATTTTTAAAACTTTTGTACAAACAAATTCAGTGCATCTAGACTAAATTAAATAACTATGAATATGGGGAAATTTTACTAAATGTTTCTGATGTTGGTTTACATCCTCAATATACGGAATTGATACAAATATATAAGATCATCATGCCATAGTGGTAGAAGCCCTGGAATTGAAGCTAGAACACTTCGGTCTAAATGCTACCTCTAACACTTACTTCTTATGTAATCTTGGACAAAGCATTGAACTTCCTCAGGTCTGACTTTCTTAATCTTTAAAATGTGAGCAGGAGAATGGAGAGAATGTCTAATCAATGCTTTGGAAGACAGTTGCTCAGTTACGTCCAACTCTTCATGACCCTATAGACCATAGCATGCCAACACTGTCCATAGGTTTTCTTGGCAAATATACTGAAGTAGTTTGCCATTTCATCTCTCCAACTCAATTTACAGATAAGTAAATGGAGGCAAACAAGGTTAGGTGACTCGTACAGGGTCACATAGCTAGTAAGTGTCTGAAGTCAGATTTGAACTCAGGAAATTGGGTTGTTCTGACTCCAGGACCAGTACTTGATTCATAAATCCCCAGATTTATGGAAGGTGTGGATTATATCAGGAAATAACTTACAGGAGTACAAAAGAAGCAAAAGCTGTCAATAAAACTTCAAAAAGTAAAACCCTGACAAACTTTATCCACAGCCTAACCCTAGAAAAAAGAAATGTTAACCTGGCATTACCTCCTCCAGAGAGGACTATGATAGTTTTTGTGATCACTGCTTTCTTTTCTGGAAGTTCATTAAGCACCCCAGTATCGCAGAATTATATTAATATTAGCAGTTTTATATAATTTTACCCAGAGTTAAGATGCTCATAGCTCACACACCCCATTTTCTTCCCCTCTCTTCACAATTGGAACATTTGCCCTTCTCTACTCCTGTATCATCCATCCTATACATCCTGAGCGACTGTTCTTTCCCTTTTTTACTCTTCTTCTTTCCCTCAATTCAGCTTAAAAGAAGCCTCCCTTGGCTTTGGCTTCCCTTGCCCGCCACATCTCATTCTGAGTGTTACTTATCCTAATGGTATTTTCATAGGACTGTGATCTTGTTTCCTTCATCTATCACCTCCTTTTTAAAACTGAAGCTGATATGAGCTTCTTGGGCATCCACCCAGGTATCTTTAGACAACTTCCTCTTTTTCTCCTCATCACAATTATTTTTCTTTCTGACTAGAATTTCACAATAGAGAGGGATCTATACTGTGCCACCATTAGAGAGACAGTTTGGTGTCACAGTATAGATCCCTGGGCCTGGAGCCAGGACAGAGTTCAAAATCAGCCTCAGATACTTACTAGCTGTGTGTCCTTGGGAAGTCACAACCTCTGTTTGCCTCAGTTTCATCAGCTATAAAATGAGAATAAAAACAGCACCTACCTCCCAGGGTGGTTGTGAAGATCAAATTAGATAGTAAAGTATTTAGCACAGTGCCTAGCACATAGTAGGTGCTTAAAGTGTGCTCTCCCCACCTTTCATTCTATTACTCCTAGACTGATTCCCTGATTTCCTTTGGAGAATATTAGCTGATAGGATCACAAAATCTTTGCTATGGATCTTTTGAAATTTGTTCTCCAGAATTCAAGGTTATATTCCAGATTATCCATTGATTTTCCCTCCTTTCCTCTCATGAATTCCAAAACACAACAGTCTATTCCCTCCAAGGTTCTCATTATTTTTCTCCCCAACATTAGTTCTTTTGTTTTATTGGCAAGATCAGATCCATAATTCTATTTCCTCTTGTTGCTTCTCTTCATCTTTTGAAGGATAAAATTGTTATTAAGATAAGTCAAGGAGTTATTAGCTATTGTGCTTTTGGCAGAAGTGGGCAGACATCTGGTTAATTGAAGTCTTTCATGAGTATCGTATCATGCCCCTGAGCCATTCACGTAATCTATTTCCCAAATGTCTCTTCTAATTTCTTCTTCTGTCCAGATGTTCCGTGGTATACTCCCATGATAATGTAATTTCTTTTTCTCCATCCCCTGATCTTAACCCAAATGCTTTTGACCATGCAAATCCCCTCTGGTTCCCAGATAGCTTTGTGTGAGTATATATTCATAATACACAATGCTATTCCATGCTGTTCTTTACTTATCCTATTCCTTTGGAATAAATTACTTCCTTATGCAATGCTCCCTTAAGGCTCATTTGCCCAGCTTGTAAGTGACACTGTCAGGTTGGGTGCTGAGCCAA
The DNA here is from genome assembly GCF_028372415.1 of Notamacropus eugenii. Taxonomy (NCBI): domain Eukaryota; kingdom Metazoa; phylum Chordata; class Mammalia; order Diprotodontia; family Macropodidae; genus Notamacropus; species Notamacropus eugenii. Next base: position 704,105,341 of record NC_092872.1, on the reverse strand, counting down.
TGTCTACACATATTACTTTCACATTGTAGGAACTAGTCCTGTTGGCAGCTATGCTCTTAAACTAGCTTATGAGCCCCCACCAGTGAGATTTCCCTTACCAAGCAACCAATAGACTCCATTCTTTCACAATGGCATTGACTCAAATGGTATTGTAAGACTAGCAGTCACAAACCATTTTCCCTAACACCAGGGGCATATTCTCCCACAAAAATCACAAAGTATGAGAGGGGGAAAGTGAATACAAACTTAAAGAACAATGGCAGAGGAGGCCCACATGTTGGGAGCACAAGTTTGTGACCAAGGCAGCTCATAGTTCCACATCTACAGAGACTCAGCACCCTTCCTCTCTTTGGGACACTCCTCATGATGCTCATTGTATTCACTGGGGGTGTGGAGGTAATGGATGCATTGTTTTGATGATCAGCTGGGTTGATTCCTTGTAAGGCATAGTAGCTCAGCTGGATGGTCCAGCTTAGATGGCCTTCCTCCTCATAGGGCATGGTGTCCAAGCTAGATGAGTCAATTTGCTGCTAGACTGGGTCAGACTGATCAGTCAGCAGCTATGCTAGCATCTCAAAAGATCTGACTATTTCAGTACTAGGTCCAACAGGATGCTCTGCCACTCAACAGTGGCCCCTAGATAGAGCCAGGAAGACCCCTCTGCTACTGAGTACCTGCTATTAGGCTAGGCCAGGCAGGTTGTTTGGGTGCTCTGTTCTTCTTGGACTATGACATCTCTGCTAAAGGGGTCGATCCATTGGATTGGATTGAGGGTCATTCTTCAAGGGGCTGATGCTTCCTTTTCCTCCTTAAATCACTGGCTTGTCTAGGCAGTACTGAACTCTTCAGGTTAATGTTATTATGCTTTTTTCAGCTGAAGGGCTTCAGAGCTTTTGCAGCAAGGGCAACAGCTCTTTGCTTAGAATCTGTATAAACCTCTTCTCTCTTCTCTAAGGTTGTTTGTCACCTGCTAGGCAGTCTAATACCTCTTCTTTCCCACCCTTTCCTTCAGAGCCTCCCAAATACTGAGCTAGCTCTGGCAATGCGTATGTCAACCTTATTTTCAAGGTGTACATCCCTGGAAAGTACACTACCAAGGTAAGTTAACTTATCCACAGTATTCAAATTTTGTCCAATTGCTATAATCAGAGATTCTAATAGATGATGTGGTGCTGGCTGGTAGAAAACCTGTGTTTTCTTGGTGTTGATTGTTAGGCCAAAATTAACACAAGCAGCAAAGAATCAATCTACACTTTGTCACATCTCAGTTTCAGAGGTTACACTGAGTGTAGTCACCTGCAAACAAAAAAATCACTCAGCAACTCTTCCTCCACTGTAGTCTTGGCATGTAGCCTTTTCAACTTAAATAACTTACCACCAGTGCAGTAGCTGATCATGCTGCCACATTCATCCTTGTTAAAGAACAACATTGCTGAAAACATGCTAAAAAGCTTGGGAACAAGCATACGACCATGGGTGACTGGCAAAAAGTGAAAGCATAGTCCCTTATCCAGAACCTGGGTAAACATGCCATCATGAAATTGATGCACAATACTGACGAATTTCTCTGGGCAACCAAGTTTTGACATAATTTTCCATAAACCCTCACAACTGACAATATCAAAAGCCTTGGTCAGATTGATGAACATTGTGTACAGACCTTTTCTCTGCTCCTGGCATTTCTCCTTAAGTTGTCAGGCAACAAACACCATATCATTCATTTTTGGCTCTTTTCAAAGTCACACTGGCTCTCAGGTAGATGATTCTCTTCCGGGTGAAAGATCAGCTTATTAAGGAGGACTCTGGAGAGAATCTTGCTAGCAATGACTAAGAGAGAGAGAGAGAGAGAGAGAGAGAGAGAAAGAGAGAGAGAGAGAGAGAGAGAGAGAGAGAGAGAGAGAGAGAGAGACCCCTCCTGTGCTTGTCTATTTCCATTACCTTCAAAGAGATGGATAATGGAGGTATTACATTGCCTACCAAACTGAAGGTCTACATAGCCATTGTGCTGATTGCATTGCTGAATGCCTGTGAAACCTGGATAGCATACCAGTGCCATGCCAAGAAACTGAATCACTTCCATTTGAATTGTCTTAGGAAGATTCTGAAGATTACCAGGTAAGATAAGGATCAGACACTGAGATCCTTTCTTGATCTGAGCAGCCAAGCAATCAAACTCTACTGCAGAAAGAACAACTCTGATGGGCTGGGTCACTTTGTTCTAATGCCAAACATGTGTTAATGGAGAACTCACATAGGGCAGGCGATCATATGGCGATCAGAAGTGACACAAGGACACTCTCAAGGTCTCTCTGAAGAACTTTGGAATCAATTGTAGGCAATGAGAGACACTAGCAAAGGACTGCTCAGCATGATGTGCCTACCTCGAAGAAGGCACTACACTCTATGGGCAAAGCAGAAATGCAGTAGCTCCAAAGAAACATGAAACGCACAGTTAGGTACATCTCCACTTCAAATGTTCATCCACATGGGCCATTTTTGCCTGACCTGTGGCACAGCGTTCCAAGCTCATATTGGTCTAATCAGCCACAGTCAGACACACTGTACCTTGACTCCAACATAGTGATGGCATTTTGGTCCTCTTCGAAAATAAAAGACAACAATCAACCAACTGTGTGTCACCTCCAGGAAAGACGAAAGAGAAGTCTAGCCTTTTCTAGTCAGAAATCCTTCCTGAATTAAAATGTCCTTTCCTCAACAAGCCACTTCATCTCACCTTTCCTAACTACTTTTGATTCCATCAATACCACCTCTCCTACTCCTTTGGGAATCCTACATAGAAAAATATGGCTAGGGGCAAAGATGTGAATGCAGTCTGTTCCCTGGAGGCAAGTTCATCATTTTGCTGTTCTCTTCCTAGATCACTGAACTTCATGCCTCACACTTTTTCGAGGCTGGGAAATGTCCATTTTGCATGTGAGACTTTGTCCTTTACCTTTCAATATCTCTGTTCTTTATCTCTCCAGACCTTCTGCTGAGGCACTCCCTCTTCCAGTTAGAGAGCTAACTTTCAGCCATAAGTCCCATCTCAACAAGTCCCTCTGACACGTATGTAGCCATATTTGCCTCTGCTCGTCTCACTTGTTACAGGCCTTTGTATAAAGCTATCTGAGACCATGTTCGTTCTTATTGATTCCTTTCTCTGATTTTGTCTCCTGGAAACTTCTGAATGCATCCAATACCATTATTCTTGCTACATTGTATGAACTTTGGAGGATATTTGGTTTAGTGAATATGCCTGGAAAATCATTATCATTATTATTTTACTCCCTCAGACCTTTGGAGATTAAAATATTTGCAAGACTGCAGGCAAATATCATTCTTCTAATCCTCGTTAGTTGTTCTCACTTGCTGAGGGTCACATTCAAGTATGTAAATGTTGAACATTCTTCCATACCATCCTTCTATACCATGCTACCTCCCCTGGTCGTGCCCTGGCCTGCTCTGACCTTTCCTGTCCTACTCCAGAGATAAGCTAAATCCCTTTCTCCAAGCAGTCTTACTCTCCTCCCAATTCATACTCCCTCAAAAAGGAAAATCTTTTTTTAAACATATATCTATATTTTATGTATTTATATTTCCCTCTTTTATTTTTTAAAATTATTTTATTGGTTTTCAGTGTTCTACAATGACTTCCATATATCTTAGATTTTCCCCCCTTCCTTCCTACTTCCTCCCTGAGACAGCATACAATTTTACATAGGTTCTACCCATACATTCCTATTAAATACATTTTCACCTTAATCATGTTGCATAGAAGAATTAAAATGAATGGGAGAAATCATAAAATTGAACAAAGCAAAACAATACAAAGGAAAATGGTTTGCTTCATTTCGTGATCCAATTCCATAGTTCTTTCTCTGGATGTGGAAGGCATTTTGCCTCAAGAGTCCATAGGGAATTTTTTAAGTCCTTGTATTGTGATGAAGTACTAAGTCTACCAGACAAATCCGTCACACACTGTGGTTGTTGCTGTGTACAAAGTTCTCCTGGTTCTGCTCCTTTCACTCAGTATCAGTTCATATAAGTCATTCCAGGCCTCTCTTGTTCATCATTTCTTATAGCACAATAGTATTCCATTACATTCATATACCACAATTTATTCAACCATTCTCCAATTGATGGGCATCCCCTTGATGGCCTACCACAAAGAGAGCTGCTATAAACATTTTTGTACATGTGGGACCCTTTCCCATTTCTATGATCTCTTTGGGATAGAGTCTCAGAAGCAATATTGCTGAGTCAAAGAGCATGCATATTTTGGAGCCCTTTGGGCATAGTTTCAAATTGCTCTCCAGAATGGTTGAATAAAACGACAATCTTAATGCAAATGGACTTCAATACATTAATTAATAAGAATTTACTAAGACCCTACTATGTGCCAGGAACTGTATTAGGCACTGGGGATACAAGTATAATCAATGAAATCATCTTTATTCTTTGGGTTTCCTATTCATTTACATAATTGAATGTGGTATTGAATAGCTCTGTTACGAAGTCCCAGAACATTCTCCTTCCTCCTCTCCGTCTCTTGGGTTCTCTGCCTTCTTTCAGATCTCAGACAAAATCCCACCTTCAAAATGCCTTCTCCAATCATCCTTAAGGTTAGTGCTTTTTCTCAGATTATCTTCTATTTATCTTCTATTTCTCATTTGTACATATGTAAAATTGGGTTAGGTCTATAAGTAAGATTTATAAAACATGGCCCCAACTCATAGTAAATCTATACTTATAAGGGTAGTTATGATATGGCTCATGTTTATCTCCTCTCCCCACCCCCCTTGAACAATCAACTGGGGGTTGAGCTGCCAGCCTAGCTAGAAAAGTTTCCTCTTTCCTATGTAGTTCCCATGATGGCATCATGCTAAAAACAAAGGGAGCCCAAAGGGCAACACTAGGATTGACCATGGGTGTTTATGAAAAATATTAAATCCAGCAAATGCATTTCTCAATAGAATTTCTTAAAAACACACAATTAAGCAAAAGTAAACCAGGGCCAAGGTCAGGATTACTCACTACTCTGGCACGTTCCTCTCGCTCCTGTAGACATCATCTCTCATGGTCTTGAAGAAGGAAACAACAAATGCAGCAAGTACTGGCTGTTGCCATAGGCCTAGTTATCTCATATGGAGCTTACTTTGTACCTATCTGCTTGCATGTTATCTCCCCCCATTAGACCATGAACTCCTTGAGGACAGGGACTGCCTTTTGCCTCTTTTTGTATCACTAGTGCTTAGTACAATGCCTGGAACATTGTAGATGCTTGATAAATGTTGACTGATTGATAGCTGCCACCTCTCCCTTCTCTGTTTCTTCTCCTCCAGAGTTCCAAAACTTCCATAAAAACCTCCATCTTTCTGAGGGCTGATTTCCTGTTAGTTTCCTCTCATTCCAAACTTGGAAGATCTACAAATCCCAGGAGTTTTGTGGCCAGCCAGCCTTTTCCCCATAGGTTATTACATATAGTTGTTTGAATGTTGTTTTCCCCATCACTACCATCACCATCACTATCACCAGTACCTCCACTACCATCACCAGTACCACCACCACCACTATCACTATCACCACTATCACCACCATCACCACCACTCAATTGTTAGCTCCTTAAGGGAAGGACTGATTCTGCTGTATTTGTCTCCCCTATGCTATAAGCCTGACAAATAGAAGGTGCTTAATAATTGTCAGTTAACTTGACTTAACTAGTTATCTTCCTGATGAAAAAGAACATTACCTGTGGTAACAGATTTAAGCACTGTACTTCCCCCAGCTCTGCCAGTTATTAGCCTGGTGACCTTGGAAAGTCATTTTATTCCCTAAGCCTCATTTCCTAACTTTGTAAAGGAACAGGGGTAGGGACTTGCTGTTATTGTTTAAGTCATGTCCAACTCTTTGTGACCCTTTCTGGGGTTTTCTAGACAAAGATACTGAAGTGATTTGCCATTTCCTTCTCCAACTCATTTGACAGACGAGGAAACAAACAAACAGGGTTAAGCAATTTGCCCAGGGTAACACAGCAAGTAAGTATCTGGGGCCATATTTGAAGATGGGTTTTGCTGACTTCAAGCCCAACACTCTATCCACTAAGCCACCTAGCTGCCCAAGGGTAGGAACTAGACTGAGGATTTCACTGACATAGGGAACTAACTCCAGGATTAGGAAGCATCCTCAGCTCAGTACTCTTAGTCTTAGTTGCCTAGACTGAGAGATTAAGTGACTGTGATGAAGAGATTAAGTGATCCAGGACCCCCAGCCTGCACGTGTCAGAGGAAAAACTTCAACCCTAGTATTCCTGGCTCTGAATCCAACTCTCCACTCACTATGCCATGCTGCCTCCAGTCTCTAAAGTCTTCTTCCACTCTCTACTTCATGAAGTCGTTGTGAAGTAAATACTTGTGCTACCTCTAAAGCATGATCTTCACATGAATTCTAGTCTTTTCAAAGTAACTGACCCAACTTCTCTCCCTGCACCAGACTCACGTGAATTCTTCTCTTTGGGAAAAGGAGCAGGTTGGAGAATTCAAAATGAATATTTCTAAAGGTTACATGTCAAATCCCACCTAGCATGATCTGGAAATAAAGGCTCCTGCTAGCTTATTGCTAGGGAAATGATGACTCCCAGCTCATGTTTTCTTTGTGGTGACTAGTTACTGGCCATTCCCCAAGCCACTGTCTGATTATTTTCTCAAATCCCATGGTAAATTTGTATCCAGTTCATGGTTAAAACCAAGAATGTTTGTATACCTTCATTAAGTGATGCTGGGAAATAATACATCCTGTATGTTCTGAGGAGCAGTAGGAAATGGAAGGGCATCAACCCCAGGTTTATTGCATGCCAACTTTGAAAGAATTTAGCTACAAAGAGACCACAAGAAAAATGAAGCCATTGTGAAAACAAAATGCTTTCTTACTAAGGGTCTAAGTCACAAACATACAAAGGTGAAGGTGGAAGCTTCACTCAACTCAAGCCACCATGAAGGAGTCACTCTCAAAATTTCCTGGCTCTTACTCATTTGTGTTAACAACCAGGTTTTTTTCTTTCTTTTTTTTGAGAAAGGAAAAAAATTCTTTCATGAAAGATTGTGTAATGGATTCTTAGCCTGTCTGTGCTCCTAGGCACATTGCAACCAGACTGTTTGCACAAACACTTATGAGTGCTAGGAAGCATCTTGTGGGGAGCTCAGACATGAAGAAATGAATGAACTCTTTCTGGCATTTAGGACATTCTTGTGTTTGCAGGAAGATAGCCTGTGTGGAGTAGTGGAAGGAAGACCAGAATTAGCATCTGAAAGCTTCGCTTTGAATCTCACATTTACCTTGTGTGACCTCAGGTTAAGTCATTTTACTTTGTGTGACCTTGGGTAAGTCACTTCACCTCAGGATCACAAATACAGAGCTAGAAAGAGACATTAGAGATACACACAAATAAGGAAACTGAGACCCAGAGTAAACAAAGGATTTACTCAGACACTAAGTAGCAGACTCAGGATTATAAAGCAGATTCTCTCACTCTAAAGCCAATCATCTTTCCACTACACCTCCATTCCTGGGCCTTAGTTTCCTCATTTGTAAAATGAAGCACAGACCCTTGAGTTGGAAGGGATCTTAAAGGTGACTTTTTCAATACCTTTGTTTTCCAGATGAGGAGCTGAGGACAAAGAGAAAACACTGAAAAGTCAACTAGGTGATAATTAACAAAGCTAGGATTTGGATCCAGGTTCTCTGACTGTATTTTTCCCACTGTTCTATGCTGTCTTCCATAAGCAGTAAGGCTAACCATCTCTCTAAGGTCCCTTCCATGTCTCCATCTCTGATTCTATAATATCAGCATCAAATTCTATACTTGCATGAATAAAGCCTTTCATCAGCAAATGAGCTGCCTTGAGAAGCAATGGGCTTCCCATCCCATCACCTGTTCCAGCTGAGACTGAATGGTGTCTTGTCAGAGATGTCATAGAGGGTCTTCTACAAGGTCAGATCCAAGTTGGACTAGATGACCTCTCATGTCCCTCTCAGTTCTCATAGTCTAATCTATCCTGCAGGTTCACTGCCACCTCTGACAGTTCATGTTTTAAGGTCCCATCCTTTTCTAACATACTGCGATCTCTGTCATTTTATCACAGCATCTCACTTAAACCACATTCTTACAACCTACAGAATGGTGAAGAGCCAGAAACACAAACAGCTGAGAATTTACATAAAGTGATTTGCTTAGAAAAGTCATAAAATTATTTATATTCTTTGACTTGATTCTGCCACCACAGCCACAGGTATTTCCTGCATAGAGGAACCTTAATTCCCTACCTATACCAAAAGGCATTTTCTTTCTATGATATAATCATTGGTTTTTCAGTGATTATTCAGAATTTTTAAAAGTGATTTTAGTGATCTTTCCAGCCATATTTTTATCAACATTTTACTCTAAGTACCTGCCTTGATATAGGTCCCCTGCTCTGAGGCTGGCTCCTGCTCTTCATTCCCCTCCCACCCCAGTGAAGTAGACCTTTCCTGCCATGCTGGTAAGTTACTTCCCTGCTTTTAGATCAATTCTGAAGTGGTTTTATAGGTGTTTAGAGGGGAATTTGGTAGGAGAAAATGCACATTTAATGAAATAGAGGACTTTTAAGTAATCCTAATTAAAAGACCAGAGCTGAATAAAAAAATTGACCTTCAAATACAAGGATCAAGGGAAACATAAAAAAGGTAAAAAAGAAGCAAGAAAGAGAAAACTTAGGAAATTCAAAAAAGTTAAACTTTATATGTTTATATGTCAATATAATACTTGTAATTCTTAAAAACTTTATTACCATAAGAACAATTAAAAGGAATGTATATAGACAGAGGGTATGGATATAAAGTGACTTTGATAGGATGAATAGTGAGAAAGAAAATTGCACTGGAAGAAGAAGGAGGTGAAGATTGAACGGAGTAAATTATCCCACATTAAAAAAGGCATGAATGAGGTATTATAATGGAGGGGAAGATGTGGGGGGAGGGGGAGTGGACAAAACTTATTCTCATGAAAAATTGGTTCTGAGAGGAAATAAAATACACAATCAGCTGGATGCAGAAATCTCACCCTATAAGGAAGTAAAAAGGGATGAGATAATAGAAGGGAGAGGGGAGAATGATAAGAGAGAGAGTAGATTGGAGAAGGCAGGTGATCAGAAGTGAGGAAGGAAAGGTTGCGGTTAAGAGAGGGAGGAAAAGGGGGGTAGGTATTGAAATAGCATCGAGGGAAATACACAGTAAGTTATCCTAAGTATAAATGAGAATGCGATGAACTCACCCATAAAACAGAAGCAGATAGCAGAATGGACTAAAACCAGAATCCTGGCACGCAGCCTGAGAAGGCCATGAATGCAAAGAGCAGGGTGCTCAGACTGGGCCTGGCAAAAAGCCAACATTTCATGCCCACAGCCTGACAGACTGACCGAGGCAGCCAATGCGGCATCACCCTTCCCGCTATGAGTGATTGGCATAGGCTCGTGCCCCAGCCCGCGAATCTCTGTCCTCTCCTGCACCAGTCCCGGCGAGGCCATGTGCGACCGTATTTAAGAAGTTTGAAGAGAGGGAGAATGTGTCCAACTGCATCCAGCTGAAGACGTCTGTCATCAAGGGCATTCACGAACCAGCTGCTAAAGCAGTTCCTGGGCATGGAGCTGTGGCTCAACCAGATCATGCCCAAGAAGGACCCTGAGGAGCGAGGAGCACATGGAGATCCTGATGGTGAAGGGTGAGAGGCTCTTCTTCCAGCAGAGGGAGAGTCCCTTGTACCTGACTCTACCGCAGATGCACAGATACCCCTTCATCCTGCCTCACCAGTGCATGGACAAGGGCACCAACATTTTGTCCCGGACTGAGGTCGCCCAGCCCCTATGGCCCACCTCGTGGTGGTAGTCACGGCCGAGGGCAAGCAGCATGAGCTGTGTGTGGGTGTCATGAAGCAGGCAGCCGAGGACATCGAGAGGGTCAACAAGGGCATGGGCCCATAGAGAACATCCACTACCTGAACAACCAAATGCAGAAAAGCAGAAATAGTGAACACATCCTTTTCAGATAATAATGCAATAAAATTTACATTCAATATTGGACAATAGAAAGATTAAAAATTAATTGGAAATTAAATAACCTAATCCAAAGAACAAATCATAAAAATAATCAATAACTTCATTAAAGAAAATTACAAGATAATGTACCAAAACTTATGGGATGCCACCAAAACAGTATTTAGGGAACAATTTATATCTCTAATTACTTATATCAATGAAATAAAAACAATGCAGGTCACTGAATTGCACACACAACTAAGAAAACTCAAAAAAGAACAAATTAAAAATCCTCAATTAAACATCAAATTGGAGATTCCGAAAATCAAATGAGAGATATAAAATTGAGAGTAAGAAAACCATTGAACTAATAAATAAAACTAGGAGTTGGTTTTATAAAAACAAAACAATAGAATAGATAAACCACTGGTTAATTTGATTTTAAAAAAGTAAGAAGAAAACCAAATTATGAGTATCAAAATGAAAGGAGTGAATTCACCAACAATGAAAAGGAAATTAAGACAATTGTTAGGAGCTATTTTTACCTAATTATATGCCAATAAATTTGACAATCTAAATGAAATGAATATTTACAAAAATATAAATTACCTAGATTAATAGAAGAAATAAACCAATCCTAGGAAAAGAAATTGAAGAAGCCATTAATGGACTTCCTAAGAAAACTTCTCAAGGAGTAGATGGATCCATAAGCAAATTCCAGCAAGCATTTAAAGAATAATTAATCCCAGTACTATATAAACTATTTGGGAGGAAAAAAATTGAAGGAATCCTACCAAATTCCTTTTATGACTCAACTGTGGTGCTGATACCTAAACCAGAAAGAGTCAAAATAGAGGGGGAAAAAATTATAGACTAATTTCCCTAATGAATATTGATGCAAAAATTTTAAATAAAATACTAGCAAAGAAATTACAGCAATATATCACAAGGATCATACACTATCATCAGGTGGGATTTATACCAGAAATTCAGGGCTAGTTGAATATTAGAAAAATCATCAATAGAATTGACCATATCAATAACAAATCATAGAAATAGAAATCATATGATTATCTCAATAGATGTAGGAAAAGCCTTTAACAAGATATAGCACCCATTCTTTTTAAAGACACTAGAGAACATATGAATAAATGGACCTTACCTTAAAATGGTAATATTTATCTAAAACCATCAGCCAACATGATATGTAATGGGGATAAGCTAGAAGCCTGTCCAGTAGAATCAGTGGTGAAAGGACCTATTTTAACTTCAATTATTTAAGATTGTACTAGAAATGTTAGCTATAGCAATAAGAAATAGAAATTAAAGGAATTAGAAAAAACAGTAAGGAAACAAAACTATCACTCCTTGCAGATGATATAATATTATACTTAGAAAACCCTAGAGAATCAACTAAAAAAAACTACTTGAAATTAACAACTTTTGTGAAGTTGCAGGACACAAAAGGAACCTGCATAATTCATCAGCATTTCTACATATTACCAACAAAGTTCAGCAGTAAGTGAGAGAAAGAGAAATTCCATTTAAAATAACTGTAGACAATATAAAATATTTGGGATTCTACCTGCCAAGACAAACCTAGGAACTATATGAAGACAACTATAAAACACTTTTCACACAAACAATGTCAGATCCAAACAACTGGAAAAATGTTAATTTCTCATGGATAGGCCAAGCCAATATAATAAAAATGATGATTCTACCTAAATTAATCTATTTATTCAGTTTTATATTAATCAAACTATCAAAAATTACTTTACAGAGCTAGGAAGAATAACAAAATTCATCTGGAAGAACAAAAGCTCAAGCATAACAAGGGAATCAATTTTTAAAAAATGAAAGAAAGTGGTCTAGCCATATCAGTTCTCAAACTGTGTTATAAAGTGGTAATTATCAAAACAATCTGGTACAGTCTAAGAAAGAATGATGTATCAGTGGAATAGATTAGGTACAAATTATGTCATATTATATGACCAAAGTAATCTGGTATATGATAAATCCAAAGATCCAAGCTTTTGGAACAGAAACTCATTATTTGACAAAAAACTGTCAGGAAAACTGGAAAACAGTATGGTAGAAATTACATATACACCAACATCTTATAGCAGGGGGCCTACAGCAGGGCAAGTACTTAAAGTAAAATATAAATGAAAAGATCACTAAAAGGATCACTAAAATCACTTTTCAAAGCTCTGAATAATAACTAAAAAATCAATGATTATGTCACTGAACAGATAATGTCTCTTGGTATAAGTCAAAATGGATACATGTTTTGCACCTTACAATTGATACCATAAGCAAACGAAGAGAGTATGGAATAGTTTATCTGTCACATTTATGGATAAGGGAAGAATTTAGAACCAAAGAAGATAAAGAGAGCATTACATAATGTGAAATAGATAATTATGGTTATATAAAATTAAAAAGTTTTTGCACAATCAAACCCACTGCAACCAAAATTATAAGGAAAGTAAAAAACCAGGTGGAGGTGGAGATTTTGCAACAAGTATCTCTGATAAAGGTTTCATTTCTCAAGTAAACAGAGAAGTGAGTCTAATTTATAAAAATTCAAGTCATTCTCCAATTGATAAATGATCAAAGGATATGAATAAGTGGTTTTCAGGTAGCTATCTCTAGTCATATGAAAAAGTACTCTAAATTGCTATTGATCAGAAGCAAATTAAAACAACTCTGAGGTACCACCTTACACCTATCAGATTGAGTAATATGACAAAACAAGAAAATGCTGGATGTTGGAGGGGATGTGCAGAAACTGGGACACTAATGCATTGTTGGTGGAGTTGTCAACTGATCCAACCATTCTGGAGAGCAATTTGGAACTGTGCCCAAAGGGCTATAAAACTGTGCATACCCTTTGATACAGCAATACCACTTCTAGGTGTATATCCCAAAGAGATCATAAAAAGGGGGCAAGGATTCACATATACAAAAATATTTATAGTAGTTCTTTTGTGGTGGCAAAGAAGTGGAACTCAAAGGGATACACATCAATTGGGGTACAGCTAAACAAGCTGTGGTAATATGATTGTAATGAAATATTATTGCACGCTAAGAAATGACAAGCAGGATGATTTCAGAAAAACCTGGGAAGACTTACATGAACAGATGCTGAGTGAAGTGAATAGAACCACAGTAACAGCAACATTGTTTGATGGAGAGTTGTGAATGACTTAGCTATTCTGAGCAATACAATGATCCAAGACAATCCCAAAGGACTATCTATTGATGAAACATACTATCTGCCTCCAGAGAAAGAACTGATATTGATTGAACACAGAATGAAGCATGGTATTTATCACTTCCATTTTTTTTCTTTTATTAAAGTCTTCTTGTATAAAATGACTGAAATGGAAATGTTTTACATAATTGCACATGCATAACCTATATCTCCTCCTCAGGGAAGTAGGAGAGGGAAGAGGGATAGGGAGGGACAGAATTTGGAACTCAAAATTCAAATAAAAATGTTAATACAAAAAAGAAGAAAGAAAGGCTTCTGTCAGAAAATGTTCCAAAACATCCCCCTTCTGGCAAAATGATTTGAGACCAAAAGATTCCATCCCGCGAAATTTCTAACTTCCAATCTGCCTTGTGGCCAAGAGTAATATGGGAATTCCTTAATAACTGGGCATTGAAACACTGACAGCTTTGCCAACCCACAGAGGGAGTTAATTTATCTTTCATGCATGCACATTTAGAGCCTGTGAGTCAACTAAAGTTTATGGAAAAGTGGCTTCCCAGTTAGTCAGGGCTCCAGAGCTCTGCACAGTCATTTGCCACCCTCTACTCGACAGACTTATTATTTACCTGAAAAATCAGTCAAAGCTCAGCAATCCTTCCAGGCAATGAGGTAATGAGGTGACTGGATCTGCTGGACACAGTCCAGTAAGTTTAGGCATTGATTTCCCTGTGATCCTTGCTTTCCGTTATTTTTAACACATTTTTATTCTTTGAAGAAGCAGTCAGAGTATGAAAGCAATTGGACAGAGTGATTAACCTGTATCCGACAAGGTATTTGCTTTTCATCAAAATTATGAGATGAAGAATATAAACAGGGAGAAATAACTTTGGAAGGAAGAACTTTGCTGTTTTTTTAGTGTGAAAAATATTTGTTTTTTGGCTAAGATTCTAAACATGTAGCTATAGTTGGCAATAATTTTTGACAGAATAATGGAATAAAAACAAAAAAGAACTGCCCACCACAAATGACATCATCTTTTCATTTTTATCATGCTCATAGAATTTGGTCTTTAGTGTTTAGGGAAAAAACTCAACAGGGTCCCATTTATTTTGGAGGGTGAGGTAGGGTCCTGTGTTTGAGCTTTTTGCTTTAAGCAGTATGGGGACTTCCAGTGTGGAAACTCCCTCTGGTTATGCAGATTGCCAATTTGTCTGTAACTTACACTTTTGGTTGCCTGGGGATAATGAAAGATTAAGTGACTTGCCCCTGTCACAAAGTAAGTATGAGAGGCTAGATGTGAACCCAGTATCTAGGAAAGGTGTAATTTGGTATCTTAAGAAATATTTCAGGGGCGGAGCCAAGATGGCAGAGTGAGAGGAACTACTCACCTAAGCTCTTAGACAAACTCCTTCAGATACCTCTAGAAAGAGAATCTGACTAAATTTTGGAGGTGCAGAATCCAACAGAAGACAGACTATGGCAGTTTCACAGCCCAGGACATACTGGAAGATCTATGGGATCCTGTTCCAGGAGTGTGGAGGAGTAGACAGCACACTAGCATAGCATCACAGCCACAGCAGGGCCAGGCAAGCAAGCCTTGGGGCAGTTTAAGGCAGTGGCAGCACTGTGGGATAGCAGCTCAGGGACAGAGTCAAGTGGAGAGCCATGGAAGGTGGCCAAGATATCTGCAGCAGCTGCACCTGAGACTTTTAGCCCGCAGATTAAATGTCTGTAAGTCACCTACTCGAATTTCTGGGAGCCAAAATGGTGGAGTGATCAGTAAATGCTGTCTTCCCCTCCCCTTGTGGACCTTGAAAGAACCATAAAATATTTCCCCAGAAAAATCCTGGATCAGTGGGATCAGTAGAAGGGGCAAACAATTCATAGCACCTGAGGCTGGGAAAATTGCTAAGGAATATACCTCTTATTGTGTGTCCCAGACAGCCAGGGCTTCAAGGGAGTGGAGCCTTGCACTAGGACCCAGGCATACCTCAGCGCTCCAGGGGAAACAGGAAGACAACAGAGCAGCCCAGGATCAGTAAGCACTGAGCTTGCCTTTGCTCTAGCTCAGCTGAGGAGATCTCGCATGACCAGACCAGCCCTCCCTCACACTTAACAAGCCGGCTTCAGGGCTAAGCCAGAAAAACACAAACAGAATTCATGAACCTTTGCTTCCTCACACCAGCCAGCTCATCACCAGGCTCTTTACTGTCTAGCTGAAAGAACCAGAGGCCACAACACACAAAGCCTCACCACCATGAACAAGAAGCAAAGAAGGAAGGAAAAAATCATAGAATATTTCTATGGGGACAAGGACCAAAACAGGAATACCAAAGAAGTCAGTATTGAGACTGTACTGTCATCTGAAACTTCAGAAGGGACTATGAACTGCTTGCATGCACAAAGAGCACTCCTGGAACAGTTAAGAAGGAAATAGAAGAAAAAATAATTCACTGAAGAGAACAGCTCTTTAAAAAGGAAAATTGAATAAATGGAAAAGGAAGCACAAAAACTAACTGGGAAAATTGGAAAAATGGAAAAGGAAGCAGAAAACTTAACTGAAAAAATTGGACAAATGGAAAAGGAAGTACAAAAACTAACTGAAGAAAATAATTCCTTAAAAGGAATAATTGGCAGATGGAAAAGGAGAAGCAAAAGGTAACTGAAGAAAACAATCTGATGAAAATTAGAATTGGACAAGTAGAAGCTAATGACACTATAAGATATCAAGAATCAGTCAAACAAAATCTAAAGAATGAAAAGATAGAAGAAAATGTAAATATCTAACTGGAAAAACAACTTACCTGGAAAATAGATCCAGGAGAGAAAATTTAAGAATTATTAGCCTGCCAGAAAGCCATGATGAAAAAAGAGTCTGGACAATATCTTCCAAGAAATCATCAAGGAAAACTGCCGAGAAGTGCTACATCCAGAAGGCAAAATAGTCATCAAAAGAATCCACTGTTCACCTCTTGAAAGGGATCCCAAACTAAAAACACCAAGAAATATCGTTGCCAAGCTCCAGAACTATCAAGTGAAGGAGAAAATACTACAGGCATCCAGAAAGAAACCATTCAAATATCAAGGAGCTACAGTCAGAAGCACACAGGACATTGCAGCATCTACATTAAAAGATCAAAGGAACTGAAATATGATATTCCACAAGGCAAAGGAGCTGGGACTACAACCAAGAATCAATTACCCAGCAAAGTTGAGCATAACATTTCAGGCAAGGAGATGGACATTCAATGAAATAAAGGCCTGAAAAAAAGGCCAGAACTCAATAGAAAATTCGATCTTTAAATACAGATCTCAAGAGAGGCATAAAAAGGTAAACAGGGGAAAAGAAAACTTCTTAGTCAATTTAGGCAAACTATTTACCTCCCTATAAGGGAAGATGATATTCATTAATCTTGAGAATTGTGTTTCTATTATGAAATATAAAAGGGATATACAGAGAGAAAGGGAATGGGCATAAAGTAAATTATGTGGTGATAAAAATGTGATTTAAGCATGCGAAGGGATTGTAACAGGAGATGTGAAAAGGAGGAGGCAAAGAAAATGATGAATTACATCACAGGAAGAGGCACAAAATTATATTACAGAAGAGGGAAAGAGGGGAGGGAGATGAACATTGTTTGAGAGGTACTCTCACCTGATTTGGTTCAAGGAGGGAACAACAAACTTAATTAAGTATATAAATCTAACTAGCTCTATAGGCAGTAGGAGGGGAAGGGGTAAAGAAAGGGGAGGGGAGGCTAAAAGGGAGGGAAGAAGTAGTAAAGGGCAGTAAAAGGGAGGAGGGCTGAAAGAAGGAAGGGAAGACTGTGGGAGGTGGTGGTAAAAAATTAAAACTATTGTGGGGAAAGGAGGGGAAAAGAGAAGGGAGAACTAAAAGCACAAATGATGGGAAAGAGGATAGAGGGAAATACATAGATAGTAATCATAACTGCGAATGTCAATGCGATGAATTCTATAAAACGGAGATGGATAGCGGAACAGATTAAAAGTCATAATCCAGCAATATTTTGTTTACAAGAAACATATTGGAAATGGGGGGATATACACAGGGTGAAGGTAAAAGGTTGGAGCAGAATACATTGTGCTTCAGCTGATGTAAGAAAAACAGGAGTAGCAATTCTAATCTCAGACAAAGCAAAAGCAGAAATAGATCTAATCAGAAGAGATAAGGAAGATAAATATATCCTGCTAAAAGACACCATAGAAAACGAAGCAATATCATTACTAAACACATATTCTTCAAGTGGTGTAGCATCCAAATTCTTAGGGGAGAAGTTAAGGGAGTTACAGGAAGAAAGAGACGGCAAAACTATACTAGTGGGGGACCTTAACCTCCTCCTCTTTGAACTTGATAAATCCAACCTTAAAATAAACAAGAAAGAAGTTAAGGAGGTGAATAAAACTCTGGATAAGGTAGATATGGTAGATCTCTGGAGAAAATTGAATGGGGATAGAAATGAATATAATTTTTTCTCAGCAGTACATGTCACATATTGACCATGTACTAGGGCATAAAAACCTCACAATCCATTGCAGAAAGGCAGAGATAGTCAATGCATCCTTTTCACATCATAATGCAATAAAAATCATATGTAATAAAAGGCCATGGAAAGATAGACCAAAAATTAATTGGAAATTAAATAATCTAATCGTAAAGAAGGAGTGGGTTAAACAACAAATCATAGAAACAATCAGCAACTTCATTCAAGAGAATGGCAATAATGAGACAACCTACCAAATCTTTTGGGATACTGCAAAAGGAGTTCTTAGGGGAAGCTTTATATCTTTGAATGCCTACATGAATAAAATAGAGAAAGAGGAGATCAACAAATTGGGCATGTAGCTGAAAAAGCTAGAAAAAGAACAAATTGAAAATCACTAAATAAAAACCAAATTACAAATATTGACAACCAAAGGAGAGAGTAATAAAATTGAAATTAAGAAAACTATTGAACAAATAAATAAAACAAAGGGTTGGTTTTATGAAAAAAACAAAAAAATTGATAAATCTTTGGTCAATTTGATTAAAAAAAAGAAAGAAGAAAACCAAATTACCAATATCAGAAATGAAAGAGGTGAAGTCACCTCCAATGAGGAAGAAATTAAAACAATAATTAGAAATTACTTTGCCCAACTTTATGCTGATAAATTCGACAATCTAAATGAGATGGATATGTATTTTTTAAAATATAAATTGCCCAGATTAACAGAAGAGGAATTTGAATACTTAAACCATCCCATCTCAGAAAAAGAAATTGAACAAGCCATCAATGAAATCCCTAGGAAAAAATCTCCAGGGCCAGGTGGATTTACAAGCAAATTCTATCAAACATTTAAAGAACAGTCAATTCCAATACTATATAGATTATTTGGGAAAATTGGGGAAGAAGGAGTCCTCCCAAATTCTTTTTATGATACAAATATGGTTTCAATACATAAAACAGGAAGAGACAAAACAGAGAAAGAAAATTATAGACTAATATCTCTAATAAATATAGATGCAAAAATTTTAAATAAGATTTTAGCAAAAAGAATACAATAACTTATCGTAAGAAAAATACATTATGATCAGGTAGGAGTCATACCAGGAAAGCAGGGATGGCTCAATATTAGGAAAATATTAGCATTATGGATCATACCAACAAAAAAATTAACAGAAAGCACATGAATATCTCAATAGATGCAAAAAAAGTTTTTGAAAAAGTACAACACTCATTCCTATTAAAAACACTAGACAGCATAGGAATAAAGGGAACTTTCCATAAAATAATACACAGTATCTATCTAAAACCTTCAGCAAGCATTACATGCAGTGGGGAGAAGCTAGATATATTTCCAATAAGACCAGGGGTGAAACAAGGATGTCCTTCAAGAAACTGAAGGAATTAGAATAGGCAAAGAAGAAACTAAGTTATCACTCTTTGAAGATGATATGATGATATATTCAGAGAATCCCAGAGAATCAAGTAAAAAACTACTTGAAATAATAAACAACTTTGACAAAGTTGCAGATTACAAAATAAACCCGCACCAATCTTCTGAATTTCTGTATATTACTAACAAAGCCCAAGAGCAAGAGATAAAAAGAGAAATCCCATTTAAAGCTAGGGTAGACACTATAAAATATTTGTGAGTCTACTTGCCAAAACAAATCCAAGGATTATATGAACACAATTACAAGACACTTTTCACACAAATAAAGTCAGATTTAAGTAAGTGGAAAAACATCAGTTGCTTATGGGTAGGCCAAGTCAATATAATAGAAATGACAATCCACCTAAATTAATTTTCTTATTTAGTGCCATACCTATCAAACTATCTGATAATTATTTTCTAGAGCTGAAAAAAATAATACCAAAATTCTTCTGGAAGAACAAAACGTATAGAATAGCAAGGCAACTAGTGAAAAGAAATGCTAGGGAAGGTGGCCTAGCTCTACCAGATCTCAAATTGTAGTACAAAGCAGCAGTTATCAAAACCACTTGGTACTGGCTAAGAAACAGAAGGGTAGATCAGTGGAATATGCTAGGTACTCAAAACACAGTAGGCAATGAATATAGCCGTCTACTGTTTGATAAACTCAAGGACCCCAGCTTCTGGGATAAGAACTCACTGTTTCACAAAAATTGCTGGGAAAACTGGATAAAAGTGTGGTGGAAACTAGGCATAGACCAATGCCTGACACCGTACACAAGAATAAAGTCCAAATGAATACGTGATCTAGGTATACAGATTGATACTATAAACAAATTAGTGGAGCAATGAATAGTGTATTTATCAGATTTATGGAAAAGGGAAGAATTTTTGACTAAAGAAGAGATAGAAAGCATTTTTATAAAGTACAAGATGGATAATTGTGGTTACATTAAACTGAAAAGATTTTGCACAACCAAATCCATTGCAACCAAGTTTAGGAGAGAAGCAGAAAACTGGGAAAGAATTTTTGCAACTAGTGTCTGTGATAAAGACCTCCTTTCTAAAATATAGAGAGAACTGAGTCAAATGTACAAGAATACAAGTCATTCCCCAATTCATAAATGGTCAAAGAATATGAACAGGCAATTTTCAGAGTTAGATATTAAAGATATCTATAGTCATATGAAAAAATGCTCTAAATCACTATTGATTAGAGAGATGCACATCAAAACAACTCTGAGATACCAAATCACACCTATCAGATTGGCTAACATGACAGAACAGGAAGATGATAAATGTTGGAGAAGATGTGGGAGTGTTGGAACACTAATTCATTGTTGATGGGACTATGAGCTAATCCAACCATTCTGGAGAGTAATTTGGGACTATGCCTTAAGGGTTACAAAAATGTGCATACCCTTTGACCCAGCAATATTGCTTCTAGGACTGTATCCCCAAGAGATCATAAAAGTGGGAAAGGGTCCCACATGTACAAAAATATTTATAGCAGCCCTCTTTGTGGTGGCCAAAAACTGGAAATCAAGGGGATGCCCATCAATTGGGGAATGGCTAAATAAATTATGGATGTAATGGAATACTATTGTGCTATAAGAAAATATGAACAGGAAGACTCCAGAGAGGTCTGGAAAGACTTATATGATCTGATGCTGAGTGAAAGGAGCAGAGCCAGGAGAACTTTGTACACAGCAACAACCACAGTGTGCAAGGACTTTTTCTGGTAGACTTAGAACTTCATTGCAATGCAAGAACTTAAGGAATTCCCAGTGGTCTTTTAAGGCAAAATGCCTTCCACATCCAGAGAAAGAACTATGGAATTCAATTGCTGATTGTCGCAGATCATTTTCTTTTGTATTACATTTTGGTTTGTTATATGATTTCTCCCATTCATTTTAATTCTTCTATACAATCTGACTATGGTGAAAATGTATTTAATAGGAATGTATGTGTAGAACCTACATAAAACTGTATGCTGTCTTGGGGAGTGAGGGTGGAGGTGAGGGGCAGGGAGGGAGAGAGAGAGGGAAAGAAAAAATCTGGCTTCTATGGTAGTGATTGTAGAATACTGAAAATAAATAAATAGAAATATTTCATTGTAAATGCTCAAGGATAAAATATATCATAAACAAAATTAAAAAAAGGCATATTTATCTGACCTTTTAGAAACTTACACCTTTTTTAGACTTAAAAAGATAAATTGGATTGTTTTAGTTTGTTTTGTTTTAGCTTGATTTTTTGTTTATTTTTTGTTCGATCAATATCTTTTGTCTTTATACTACATTTATTTGCAGATATAATTTCCCTCACCACTTTAAATCTCCCTTCAACCAAAGAAAAATAGGTGAGCAAAATTAGCTGAGACAGCATCCATGTCTCCCCACACCACCTTCTGTAACTGTAGTTGTCCATCTCTCTGCAGAGAAGTGAAGTTATGTTTCTTTATCTTCAGGCAATTAGGTTTTCCAGTGCATAAAGCATGGAGCACTCAACTTGGAATCAGGAAGACTTGAATTCAAATCTAGCCTTAGACACTTGCTAGCTAGGTGACCATGGCAGGGATGTGTGATGGTAAATGTTTGATAACTGGCTCTCCAAAAGAAAACAATGTATGCACAACACACTTTGAAGTTTAATCTACACTGTTAATTATTTTCTCAAGTCTAGGCAATCAACAAAACAATCTATCAAGACATGATTTGTAGTATTTGCCAGTTTCCAAGGTGTAAATGCTCACACTGAAAGTTTAAATTTGCTCTCAAGTTAGAACTGGCTCTGATACATCCCTGCCTACTTTCCTCATCTATAAAATGGGAATAAAAATACCACCTATCTCCTAAAGTTGTTATGACAACCAAATTATATATATATAATCACTTTGTAAACCTTAACACATACAAATGCTTACTCTTGTTATTATTGCTGTTGGGTTTTTTTTATTTGTCCTATAGAATCTAAAATGGTTGTTACAATTAATCTGTTTGGCTATCTTTTGGTTTTGTTGTCATTTACAGTATTATCGTAATTGTGTAGCTGATGCTTCTGGTTCTCTTTGCTTCCCTCCTAATCAATTCATACAAGGCTTCCTATGTTCCTCTGTATTTCTCATATTCATTATGCATTATGACACAAAAGGATTTCATTATATTTATGTTCTGTACCACAATTTATTCAACTATTTCTCAATTAATGGACACTTGCTTTGTTTATAGCTTTTTGCTTTTACCCAAAATGCTATGAATATTTTCATCTATATGGGACTTTTTTATATAAACCCCAAAAGAAATGCCTACTTGTCTTTCCTCCTTCCTTCCCTCTTTTCCTCCTTCCTTCCTCTTTCCTTTCCTTTCTTCCTTCCTTCCTCCCTTCTTCCCTTCCTTCCTTCCTTCCCTTTTTCTCATTCTCTCCTTCATTTTCCTCCTTCCCTCATTTCTTTCTTTCCTTATTCCTTCTTTTCCTCTTCTATTCCTTCCCTTTGTCCTTCCTTTCTCCTTTCTTCTCTCTCTTCCTCCCTCTTTCCCTCCCTTTCTTTCTTCTTTCCTTCCTTCCACATTTGTACAATAATATCTCAGGCCAGGGCTACAGTCAAAAGTTCTAGAATAAATAATTCTTTGCTGACTATTTAGGGCAGAACTTTCCATGGTACTACATCTTAATATAGTGATCCTTGAGGGTATGAGCTGTGTTTTTACCTTTCTTTGTATCTCAGTACTTAGCATAATGCTTAGCACATAGTGAGTGTTTAATGAATGCTTGTTGATGGACTCATTTTTACCACAACAGGGTCTTTTTTATCATTTGATTAATGGGGGGCAAGCAGAGGGTGGGTTGTGTCAGTAGTCTGTGGAATGGTCAGGGTTCCCAAGATGGGACCCAGATGCAAATGTTGGAGAGGATATGGAAAAATAGGGACACTAATGCACGGTTGGTAGAGTTGTGAATTGGTCCAATCATTCTAGAGAACTATTTGAAGATATGTCAAAGGGGTAGAAAACTGTTCATACTCTTTGATCCATCAATACCATTGTTAGATCTGTATCCCAAAGAGAAAAAAAAAATTAAAGGACCTGTGTGTACAAAAATATAGAAGCTCTTTTTTGTGGTGGCGTAGACTTGGAAATTAAGAGGATACCCATTAAATGAGGAATGGCTGAACAAGTTTGATTATGATAGAATTCAGAAAAACATGTGAAGATTCATATGAAGCAATGCAAAGTGAAATTAGAAGAACCTGGAGAACATTGTATATAGTAACAACTATATTATAACAATGATCAGCTGTGAAAGACTTGGCTATGTTGATCAATACAATGATCCCCAAGAATTCCAAGGGATTCATGATGACAAATGCTAACTATCTCCAGAAGAAAACTGATGAATTTTGAGTGTAGATTGAAACATAATTTTTTTCACTTCATTTTTCTCACTTTTTTGGACTTTGTTAACAATGAAAATATGTTTGGCATGATTTCACATGTATAATGAATATCATTACCTATGGAAGATGGGCTGGAAGATTATTTGGAACTCAGCATTTTAAAATGAATGAGAGTGAAAGAGACAGACACATAACTTGACAAAGCAGGAAGATGATAAATGTTGGAGAAGATGTGGGAGAGTTGGAACACTAATTCACTGTTCGTGGAGCTGTGAGTTGATCCAACCATTCTGGAGAGCTATTTGGAACTATCTCCAAAGGGTTACAAAAATGTGCATACCTTTTGACCCAGCAATATCACTTCCAGGACTGTATCCCAGAAAGATCATAAAAATGGGAAAGGATCCCACATGTACAGAAGTATTTATAGCAGCTCTCTTTTTGGTGGCCAAAACCTGGAAATCAAGGGGATGCCCATCAATTGAGGAATGGCTAAATAAATTATGGTATATGAATGTAATGGAATACTATTATGCTATAAGAAATGATAAACAGGAAGATTTCAGAGAGGGCTGGAAGGACTTATATGAACTGATGTTGAATGAAAGGAGGAGAACCAGGGGAACTTTGTACACAGTAACAACCACAGTGTGCGAGGAATTTTTCTCATAGACAGCAATGCAAGGACCTAAAAAATTCTCAATAGACTCTTGAGACAAAACACCTTCCACATCCAGAGAAAGAACTATGGAATTGGATCACAGAATGAAACAGACCATTTTTTCTTGTGTTATGTTTTGTTTTGTTTTGTTTTATGGTTTCTCCCACTAACTTTAATTCTTCTATGCAACATGACTAAGGTGAAAATGTATTTAATAGGAATGTATGTGTAGAACCTATATAAGATTGCACAACATCTCAGGGAGGGAGTGGGAAGGGCGGGGGAGGGAATCTAAGTTACATGGAAGTGATTGTAGAAAACTGAAAACAAATAAAATAATTTTTAAAAAAACAGACACAGAGAAACAGAGACAGAGACAGGGAATAACCCTCTCCTTTTTTCAGATGTGTTCTTCTTGACCTCTATGGCTGAAGGAACAGAGAGAATTTGGAACTTGAAACTCAAAATTTAAAAATGAGAGAGAGAGAAAGAAGGAAGAGAAGGGAAGAGAAGAGAAGGGGAAAGGTGGGGAAGGGAAAGAGGGGAGGGGAGAGTAGGAGAGGGGAGGGAGAGGAGAGAGGGGAAAGGGAGGAGGAGGGGAGAGAGAGAGAGAGACAGACAGACAGACAGACAGAAGAGAGAGAGAGAGAGAGAGAGAGAGAGAGAGAGAGAGAGAGAGAGAGAAGAGAGATGTCTCCCTGCCCTGAATATCTTCTTCTTGGTCTTCTCTGGGGCTTTTTGCCTCTGTCCATCAAATACAGGTTAATTTTGAATCATAAGTAGGATTGTTGTGGCAGGAGCAAAATTTGCAAAAGTCTGTGCCATGAAGGCTTGGTGAGTTTTCCCTTAAAAGGCAATAAAACATTCTCTGAAATGAATTGGTCTAAAGAGCAAAGATTCTAACTATTGACAAAATTTCAAGTCAAGGGCTCTTCCAGTTTGATATATGCATGCAGCAAATACAAAATCAGGGCAGTTATAACCAACTGAATCAATGTTGTATCATGCTATGTATCTTTTCCATGATGTTAAGTAACCCTCTTCTAAATAAATGTTAGATAATCTGGAAGTGTCTGACTTCATTATAATTGTAAACCCAGACCACCAGTCCAACTGCAGTCAGGTCTGGCCCGCACTTGTGAGGGCATCATAATGTATTGGAAAGAGCATTAGCCTTAGAAATAATGACTACTAGAAATTGGATTCCAGAGACCCAGGTCCCAAAGTTCTGGGTAAACAAAAGCAAGTCTCTGAACTTCTGAATCTCAGTTTCCTCACCTCTAAAACAGGGATGAAAAAACACTTGGGGAGCATTCCCTTTTTTTAAGGAGCCAACCCTCTTTGAAGGCCAAGTAGGAAGCAACTGAAGACTAGGTAATAAGCATCTGGTGTTTTATAGTGCAACAGCCTGAAAACTCATCACTGAAGTGAGCACAGTGAGAGATGGAAAGGCAGCTGGTAGGGCAAAGGAAGAAAGAGCTGGGAAGCTGCATCAGCATTGTTGATCGTTAAATTCCTGGAGACATCCTGCAATGAATATATGGTTGGGGATTAGAAGCATGGAGGGGAGCTAGTCTCAGGGACAGCTTCTACTCCAAGGATCAAAAAAGACTTCAGATTAAAGATGGCAACGAATCAGGCCTTTAAGAACTGCAGAAAAATTGTGAAAGGTTTTATTCTTCCTTTTCAGTTCTACAGCTCCTCCCATAGTTGATATTATGTACCTAGAACCTCATTTTCCTTTCCTTTATATTGACCTCATTTTATTTTTCATAAAGATGTCCTAAATGTTTTTTTTTTAAATTTAAAGCAAAAAAACCCTGAAAAACTGAAACCAAGAACTTTGAGTCAATAGCTTAGATAAACCTTTGACTAAATCAATTTCTTTTACAGTGTGCATCATTCATTGTAGAATTATTGGTAATTTTTATATTTACATATATATTATGTATTTATATGAAAATCCTTCTCTAATTTCATTTGGAAAGATGAGTAAGGACTGTTTCCTTCTTCACTTCTTCCTTCAGTATTTTTAATGTTTATTTATTTATTTTTAGTTTTCAACATTCATTTCCACAAAATTTTGAGTTCCAAATTTTCTGTCCATCTCTCCCCTCCCCCCACACCAAAACGCTGTGCATTCTGATTACCCCTTCCCCCAATCTTCCCTCCCTTCTACCACACTCCTCCTGTCCTTTATCCCCATCTTCTCTCTTTTCTTGTATGGCAAGACAGATTTGTACACTCCATTCCCTGTGTTGCTGCAAAAACAGTTCTCAACATTTGTTCCTAAAACTTTGAGTTCCAATTTCTCTCCCTTCCTCCCTCTCCACCTATCCCCACTGCGAAGGCAAGTAATTCAACATAGGCTATCTATGTGTAGTTTTGCAAAAGACTTCCATAATAGTCATGTTGTGAAAGACTAACTATATTTCCCTCCATCCTATCTTGTCCCCCCATTTATTCTATTCTCTTTTTACCTTGTTCCTCCCCAAAAGTGTTTACTTCTAATTACTCCCTGCTCCCATTTGCCCTCCCTTCTATCAGCCCTCCACCTCACTCATCCCCTTCTCTCCTACTTTCCTGTAGCGTAAGATAGAATTTCATAGCAAATTGAGTATGCATGTTATTCCCTCCTTAAGCCAAATGTGATGAGAGTAAGCTTCACTTTTTCCCTCTCATCTCCCCACTTTTCCTCTCCATTGAAAAAGCTTTTTCTTGCCTCTTTTATGAGATAATTTACCCCATTCTATTTCTCCCTTTCTCCTTCCAATATATTCCTCTCTCATCTCTTAATTTTATTTTTTTAGATATCATCCCTTCCCATTCAACTCACCCTGTGCCCTCTGTCTATATATGTGTGTGTATAATCCCTCCAACTGCCCAAATACTGAGAAAAGTTTCAAGAATTATAAATATTATCTTTCCATGTAGGAATGTAAACAGTTCAGCTTTAGTAAGTCCCTTATGATTTCTCTTTCATATTTACCTTTACATGCCTCTCTTGATTCTTGTGCTTGAAAGTCAAATTTTCTATTCAGCTCTGGTCTTTTCATCAAGAATACTTGAAAGTCCTCTATTTCATTGAATGACCATTTTTTCCCCATGAAGTATTATACTCAGCCTTGCTGGGTAGGTGATTCATGGTTTTAATCCTAGATCCTTTGACTTCTAGAATATCATACTCTAAGCCCTTTGATCCCTTAATATAGAAGCTGCTAGATATTGTGTTATCCTGATTGTATTTCCACAATACTCAAATTATTTCTTTCTGACTGCTTGCAATATTTTCTCTTTGACCTGGGAACTCTGGGATTTGGGTACAATATTCCTAGGAGGTTCTCTTTTCAGATTTCTTTCGGGAGGTGATCTGTGGATTCTTTCAATATTTATTTTACCCTCTGGTTCTAGAATATCAGGACAGTTTTCCCTGATAATTTCATGAAAGATGATGTCTAGGCTCTTTTTTTTGATCATGGCTTTCAGGTAGTCTCATAATTTTAAAATTGTCTCTCCTGGATCTATTTTTCAGGTCAGTTGTTTTTCCAATGAAATATTTCACATTATCTTTCATTTTTTCATTCTTTTGGGTTTGTTTTATAATTTCTTGGTTTCTTATAAAGTCATTAGCTTCCATATGCTCCATTCTAATTTTGAAAGAACTATTTTCTTCAGTGAGCTTTTGAACCTCCTTTTCCATTTGGCTAATTCTGCTTTTCAAAGCATTCTTCTTCTCATTGGATTTTTGAACCTCTTTTGCCAATTGAGTCTATTTTTAAAGGTGTTATTTTCTTCAACATTTTTTTGGGTCTCCTTTAGCAAGCTGTTGACATGCTTTTCATGATTTTCTTGCATCTCTCTCATTTCTCTTCCCAATTTTTCCTCCCCCTCTCTTACTTGATTTTCAAAATCCATTTTGAGCTCTTCCATGGCCTGAGACCATTGCATATTTATTTGGGAGATTTGGATGCAGAAGCCTTGACTTTTATGTCTTTCCCTGATGGTAAGCATTGTTCTTTCTCATCTGAAAGGTTGGAAGAAATACCTGTTCTCCAAGAAAGTAGCCTTCTGTAGTCTTTATTTTTTTCCCCTTTTTGGGGCATTTTCCCAGTCAGTTACCTGACTTTTGAGTCCTTTGTCAAGAAGAGGGTATACTCTGGGGACCTGTAAGTTCTCAGTTTCTCCAAGGTGGCACAATCAAGGGAGTGGAGGTTACTCCTCTCTTGGCCTGCATCATGGTCTGAGAGCTACCACAAGCTTTTCTGCCCAGGATCTTTGAAGCTGTCTTTGGTGTTTGTTGGTTGAGCAATCTGGGAACTACAGCTGCTGCTGGGGATTTTGCCCCCTAGGCCTACTCCAGTTCTGTTCCTGCCAATGTTGTGCAGTCAGGGTTGGACTACACTCTGCTCTGAGACTGGTATGATAGAGCTTTTCTGCCCAGAATCTGTGAGTGGGGCTCCTTCTCCACAACTGCCTCCAACTCTACCACACCAACACATTCCTCCTCACCCTGGGACTGCCACTCAGGGCTGAGATCCAGATCAGCCCTTGAATCCTTCAGGGGCTTTAGGTGGAAGACTCCTAAAATGGATTTTGTTCCACAGTAACTGCTGCTGCCCTGGGGCCACTGGGGCCAGACTGTGTTCCCTTCTCACCCAGGTGAAAGCACTTTCTCACTGACCTTTGAAGCTGTCTTTGGCATTTGTGGGTTGAGTAATCTGGGAACCTCAGCTGCTGCCAGGGATTCTGCCCCTGAGGCCTGCTCATATCGCACAGCCAAGGCTGCACTCTGCTCTGAGCCCAGTGTGATTCCTATCCACCTTCCAGGCTGTTTTGAGCTGGAAATCTCTTTCACCCTGTTGTTTTGTGGCTTCTCCAGCTCTAGAATTTATTTAGGGTCATTTTTTACATGTATTTTATGGGCTATGGGGGGAAAGCTAGAGTGTGTCTTTCTGCTTCACCATCTTGGCTCCACCTCCCTGAATGTTTTTAAAATATTTATTAAATACTTGCTATGTACCAGGCACTGTCTTAAGCAATTTACAAATGTTATCTTATTTGATTCTCACAATAACCTTGAAAGGTAGGCTCTCACATTATGTCCATTTTACAGTTGAGGAAACTGAGGCAGACACAGGCTAAGTAACTTCCTTATAGTCACACAACTAGGAAGTTCCTGGAACTGGATTTAAACTTAGGGATTCCTAACTCCAGACCCAGGACTCTGTCCAGTGTACTGTTGCTTCCACTGAGCCTGACTGCTGTGTGGCATATGTTTGAATCTGGCCAGAAAAATACTAAGGAAAGAGGAAATGCAGTGGCTAATTGGAATTAATGTAGAACTCAAGACTGGGCACAAATTCCAGTATTTGGCCAATGATTAGGGGGAAAAAATCCTTCTCTAACCTGGGGGCTCTGAGCTTTTAATTGCTATATTTCACAAATAACCAGTGTTAAGCAATTATATTTTTTAGCCTCTATAAATCAGTGGAGGAAATGATCCACGTGAATTCAGCACCTTATCACTTTAAAAACTATGAACTTTTATTCCAGCGATCTCCAGCAGTCTGTTTTGTTTTGAATGATAGAAGTTCAGGATAGTCTCCATCCCTTGATGAAGGGAAAGGGAGAGAAGTATAGGCAGAGACCAAAGGAGAAAATCTTTTCTCTGAGCTAGAGAGAGATACAAGCAAGATGGAAGGAAGGAAGGAAGGAAGGAAGGAAGGAAGGAAGGAAGGAAGGAAGGAAGGAAGGAAAGGAGGGAAGAAGGGAGGGAAGGGAGGAAAGGAGGGAAGGGAGGGGGGAGGGAAGAATTTAAAGCACTTACAATGTGTAAAGCACTGATTAGTGCCAGGGACTCAAATAGAAAAAATAGTCCCTGCTCTGAAATAACTCATTCTAACGGAGGACACAGCACATCCGGGATGGTTTCAGCTGAAAGTCAGATGAAAAGGCTCCAGGGTCCTTAAGACGCATCAGCCAAACAGTTGGTAATACCTCTTCTTTCACTTCATTTCTACTGATAAAATCATATCAGTTTCTGATTTTGAGCCATTTGATAGTGCCAAGGGCTTTGGCAACAAGAATTTTCCCTCTGGGTCTTTGGTAGCTATAGATCCTGCAGGAGAAGCTGCCAGGCTGCCCCTCCCCAGATGCCACCTAGGATGATGGCCAAGAGCTGTGGGCTGGAAGCCCTGCTATTATTCTCCCAAGCTTAGGGTTCTGGACTGTCCTGGTCTGAGAGAACTTGGTAGTCAAGGTAGTAATAGTGGTTTGACTTGTGTGGCACATGCTGCTTCATCTCTTTCCCCGGAGTTCCCTGCTGCTTCAGTTAGGCTATCTTGCCTCCCCAGTGAGTGGCAGTTGGTTGACAGTTGGTGGGGATATCTGGCCCCTTCCCCACAGGAGCCACCTTCCCAGATGAAGAATGTGTAGTGAGTTCTAATTGGCCAACTGCCACTTAAAACAACTTTCACTAGAAATTACATTTGTACTATATACATCCTCATAGGTTCATTGTGCTTTGCTAACCTTAAAGTCCACAAATATGAATTCTCATTATTTAAAGCCCATATTGTAGTAAAAAACACTACTTTCTTCAGGGCAGGAATTGTTTTGTTTTCATCTTCATATCCCCCATCATCTAGTCCTTTATTCATAGTAAGTTATTAACAAGTGTTTGTTGAACTTCTTTGAATTTTTAGAGACTTTTTCTAAAGAGACACTTCTATATTTCTAATCAATGATCCTCGAAGTATTCATCCAGAAAAACCTATTGAATGCAAAGCATTGTAGGGTTGGATTCCAGTTAGTGGGAATAATGAATCTCCTGAAGCGATTGCATGGATTCAGATTCACACTGTTAAAAGCTATAATGATGTGAAAGATGGTCATTGGTTCCAGCCCAAAGAAAATAAGTCATGCAAATTTGAATGATGCAACCAATTCAGGGGATTTTTTGTTCACACTAATTGGAACCTAGCTGTACTAGAGACTGTGGAGGAGTAAGAGGAGCCTTGTCCTCCTTCCTTCCTTCTTTCCAACTGGAAATGGAATTATGAGTTGCTTATAATCTAGTTGTGGAACTATTAAATATTATGCTGAAATAGAAGAGAAATGGAATTATGAAATCTATTAAGAAAGTATCTTTTGAAGGCCTGCTGTTGTAAACGTTATGCTTCTAGTTTGAATCTGCAGTTTGGTGGGCAGCCCATTGAGTTAGTTCATCAGTACAGATACCTTGGATAGTCACTGAAGATATGTAATGACCTCAAGGTAAAATGCAAACCCCATTTTGGGAAGGAAAAGTAAAGCACTTTCAAAAATCATGAGCTGCTTGATTCTGCAATCAAATCCCATTTTTTTATACCAATATTCTCCTGGGCGCATTAATATGCCTGTGTATGATGGGTACATGACAAGCTGTGGAAAGTCTAATTTGCAAGTGCCTGAAAGGGTAATGAATAGATACCTGAGGTGTATAAGTAGGCTACAGTATGTTCACAAGGGACGGTAAAAAGTAGTATAAAAGTCTCAGCAAAAATATGTATAATTAGGAAAAGGAGATGGGCTGTTCATGTAGCAAGAGCTAGCAAATTACAGATGTCCCACCCACAAATGATTAAGATTCAGAGGAAGGCCTGCTGAGTAGCAGATTTCGTAGTCATTCTGTGAAAGATTTATGGAAATATATGAACAATATCCATACACAGTGGAAGGGACTGGATAGGCTATGATCTGCAAGAATGGAAGGAGTTCATAAATCCATTGCAATACTGATACAGAAAAATTTAGAGTGCAGATGATTTGGAGTCCATCTGTCCCCAAACAAAAGGACCATATTTCTATATAAAGGGAAAAAACCAGAGTGGTACCCTAATAAAGAAGGGAATGTATTAGACCAGGAATCGGAAAAGTAAGTTCTAGTCCAAGCCCTGCCATTGACTAGCACTGTGACCTTGGGCAAGTGACTTACCTTCTCTTGATCTTAGTTGTATCATCTATGAAATAAGGACATTGGGCTAATGTCTCTTCCAGCTCTAACATGCTATTACTGAGCTCTCCCTGTGTCTCAATTTTAACTACTGTTTAAAAATTTTACAAGCTAACAACCATTTTACTTTCCACCATGTGGAAATGCTTTGTTGCTCTTGAAACTTTCACTGCCATTTCAATTGTCGGGTAACTTCAGTCTGTTATATTCCCATTCATTACAAGTTACACTGGACCCATCCATCATGTTCACGGCTGCCTGAGCCCGATGGTCTCAGATAAAATGTATGAAGGAAACAGTGTCCGGTGATTCATCTCTGTCTTGGACACATTTTAGGCTCCAGCTGCATGAAAGTTTGTTCTGACTCCACAGTAGAGAAATAATACAGATGTAAACAATAGAGACTTGACTAGACACTTGATACCTAAGCTTATGATTGCCCCATGACCTCTCTCCAACTTCCTGCCCTTCCCATCCTGTGACCTGGCTCACAGTGTCCTTGCCTTATACCTCTCGCAGCAATTCCTCCATATTTCCCTCTTCTGTATTCTCCTCTCTTCTATCAGGATTTCTTATTAACCTCCCCCTACCATACATATTCATCCATCTTCCTCCAGCTCACCTCGTCACTAGTTGCATACTGATAGGGAGACAAAGTCTTACTCTCCAGAGCTCTGGACTGTGAGTCTGGATTTCAGATCACAGGTGGGTCCCTAGCCAGCAGTTTGTCCTTGAGCAAGTCACCACTCCTCTATGACTCAGTTTCACTCTTTGTCAGATGAGGGTAGTAGTAACTGCTGTGCTTAGCTTACTGGGTTGCTGAGGTTACAATGGAATATTTTAGAATACTTTCAGTTCAGTTCAACTCTGCATGATCAAAGGGTTAGAATCGATTCTAACCTTTTAGAATTAGAAGACCTAGTATCATACTACGGTCATGTCCCATTCCTGCTTGGGTGTGTGCTATTTGGACTGGATAGTGGATGATATCTCTTCTAGTTCTGAGATTTGAAGTCTTCAAATGCCCCAGGACCATTTATGCATTTACTGTTCACATTGCCACAGCAGGAAATGGGTGTTAAAAGTGGAGTGGAGAATGTCCTGTCCTGTCAGAAAGCATCATAACTTTAAGAGATTCTGCCAAACCCTCTCTGCTAAAGGTTAGTGCAAACAAGACAGAATTCATTTTCTGGATATTTACTCCAGGAAGTGCCCACCATTCAGAAAAGCAAAATCAGTCAAAGGAGAAGAAGACAATCACAAAAGCAGTTCCCTCACCCAACACCCCGATTCCACTCAAGAGGCTGAATTATGGGCCCCAGATCAACACTGGGGCAGCACTGGATTTAGAGTCAGGGCAGCACAACACTATGGGGAAAAAACCCTCCTTAAGGAGTCAGAGGAACTGGGGGTTCAAATGCTAACTCAGATGCTTACTATTCAAGTAATCTTAATATGTTACTTAACCTTCTTAGCCCTCAATTTATCCATTTGTAAAATGGGGAGGTGAACTAGATGACCTCTGAGGTTCCTTCCAGTTCTGCAGCTATGATTCTATGACTTGGGACAGAATCTCAGCTAGGATAATTAATAGCTGGGATATCCCTGGGGAATCTCTTCATCTCTCTGAGCCTTAGTTTCCCCTTCTATGAAAGGAAGGGGCTTACCTCTTAAGTTTCCTCCAGACTCTAAATCAATGACCTTGTGAACATGTGTTCACATCATTGATTAGATTGATTATGGACTGTGAATATTAAATTCAAAGCTTTTTGAGCACAGGGTCTAGGACTTTTTTTGAAGGGGGGTCTTATCAGTATCTGTGCCTAAAATCTTGAATTTATTAGGAACTTAATTAATATTTAGTGAGTCTATGTTTGTGGTGTAGCAGAAAGAGCATCCATCACCTTTTAATTCAGAGGTCCTGGATTCAAACACTGACCCTGCCACATAGGTCCTCACAGATCACTTTTACCTAATATACAAAATGGGTCCCCCCTCCCAAAAGAGCAGGGGGCATCTAAGTGGCACAGCAGATAGAGTACCAGCCCTGGAGTCAGGAGGACCTGAGTTCAAATCTGGCCTCAGACATTTTACTATGTGACTCTGGGAAAGTCACTTAATCCCAATTGTCTCAAAAAAACCCAAATAAGTCAATAAAATAGGGATAATAATGAGGAGTGGTGAGGCTCAAGTGAGATAATGCATAAGCTTTAGAGCACTCCATAAATGCCAGGTGTTACTATTATTATCAGCCTTTAGTCCCTATGCCTCCACTCTGGTGATGCCTTCATGCCCTGAGTCTTCTACAGCACTTCTACAGCTTATAGAACAATGCAAAGGTGCTGGGAAATGTGTGCCTACTTCTAAGTTGAATTTGCATGACTGATACTTCATTACATCTGAACAATTAACAAAACAATAAAGCAAGCCCAGATGAATAGTCAGTGGCCAATTTTTAAGGTAAAAATGTTCACAGTGGAAATTTAACCATGGACACAAACTGGTGACAGCTGGCTCCAGCACACCCATCTCCTCCTTATCTCGCATTTTGTAAATAATAAAGTCTTCTATAAGTGAATTATTATTATTTTTCACTAAACTCACCCTTGGAGACTATATGCGACCCTGCTTACACTTGTTTGACACTTCCACCACCTCATCACCCCTCTCTCTCCTCCACCCATGGCAATCTGGTTTCCCCCAGTGATTCTTTGATGAAGCCACACCTGAGGCACCCTCCCCCATGAGTGTTGACCTCCTTTGGAACTTGGAGAATACTTTCTTTTACATTGTTCAAAAGCATTTTCCATGTACCAAATCGCTAAGCTTTTATTATCTACTATATATCCAGCACTGTGCTAGGCACCAGGAGTACAAATGCAAAAAAAAAAAAAAAAAAAAGGAGTGTACAATATATTGTGGAGAATGTGTTCCCCCAATAGTAATCATAGCTAGTGATTATATAGCATGTTATGATTTGCAAAACACTTTATAAATATTATCTTATTTGATCTTTGTGAGTATAAAGATGGGTAGGTATTAGAGTCTTCCTGTTAGTCTATTTTAAGTCTTTTTTTTAAAAATGGGGACAATGTATTTCTGTGATTTCTCTTACTTTACCTTTATTCTTTTGGTATCTTCTCCTTTCTGAGATATTCTGCTGAATGACCCCTCAAAGCTCCCAGGGTTTTGTTACCTGAGCATGGATTCTTTGCCCATCTGTAGTCTTCATTCTATCCTGGCTTCCTTTCTTCAATAAGGTTAGCTTCTCTTTATGTCAAACATCTGGAAATGATATCTTGTAGTCCAAATGTGGTAGCCCAGTTGCCACTTAAGATGAAAAGAGATAATTACAAAAATGCTGTCATTGTTGCCCATCTGCCAATTTCATCTATCAATGGTCTCAGGATGAGAAGGCAGGGGAGTCTTACACCAAGCTTCCTGCAGACCTTTCAGCATCATTGATTTCATTTTATTTCAGCTTTATGAAGTTATATTGCTTATATCTTCCATTATTCTCCTTGAAAGTATTTTTGCATATGAATTTGTATTCTAAAACACACTTGCTGTTGGCTGTTATGTCTCTCCATTTGACAAAGAATCAAGTATGTTCTGGCTAAGCTGGTTTCTAGGCAAACAGCCTCCTCACTGCAGCAACTACTTTACATCATTTCAGACTATGCTTGAAGACCTCCAATGATGGGGAACCCACTGCCTCCCAAAGCAATCCATCTCACTTTCAGAAAACTCTAATTGTGAAGAATTTTCTTCAAGCCTAAATTGGCTCCACTGCACCTCTATCCATTGCTCTGGAGTCAAAAATAAATTCCATTCCTTTTCCACATGACAGTACCTCAAATACTTGAACACAATTATCATGCCCACCCCTCCAAGTTTACTCCTATCTAGGCTAAACACTCAGATTCTACAACCAATCTTCGTAGGGCAAAATTCCTTTGTCATCCTCATTGCTATCCTCTGGATCCTCTTCAGTTTGACCAACGTCTTTGCTAAATCATGTTTCTTAGAACTGTAGATAATACTTCAAATATGGCCTGGCCAGACTAGGGTCCAACAGGAATTTTACCATCTAATTTCCTGAATGCTTAGACACAACATAGCCAGAGACCTCAGTAGTTTCTTTGACTCCTATAACATACTAACTCATATCATATTTGCAGGTTGCTAAACCAGACCTGTTTCAGGAAAATTTCTGCCTCATCATGTTTCTCCCCAGCTCCTCTTTCTACCTTTCTACTTGTGAAATTGATTTTTTGAATCTAAATGTAAGCCTTGACATTTTCATCTTTTTTTAAATTCCATCACAGTCAACCTGATCTAACATCCTACCTCGTAAATACATCTTTGAATCTTTGCCCTACCATCCAGGGTGTTAGCTATACTCTTAGCCTTGTGTCATCTGAAAATATGATCAAAAAACATTAAATAATAAAGGTCCAATCATCCCTGGGGCTCCCATTAGAGAGTTCCTTCCAAACTGTCACTGAACCATTAATGATTTGGATCCAGATATTCAATTAATTCCAAATCCACTTAATTATCCTATCATCAAGCTTATATCTCTCCATTTTCCCCTCTAAAAATAGTATGAGACTTAAATGTTTTGCTAAGACCTAGTTAACTAATCCATATGCTCAAAACCTTGTCCAAAAAGGAAGTGAAGCTATATGGGCATGACATTTTCCCTTTGTAAAGATTCAATAATTATCCTTTTAAATAATATGTTTTGAATTTTTCCAGGAACTAAAGTCAAACTCATTGGCCTGTGGTTGCCAGGCTCCACTTTTCCCTACCCTCTCTTAAAAAACATGTATGATATTTGCCTATCTATAGTCTCATGGTACTGCCTTCATTTTCCACAGTCTTTCAAAGATCACTGACAAGGCTCTCTGTTAAGTCTGGGCATCATTCTTCTATGAGCTATACTTTTCCCCCCTGCTCTTCCCAGTCCAAAGATCATTCTCCTTGTCAAACAAAGCAAAGTAAGCACTGAGTAATTCTTTTTTCTCCCCACTCTGTGTGACTGCCTTATTCCTTCTCTGACCATCCTTTTTCCTTCACTATAGCTAAAAATCAGCTTTCTTTGACAGCTTCAGCTCATTCTTAGCATTGGCCTCATTTACGCTATCCTTACAATGTATTCACTGTTACTTGCTCATGCAGGCTCTTTTGTTCCATTTCACAAGATGTAAATTGACTAGGGCAGTTCCCTATGTGTCTATATTCATCTCTTGAGACAGTTCCCCTTTTCCACTCCATAATTATGCCTCTTTATATCTTGAAATTTGTATTCTTAAAGAATTTGTTGATCTTCATCCAAATGCTCTCTATAATGTTTCCCAAAACTTGTTTCTGAATTTGCTCAATTGTATAAGGCACACAGGTATGGAGTTAGACCTCAGTAATACTTATGATGTCAAATTGCCACCTTACGTAAGGATCTTTGGTTCCTCTTGTTTTTCATTTAGTCAAACTTTGCTGAGTCTAGACATGTGCTGCCATAAGTTTTATTACTGCTGCTTTCTTGAATTGGGTCTCTTGAGGCACCTTGGGACATTTTCATTGCTATTCATAGTTAGATTTTATACCATCTAGCTTGGTGGATGTATATAAGCAGTTTTCTTCTTCCTGCCTTCTTTTTAAGTGAAAATCTTTTTCATTGGATCTGAAAGTTCCCTGCAAATACATTTTTAGCAGCTTTTGTTAGGTGAAAGGAAAAGCTTAGGTTCCTTCAAGCAATATTATTTGTGCCCATATGAATTACCAAAAGAGAGTATTACTTATCCAGCTGGGCGAGTCTTGGGAGATTCCTCATCATGCCTTCAATATTCACCACAGGAAGAGATATTTTCTCGAGTGTTATTGGGCTGGTCAAGAGCTGCCTAAGGATTCATCAACCACTTTCTGTGGTTGTCTTCCTCCTCTGGCCCTCTCCAGCAGATCTCCAATTTCCCACCATCAATGTACAGACTTACATCATAACTCCTTAGAGGACAAAGAGCTGGTTCCTCTTCAGGAGGGACCCTGAGCTGTGCCTTTTAGGAAGAGGCTCTACTTAGTTTCTTAGGAACAAGTGTCCTATAGCCCTTCTTCTTCCCTTCTTCCTCCATGTGACATTCTTTCACTTTCCAGCTTGCTAAGGTAAAGCATTTCCTCAACTCAGATCCTTTTTCTCTTCTTATTGCCTTCTTATTGTAATTATTGATTTACATACCAAAGCTCTATATGATACTGAAGCACCCTTTCAAATGCCATCCCTTTCTAAGCAGTTGACTTCCAAATCTGTCATTCAAACCTCCCTTCTTTGAGGCAGAACCACATCTCTAACTGCCTTTCAGACACCTCCACCTGAATAATCTCCTGGCATCTCAACCTCAGCATGTACCACAACAAGCTTCTTTTATTATCCCCTAAATCTGCTTTTTTGGACCACTATCTTCTGTCAATAGTATCCAGATTTCCACATTCATCCAGGGTAGAGGTAGAGGTATATGATAGAAGCAGAAGTAGAAAACCAGCACTCAAAAAATCAACAGGAAAAACAATCTCATTCCCTAGGAGAAATTTGAATTGTTCTTCTGTCCACATCAATTCTCATAGAATCTTCGAGATGGAAAAGACCAAAATACTCATTGTTAGTCGTGGTCAGCTCATATTGATTCAGATTGATGAAAGGCAGTGACCTAAAAGGATCATTTCAGCTTTCCAATCTACACCTTTCCTAGGAGATAAAATGATTCCAGGAGGCTTCTTCTTCCAACAGATAAAGTTCTTACTCTAGGCCCAGCCCACAGTTCTTCTATGTCCTCCTTCTAGTCCAAGCACTGCAAAGTATTCGATCCCAAAAAGGACATTGACCTTGAGCAGTCCGAGGATTCTCAGTCAACAGGTGCAGATGAGGGTTTCTGGCAGGTAATGGAGGGTGACAGCCACCTTGTGGCACTTGGTGGCATTACCTCCTCCTTACCTGACACTCCCACATTACCTATTTTAGCTGGCAAACTTACAAAGTAATCACCTACCTTTGTCTTTTTTTAAGTTGTAAAAATCACATGCCAAACAGAATGTACTTTTCATATTAGGGTCAACAAAACTTTTTGAGATTTCATGGTACCTTTTGAGATCAAAGACATTAGGGAGCAAGAGAAGCTTGGGAGATCATCTAATTCAATTCCATCGTTTTACAGATGAGAAATTAAGGTTCAGCTGGAGAGATGAAGTGATTTGTCCATGGTCACATTCATAATACATTGTAGCACTGAGGTTTGAATCTAGGTCCTTTAACTCAAAATTTAGGATTCTTTCCTATTACTGCTGAATTATTTAAAGAAACGACAGATGGAGAGAGAGAGAGAGAGAGAGAGAGAGAGAGAGAGAGAGAGAGAGAGAGAGAGGAGAAATGGGAAATGTGGGCTAATGTAGTTTAAATACCCTGAATGATGCTGAACATACATTTGCTTGGTTGTTTTCTCTACTTATGTGGACCAGCATTACATACTAGAGACGAACGGAATGGAATGGTTTTTTTTCCCCCTGAGGGGCAAGAGAAAATAAAGGGTGAATTTCTCAGTAAATGTATTTCCGGTAACATAGGCTCATTGAGCTGGAAAGGACCTGAAGTTATCTAGACCATCCCCCACATTTTACAGATGAGAAGACTCAGAGAAAGGTTAAGTGACTTGCCTAGGATCACACAATGTGATTCAGTAAATGTCTGAAGTGGGATTTGAACTCACATCCTTCTCACTCCGAGTCCAGTGCTTTACACTTACTATGCCATGCTGCCCTAAAAACTGACATTGAGTTGGTTTTATGTAATTCATGGTACAGTTGCCATGATGCTGATGCAGAGTAGGGGTGAGTGAAAGTAGTTTTCCAAACAGAATTTTATACTCTGACATTCAACTTTTAGATTCAGTTTCTTTATGGGTAATATGGGGGTAGAGGTGGGGGCAGGCTGGGAGCCAGAGACTTTGGCCATAAAATGTGGTTCTGTTGCTCTCTGTCTAACCTTAACTAAGGCATTTCACTTCTCTAGTTGTCTCCTCATTCGTTGAGAAATGAGAGGGTTGGGTGAGATGTTCACCAAGATCCTCTACTTACGAGTCAGTGAAATGATGTGGAAGATTCCTTGAGGTCCTAACATTCCATAATTCTTGTCAGAGAAACCTGAATTATTATTGTTTCCTTCATCTCAGCCTCCAAAGATGAAATTGAGTGGTCTTACTTAAGTAAATACAGCAATTCAGTATACAGTTTTTGTATACAGCTACTTAAACAAAAATATTGAAGGTGACTTCTGGACCCTGAGGTCATGTATGTATGTTCTCAGTGATGCTTTAAGATCTAAAAATATGCTAAATCAAGGTATCATTCATATTTGTTCCACTTGTAAGATGGCAAATGAGGATACTTTGCAAGATTCTTCAAGTCCCAATGGCAAATCCCACGTAGAACAAGCAAATGTTGGCAAGATTGCAGTGTGTGGACAGGAAGTGTCCTGCTGCAAGTCTGAGTGCAGATGTTCTGAAAGAGCTCAAACTGAGCTATTAAGAGGCAGGCAGAGGTGGCCTGATGGGTAACAATAATAGGTACTGTCACTGTTATCGTGTGGCCTGGGTTTACGTCACTTCATTTCAGTAACCAGGGGCAAACTCTATAAAAGACTATGCTCTCCACCTCCCAGGACTCATCCCTGCACACATCCCAGGGGGCAGAGGCATGTGCAGATTGGGAGGTTGTTCTTGTCTTTGTTACCTCCATGGTGAAGTAGAGGACGGAGGGTATTATTATAAAAATTTGTTTTTAAACCTGTGGAGTACCTTGGCAAGAGACCTCCCCTGACAGGAAGAGAAAGACAGATACATGGATGGGAAGATCTCATGCATGCTTTGGGCCACTCTTGTTCTGACAGCTCCATTGAGACCTGCCATTTCCAGAGAATGTTTTCCAGAATAAGGGTTCAGATTTCAAGGGGAGAGTTTTCCCTTCTCCAGCCCAAAAGCAGGTGACTTCATTGAGATGACTCAGCAGAGTGGAGGGTGCGATCCAGGAGATCCACCCCCTGGACTGACCCCAAGGATGGCACCTCAGGTCCCTGCCATTCCCATGCCATTCCCATGCCATTCCCTTTTCTGCTCAAGCCCTCAGAGCCATAGGAAGTTAAGGCTATAGGAGACTGACAAAAAGCAATTAGGGAGCACATTCCTGCCCACTTTCTCAGCCTAAGTTATTCCCACTTGGGAGATGAGTCTATTTCCCAGAATGAGATACAAGTGCCCTGACATAATATATATCTGAGGGGACCTTAAAGGAGTTGGACACTAGTGACAAGCTCAAGCAGCTTGTGTTATTGGTCCACACGTTATGTATGCTTCCCCAAAGCAGGTCACTACCACTGAAAGACTCAGGTTTGCAGGAGAAGCTCTTAAGAGATGCAAATACAGTGATGTTCATTTCCAGAACCAATATGGGAAACATCCGAAAACGTCACATCAGTTCCTTTGAGATGAAGCTAACAAGTACTGTGAGTACCACCAGGATCTCATCTTCTAAGTAAGGGCTGAAACCATAAGCAGGTGGGCTAGCCAACCCCCCACTCAAGCCAAGAGTGATGACAAGTTTTACTGAAATTGAACTCCCCTGATGTTCAATAGCATTAAAGCTACTGTGCTCATAAATACACATTTATTTCATTAGAAATGCATAATTACAGTTCAATAGCATTTTCTCCTAGAAAAGTAGTTTAAGCAACAATTCCGTCAAAATTGTTAGTAGTCTTTTTTCAAATACCTATTTTCATTACACTGAACAGAAAACACTTAGCCAAAGGCCTTAGATACTTACACTCATTTTTTTTCAAATTTTTTTCTTTTTGTTATAAACACCATAGCAAATTTAAAAAAGCCATTTAAACAATGAAAAATATTTTAGTTCTTGATTTTTCTATATGTAGTAAAGTATCTGCTCCGTTCTTGCTTCCATCTTTCTCTAGGCTCCCAACAGTATATGACTCAGAAGACATGGGAAGTGCTGCTGGTGGGGGATGTTAATTTATTTTTGAACTTTAGATTTTGCAGGAGAATTTTTTTTGTCCTTGGAGGAGGATTTCACTGTCTGTAAGTGCACACTAACAGAATATATGTATATACGTATGTGCGTGTGTGTCTATGTATGTATTGACCTCCCATGCATTAAACCATGAGGACAACATGGTTTTAGAGCAATGATCACGTTCAAGGGATGGTCAGCCAGTAAGGCCGGCGATCATTTCCCCCTCAGGTTTCTGGATGGAAGCCACGACCAATCAGCATAGCCTGGGCAACCGGATCTGCAGCCCCTGGGTCCCCACTTCTGCCTCACTGGATCTGTATGGCGCCATGCTCAATCTGCATTTCTGGCTGGAGAGTGGACTGAAGGGCATCCGTGCTCTAGAACCAAGTTTTAGAAAGGACATCTATCAGGACAGAGTTACAAAAGTCACTGAACCCATAGAATGAAACCACCTTCTGGTCCCCTTCTCCCCAAATATGAAATTGTCTGCAGAATGGTAAGAACTCAGAGGGTTACAACTACTCTCATCTGACGGGATCTCCCAGTGTCCTGTCCAGTTTTCTCTATTTCTGCACTTTTTCTCATGCAAAAATAACACCACTACATTAATAGAATGCTTTATATACATTACTTCATTTTGATACTTAACTTGATACTCCTTTTGAGGTAAGTGGTAATATTAGGCCCATTTTTTTAGATGGGAGAAATGAGAATTAGAAAACCAAGATGACTGGACTAAAGTCACATATGAGGATCAGCAAGATGCCAAGGTGATCTTCTGGTCTTCCTGCTCTGCTATGTAGGTAGGTGAGGGTATAGAGTAGATGGCTCCCAGAGTAAGGAAGATTGAAGTTCAAACCCTGCCTCAGACATGTATTAGCTGTGTAACCTTGGTGAAGTCACTTATCTTCTGCCTGCCTCAGTTTCCTCAACTGTAAAAAAAGGTAGAATAACACCTGCCTCTCAGGGTTGTTATAATGATCAAATTCAATAAGATTTGTCAAACACTTAGCATAGTGCCTAGCATACAGCAGGAACTAAATAAATGCTTATTTCTTTCCCTCTCCCTGATTCTGTTTCACCTGGATGACAATCTATTTTGTCCATTCTTCTCTTAAAAATAACTTTTGTGCTCTTCCCCATCCAATATTCTTAGTTACCTGACAAATACATTTAGACTTTTTAATCTATATATTTTATCTTTAGCAACATAAATATGGCATTATCATAAAAAAGTTTTTTTAAACCTGTGGAGTCCCTTGGCAAGGGTCTCCAAAGATAAAGAGAGGTTCTTAAAATATACACAGTGACTTTAAAGAAATGAAACAGGTTTTCTTGAATAAAAATAAGAATAATAGCTAATATTTGGATGACACTTTCAGGTTTGTGAAGCACTCTTCCATATTATCACATCTGAAGGACAGAAGATTAGAGATTCACTGCTAGGAGAGACCCAATTTATAGATAAGGGAAGAGATGGGGAAGGGGGGAGGGGTAAGGAGAGAAGAGATGGAGGGAGAGAAGGGGGAGAACGAGGGGAGAAAGGAAGGCAGTGAGTGGTTACACAGGGAATAAGCAGCAAAGGTGGGAATTCAATCCTTGGGTATTTTTAGTCCAAATCCAAAAACCTCATCACCATGCTGGTGGAAATTAGTCTCCTTATTAAGAGGCCAATCAGAGAATCACTGGGACCACTTCCTAAACCTCTTTGGAGAAGGTCTACAGAGGGATGAAAAGAAGAGTTGCTGTGATACGATTATTCCCTAAAGATGGTGGCTGACCAGCTCTCAGGGCTACCCACCATTATCTGGTAACACCAGAAGAGAAGCAGTATTCTAGTCCTGAACAGAGTCAGGGTAGGAGAGACCATGCCCTCTCTGGGCTGCCACACCTGAAGGGGATTGTAACATATTTGTATTGGGGGGAAAGAGAGCTGGACTTTTTAGTCCAGAGAGATAAGACCAGGAGGCCAATGGCCAGAGCCCATCCCAAAGAGTTAGCAGCATGACAAGCTTGGCTTAGCTACTGTAGAGCTAAAAGGCTTTCGCTGATGGTTAAAAGGTAAGTGCAACAAAATATGGGATGCATCACAGAGGGAGTGGCCTTCATTATCCTGCAGGACAGCAAAGACAAAAGGCTTAAGCTGAAGGACCTAGAAGGATTCTTTAGGGGAAACTAGAATGCTTTAAAGATGTTATCAGTGAGTCCACATGTTCCATGATGCTCCCCTCCCCATCAGGGATAAAACCCAGCCTTAGAGGGACCATAAGGCTGACCCAGTGAAGGCATTGTCCCACATCTGTGCATGCTTATATCAGACTAAGGACAAGGTAAGGACCTAAAACAATGCCATGACTGCTGTTCAAGCCATGAAGCGAAAAGGACAAAGTCTGCAGGATTGAGAAGATAAACTGAGAAACAGAAGCTACTCTTTATGAAAGGCAG
Source organism: Notamacropus eugenii (assembly GCF_028372415.1). Taxonomy (NCBI): domain Eukaryota; kingdom Metazoa; phylum Chordata; class Mammalia; order Diprotodontia; family Macropodidae; genus Notamacropus; species Notamacropus eugenii. The sequence continues at coordinate 704,060,554 of NC_092872.1, read as the reverse complement.
AGAAAAAGAACAAGGAAAAGACAAAGGAAGGAGTGGAAGAAAAGCAGTAGAAAAACCTGTCTCCTCTTTAGAAGAGAAAAAGCAAGTTGTTATTAAAAACATTTTACACACACACACACACACACATCCCTCAGTTCAGTTCACTAGGACGAGATGGAAGGAACTTGTCAACAAGTAGAATGGAAGAAAATATAGATGAACCAGGACTGAACATTTTATTATATCACTTTGGAATTCCATGGTATCATATGAGACACAGTCTGGAGCCATAAAAAGAACACTGCTTTAGAGTCAGAAGATGGGATTTTGAGTCAGGCCTCCAACACTAGCTGTGACCCTGAACAAATTAAGGAAAAGAATAGAGGGGAGGGGAACACATCACTTAGCTTCTTCATTGACTCAGTTTGTTCATCTGTAGAATGGGGATAATACTTACTCTACCTGAATCACAAGGTGGTTGTGAGTCAAGTACTACTAACCTTTAAAATACTCAACAAAAGAAAAGCATTATTATCACTAAAATTAAAGGATATTAAATCCATCTTCAGTAAGGATTTGTTAAATGTCTAGTATGTGTCAGGTGTTATGCTAGGCACTGAGGATCACAAGGACAAAAAAATGTAACAGACACTGTACTCCAGGAGTCTACATTATCAAGCACAGCGGCAGTGAGAAGGCTTCCCTAACACCCCACAACGGGATGGCTAAATGAGATGCTGCTTAAAGAAATGATTCTTAAGAGAGTGGAGGTGAGCAGAGGTCAGCACTGCCAAAGGACCCTGGATCTCCAGGGAAGACGGGGCACTGTGGGGAAGGGGAGGGGGAGGGGGAGGACTCCTACTAAGGATACAGGTACTAAATGACCTAGTCAGAAAGAGGCTGGAGCCAAGGATGTGCTGTCACCACCACTGTTATGTTTTATCACCATCATAATAGCTGACACGTAGTAGTTTAAGGTTTGTGAAATACATTACAAGTGTTATCTCATTTCATCCTTACAAGGGAGTAGGTACTACTTATTATCCCCATTTTACAGATGAGGAAACTGACAAGACTTGTCCAGAGGTCCTACAACTTGGAAATGTCTGAGACAGGATGGGAACTCGGGTCTTTCTGATTGCAAGTTCAACAGTCTATACAATGTGCCTCCAAGCTCCTTCCCAGGCTTCAGAACTAGAAGGAACCTCAGAACTTGTTTTCAGAAATAAGAACATCTGAGGCCCAGAGAGATGAAGCGATCTATCTGTGGTTACTCATCCATGGAATGTAGCAGAAACTGGGATTTGAACTGAGCCTTCTGATATCAAAGCCCCTTTCACGGAGCTAAGAGCATTAGAATACAGATTTCCCATGCTCGTGGGTGAGATGGGAGTGGGGACTGGTCAAGTTTAAAAAGAATGATGACCCTCAGAAGATAACTAGAAACTTTTAGGCACCATCAGGGTTGTATATGTATAACTAGAATATGTTTAAAACTTCAAAATGACACAGGCTTCCTCTGACATGTAAGCCCCACCCCCAAATCAGGAACAATGAATATTTAAAGAAGTGAAGTACAACAGTTTTAACATCTGTTTTTGAGGATGTCTGTGCTCTTTCTTGAATGTGAGAAAAATATGCCCCTGATATCTATGATGGGCCAATGGAAATAAAGATGGATGTCCTCCCAATGACTCACAAGTATCAGTTTCATTTCATTCTTGTAAACAAAATAACCAAGTCACCACACAGACTTCGGATGTAGCTATATGCTATTAAGAGTGCAGACTATCAAAATAAGTAACCACTTGAATGTAGGGCTGACGACCTGAGCCCACTAGCCTCTGGGTGTGAAGGTCACATAGTTAAAAAAAAAAAAAAGTAGGTATTTTTTCCTACTGAAACTGTAAACTTCAGCTTTCCTATCTACCTAGGGAGCTGTACTGAATTTACTGGTGAAGTTGTGAATCATTACAACTGTTTTGGAAAGCAATTTGGAAGTATGCAAATAAAGGCACTAAAAATAAAGGGATTAGTAGGTACATATATCCCCAAGCAAGTCAGTGATAAGAAGAGATTTCCCATATATGCCAAAATATATAGAGCAGCCCTTTTTGTAATAGCAAAGAACTAGAAACAAAGTAGATGCCCATCGATTAGGGCATGGCTAAACAAATTTATGGTACATGAATGAAATGGAATGGAATCTAACTGATGATGAATTCATGCAAGAAATGAGGAATTTGGAGGAGGTGGGAGGACTTGATACAAAATGAAGTAAATGGAGCCAAGAAGTGATGACAATGTAAATGGAAAGAAAAACACAAAATAATCAAAAGTGAATGCTGCAAAATTCTAAAGAATAAGGATGGCTCCTCAAAAGAGATCAAAGACATCCCACCGACTCTGTGTGGCAGAGGTGGGAGGTATATGGGTGCAGAACACTTCACAGATTTTCAGACTTAAGTGTTGATTAATATGGTTTTTTTATTTTCCTCTTCCTTTTTTTTTTAAAATAGTATTTGTAACACAGGATAGCTCTCTGGGAAGGGGAAGAGGAGAAATTCTGGTGATGTAAAACAAAAATATCAATACAAAATGTATTTTCAAAAAATATATAGACTTCAAGACTTAGGTCACAGATGACAAGATCAGGAAGTGTCCTTAAAGATTATATGGTTGAAGCTCTGTAATTTATAACTGCAAAAAAATGGCTTAGAAAACAAGGCAACTTTCTCAATGTCTCTGTGAGAGTTTTGAACTCAGATCTCATTCTCTGCTAGTGAACTTTCTATTATATCAACCTACCTCTTTGACTTGGGGTGGGGAGGGGGAAGGGAAAGGAAGATATTTTATAAGAACTACACATTTTTTCATATATAGATTCCTCTCAACTTTGTATCGAAGAATGGTTTACAAGAAAACTGTTTTTAGCTTCAGGATGGGTTCTTCTTCTTTTTTTCACCATTTAGTTTATTCCTCCATCTTGTTTCACATTCCTTTCCAGTTTCTCTTGAGTGTGGTATAAATCTCCGTGGTTAACCACACTATTAAAACTTAATACAATGTAAAGTGTCACAAGTGTCTTTAGCTACCCTTGCCAATCATGTGAGAAACAGATGCACGTGCTTAGAAATGGAATGACTGACCCACCCTGTGGCACAGGAGATAAGTACAGAGATGAAAAAAACAAAAAGCCCTAAAAAAAAACCCTGATGTATCCAAAGGTTCTCTCAAATTCACCACTAATATGGGAGTGTTCCAAGGCAAAAGGAGAGTTGGCACTGAAATGAATGCTTCACTAAGAGCAGGTCCATCTTTCGTTGGATACACAGTAACAATCGTGTGTACTTAATTATTATCTGATGCTCTATAAAATATTCATGAATTTGACAGAACGTTTAAAAACAAAATTTTTAAACTTAAAACACCACAAAAATTATAAATGAATACATTGTTAGAATGGTCTAGAATAAATGTCAAGAAATGTTATTTTAAAGCCCTCAACAATTAGAGATGGAACTTTGCTCTTTACCACCTAGGTGACCCTGGATAGATCATTTCCCACGTGTGAAGATGGAAACACGTAAATGGCATGAGTTTGCGGCTCATGTGCCCAATACAGAAAAAAGGAGGGGGAAAATGTTAAACCCATAGATATGAAGAGGCAATACAGGCATCTGAGTCAGCCAGAACAAGGAAGCATGCAATCCTGGAAACAGTTTTGGGCTTGTCATCTGAGGACCTAGGTGCTGCTGCCTGCGACTTCTGTGGCTGTATCTCTAGGCCTGTTTCCTGATCATTGAAATGAAAAGGTTGGAAAAGAAGATTTTTATGGTCCATTCCAGCTCCAAAAATTCTATGACTGTATCACATATCAACCTATGGTATAGTACCATCCATGGTAAGAGTGAGGATTGTGGACAGCAGTGAAGGAGGGAGAGGAGAGAAGGGAAGGAGGAGGGATGGAGCGATGCAGAGAAGGAGGAAAGAAGGGAAAGAAGCAGAAGGAATTAAGTGCTTAATACATGACCAGCACCATAGGAGTCAGGAACATGCTTAAGTTAGTTTGGGGATGGAGGTTGAATAAGCAGTGAATCTAGCACAAGTGAACTGGAGATCAGCCTGAAACAGTCAAAAGATAGGAAGCAGGTAGGTAAAAACAAGACATAGCATATATAAGAACTGGGGTCAGGATTAGCGATGAATCACACCAGAAAGGAAGAGAAAAATTGCAAAAGAACACAGTGAAAAGGATGAGGAAACAGGTCAGCAGGGAAGAATAACTAAGCAAAAACAGATTTGAGGACTGAGGACAATTGAAGTCTAGGAAAATGTTTTATTTTAGCCAGGAAGCTTTTCTATGCTTTTTTGGGGGGTGGGAATGGTGAGACTGGGTCTCCCTATCTTGCCTGGCTGGAAGTAAGCAGCCACTTGGGCTCAATCCTAGTGCTTTGACCAGTTCCGTTTCTGAGCTAGGTCAGCTGGGCCTTCTCCCAGGGGCTCACCATATTGGTGCAGGATTGAGTGAGGACACCCAATGGGCTCTAATCCTGCTTCAGGTCAGAGTTCTTGCACTCAGGTGACCAACTAGCCTCAGCTTCCCTCCTCACCACTCACTTCTGGGATTACAGTTGTATACCACCATGTCCAGCCTTTTAGATGAGAAGGGAGCTGAAATTGGATGGTCTAGGGACTGCAACTGGAAGCAGATAAATGAGTGTCTAGCTGGAGCAAAAAGCATGGGAACAAAAGTAACAAAATACTACTAGATTTTGATGAGAATATGGAACACTTTCACAAAACAAATTTAAACTTTAATAAAATTGTAGAACATAGTCTCTTCCAAACTGTAATTCTGTCATGTGACTGTATGTTATGAATCACAAGGCAAAAGCTGATCAATGTCTAAATGCCTATGTGCAAACAGGCTGGACCAATGATCCAGAGATGCTAAGGGTCATGGAGATGAGCAAAATGTTTCAATTGTCTAAAAATGGCAGAAGGGACTCAGGGAAGTTAGAGACTGTCGAGGGAGTGTGCCATTGATCCTCAGAAAAATCCTAGGACAAAATGGGCAAATGGGGATTAGAGTGATAAATGACCTGTGAGGCCCCTTCCAACTCTAGATCAATAACACTATGATTAAATGGATAATTTGTGAGCACCGAGGGAAGCAGTGATTACTAGGAGTCATACTGAACTTTGCAAGTTTTTGTATTTGCAAGTTTTCCAGATGATTACATTAGGCAAGTCCTATGGAGACGACAGTACATCTGGAATTCAGCAAGCTCTCTAATGAAGGTTCTCCCCTGATATCCCCCACAGGCAATGCGGACAAGTGCAAGCTCACAGCACAGATACCAGGACTGGCCACACTGAGATACAATGAGTGAATGAACACAAACACATTTATTAAGCACTTACTATATGACAGGCACTGCACTAAGTAATGGAGACACAGACACAAAAGGCAATGGGTCCTACCCTCAAGGAGCTTACATCCTAACAGGGAGAGAGGGGTGGTCAGGGAAGTTGCAGAGACAGTCAGGGATCAAGGTGTGCTTGCCAGGCAGGACAGGGATGGGGAAGGCAGCACTTGCATGGCCATAGCATGAAGATGAACAGGAAAGAGAAGCCTAGGGGCCTAGGCTGGGCTAGAAATGGTGAAGGCTCACCAATCTGAAGCCTGAGCCCCCAGAGCAGAAGCTGGCATGCTGGGCTGGAGGTGAAGGCTGAAGTGCAGGACCATGGTGTGAAGAAGGCTGGGTAACAGCAGCGAGGGGCTCTGAGTCAGGGAGAGATGGTGAGGTCTCACCAAGCAGAAGCCTACGGCCCCCAGGCAGAAGGTGGAGTGCCAGGTTGAAGCCGCAGGCCGAAGCACAGGAGCATGACATGGAGATGGCCGGCTAACCGCAGCAGGGGGTCTGACTCAGGCTAGACAGGGTGAAGTTTCACCAACCAGAAACCCAAGGACCCATGACAGGAGCTGAAGCACTGGGCTGAAGATGGAGGCTGGAGCATAACTGATCCTCAGAAAAATTCTAGAATGAATTATTAAATGGACAGTTTGTGAGCACTCAGGGAAGCAGGGATCACTAAGAGTCAGCATGAGTTCACTAAGTCCTGCCAGACTAACCTCATTTGCTTTCTTTCCTATATTAGGCTAATGCTACGAAGATATACATCTGGATGTCCACAAGGTGACCTCTGTAGGCAAGATGGAGAAGTGCGGACAACAGGGTGGGATGACCAAATCCAGGTAGGGCATCAATGTCACCTTGGACAGGAGTCTCAGTGAGTTGATAAACATTTATTAAGTACTAACTCTATGTCAGGCTCTGTGCTAAGCACTGGGGGCACAAAGAAAAGTTAAAGATAGCCTCCCTGTCCCCAAGGAGCCCACTATCCAACAGAACAGGACAAATATGAAAATGAGATAAACCACATAAATCTCCATTTATAAAGATATAGATATAGGTATAGATGCGTGCTCGTCCTTTGCTGCCGAAGAAGACCATGCCATCAGAGAAACGATGACATGACTTGCACTTGACTGTTTTTTTTTTTGAGTGAGGGAGGGCTGTGCAGGTCACCCAGTCTCACTTCTCCTCCAGAGCCATCTGAATCCAGTGACCAGATAGTCATCAGGATGACTGGAGATGACCCAGGATGAGGCAATTGGGGTTAAGTGACTTCTCCAATGTCACATAGCTAGGGAGTGTCAAGTGTCTGAGGTGAGATTTGAACTTAGGTCCTCCTGACTCCTGCACTGGTGCTTTATCCACTTTATCTACTTAGCTGCCCCTATAGGTATAGATATGGACTAGATGGAGAGTAATCTCCAAGGGGAAGGCACTAGGAGTTGGAGAGACCAGCAGAGGGCACTGAAAAGTAGGTAAAGGGAGAGAATTCCAGGCATGGGGGACAGCGGTGCAAAGACCAGGAGACAAGAGGTGGAGAGTATGAGAGGAGCAACAAGGAGGCTCCCTCACTAGACTGGGAATGCCCTGAGGGCAGGGATTGTCTTTGTCTGTTTCTGCATCTCCAATGCTTAGCATAATGTTTGGCAAATAGCAGATGCTCAATATTTGCTTATTCGCAGGGCAATGAGGCTGATGTGGATGGTCCATAGAGGGCAGGGAGTGTAAGAAAAGGGGAAAGATGGGAACTGGTCAACTTGTGAAGAACTTTAATGCAAAGGACATTATGTTTGATCTTGGAAGTGATTGAGTAGGAGAGTGAATGAGGATGGTCTGGAGCAGGCATTGACTCCTAGAGTCCAGATGAGTGGTGAGGTGGGCCTACAACAGGGTGGAGGCTTGATGGGTGGAAAAAAAGGGGACAAATAACAGAGAAATAACAGTTGTGAAGGTCAAACTGCCACAATTTGGCAATGCCGTAGAGGGTGGGGTGAAATGAGAATGAAGAGCTGAGGATGACATGGGTTTGTGAGCCTGGGCTCCTGGTGCTGCACTTGGGAGGGACAGGAAAGTAGAGAGGGCAGAAATAGAAATTGAGAGAATGGGGCGGGGGAGGGGAGGGAAGAGCACACTTAAGAATACATACAAATAATTACATCAGTTTTGGATATGTGAGTTTGATACATCTATAGTATACCCAGGCTGAGATGTCCAAATAAGGAACTTTTTTTTATCAATAACCTGGACTAAAGATACATGTGCATGTATGTATGTATATATGAACTACTTATCAAATTTGTGAACTGCATGGACATGAAAGGGATAGCTGGCATCCCACTGGTCCAGTCTACTAGCTGGATTAAATTTAATGGTAATCAATCAATGTCAAGTCCTGCATTCAGGTTTAAAAACATTAAGTACTCCACCAATATAGGATGGAGGAAATGGGGTTACATGGTAGCTCATGAGACAATGAATTGGGCTTTTAGTTCATTATAAGCTCACTCACTCTTAAGGGACATGATAGAAAACAAAAAAGCCAAGCTGATCTTTGGCTATATTTACAGAAGCAAAGTGTACAGAAAAAGGAAAGTGATCGTTCCATTCCAGTCAAATCAACAAAAATTCCATCCACATTCTAGACTCTGTACTGGTGAGAGAATCTTGGAATACCATGTTCCTTTCTGGGGACCATGTTTTAAACCAACTAAAACACTTGTAGAGAAGGTTGTACAGGATGATACTGACAAGGAAACCCAAAACCATGTCAAAATGAATATCAGCTGAAAGAACTGGGAATGTTTAGCCTGAAGAAGAGACTACTTGGTCCATAGGGCAATAATTTACTGTCTTCAAATATTAGAAGTGCTGTCATGTAAAGGAGAGGGTAAAGTTTATCCTGGGTGACTTAAGTGGGCAGAATTTGGGCCAGTGATAGAAGTTGGTCAACCTAAGGAACAACTCAACAACAATTAAGAGTCTCCCCCAAATGAAATGGATTTGCTCATGAGGTGATGAGTTCACTGACGCTAAAGGTATCCAAGCTGAAGCTAGCTGAGTACTTGTGGGAGATGCTGTAGGGAGGATTCATGCACAGGATAATGAATTGAATTAGACAAGCTCTCAAGTCACTTCTAAGTCTAAAAATTCTATTTATTTGGGTCATGAGGGCAACAAGAATGTGATTTCCCCACTACCTGAGGCAGTACTGTTGGATTATTAGGATAAAGAGCAGCCAAGTAGAAGGGTCAATCCCAATAGAGGAGTCCTTGCCTGGACCAGTAGATAAACTGACTGGCCTCAATTATGGCAAGAATAACATAGAAGTCAATAACTAAGGACTTAGCTAGAGTTAGAAGATGGAGTAAAATCCTTATCAAGGGTAGACTAAAGGGAGAAAGAGTCTGAGGCCCAAGGACAGAAGATGTGAAATGAAGATGAGGAAAACAGAATATCAGACTGACAGAGCTGGGCCAGGGAGGATTGGGTAAGAGAAGACACAGGCAGGAGAGAGAGGAAGGGCAACCATGTAGCATGTGCTAGGGAGACTGTAGGCTGATTGGGACCTTCTGAGGACAGGCTCCTTGGGAACCAGCAGGGCTTGACAATGTTAAGGACTCAAGTGGAAGCAAAAACTTTAATGTGATAGATTCAATGTGATTTGCCTTTTGATTTTTGCAAAATAAGAATTTGGCTAAAAACAGAGGACTTGTGCACTTCATTATGAAGTGTCTGGAAGCCCATCAACCCGGCCATGACAGACACCCTCCTTTCTAATGTACCCACTTCCAATGGGGAGAGGACATACTTGATTCGTGGCTGAGTGGTCAGTCACTGGTGCCAGTTGGACATACTGGACCTGGATATCACTTCCTTGGAGAGGTGACCCATCGACTCCCGCGGTGGCTGGATCGGCAGAGGCTAGCGCTATCAACTGAGCACCTTGTAACACCTGCAAAAACAGCGCCAGAGAACAAATTGTAAATGATCGCCACTATTAAGGCCATGTACCACCTGCAGGTAGAAGTGAGATGTGAAGGGGAAGACTACTAATCACATTAAATGATTACCTATTTAAGCAAAAAGATTTCTTTTTAATTCCAAATAAACACCTAGAGTACAGTCATATTTTATTCAAAGATAGCTCAATAGTACTGAACCCCCTTCAATCATTAGGTGCTGCACAAAGCCTTTAAAGAAATGGGCCCGTTCTAGCAATTACTCCTCTCCTCCCTGGTAACATGCCAACCACGGGCCTCTTGTCATCTTCATTTGTCATTAATTTTCCTGAAAGAAATCTGAACTCATCTGAATCATCACTGAAAGAGTTAACAGTCAGCACACCTGGAACCATTTATTTTTTCTTACTGTCCCATTACACAACAGAACACTGCATTCCAAAAAACAGCACAACTAAGCAACGGAATCAAATGATCCCAAGGGATGATGCTAAATACTTCTGGGTTCAATTGCATTTCTTAAGTAATTTTTAAATGATATTTGATTGGTATATATATAAAAGAAAATAAAACACAAACACATACCACCCTCCAAAAAATATTGTTATGCTATACAACCTGCCTCCCATACCAGATACACACACACAAGTTCCCATTACTGTCAAAGGTATTAAATCCACATATCATACAGGGAAAGGATAAACTACATTTAAAGCTTTATGGAAAAAACATAAGGCCAGGGCTTCCAAAAAAGACAAGCAGTAAGTCAAAGAATGTTTATGGAAAGCTCATGGTGCAGATGATGTAGTACCGTGTGGCTACGTGCGCTGTAATATGCAAGGACTAAGCTGGTCTTAGTTCCCGAAAACTATACTGTCAATGACACATGAAACATATATGTGGCAAATTCAGAACATTAAGAAAGGAACTTGTATATATTATTCTCTTTTCAAAACTCTTAAAAGTGGCAAGGTCATATTTTAAGTCTTTGGGGAAAGGGTGGAGCAACAGGTTTAGGTGACTCCTGAGACCTCATTAAGAGGTGACCACCAGGGCTATCAGTGACTCTCTGCTAAGGAAACCTGCAGCATTTTGGGCTTATAGCCTACCATGCTGTTCAGAGGGAGAAAAAGAAAAAAAAATTAAGAGAAAATGGATTGGATTTGAAGGAGCTCACAGTCTAGCTGGTGAGGTAAGACACAGAAGGGTGAAACAATAACAAGGACTGACATAGGACTGGAAGGCTAAAGAGCATTAGTGATAATTATTCTAGAAACATCACAACGGAATCATCTGGCTAATGGATGCTGTGAACTCAAAGGAGGGAGGGGGTGCTCTATGGTCAGGAGCCCTCTGTGAAGGTTTAGTGAGGGGGGAAAGAAGAGGGTCTGTGATAAAGATAAACCAGAAATCTGGAAGAAAACCTATTACCAGCTTGGAGAAATGGGGCTCAGTGAATAGGGAGTCATTACAGAAACGTGATCTTGAACACACACAGTTTGTGCTGCTGTCCTTATTTAAGCAAACTTTCTAGTTTGAATCAGTACAAATTTCATTGCTTTGAGAACTTGATGGAGAAATAGGCAAATATCTGCCTGGCACAGATTCTATCCATTATAATACAAAACAATATTTGTGGAAAATTACTCTTGCTCCAAAAGTAGGAGCTTCAAGTGCCTGAATCTCCAAGGGTTTTCCTTTGCTCTTGTTCTATGGCCAGCTCTTAAAAAAATGCTTAAAAGCTCTTGCTTAAAAAAATAAAAATAAAAAATAAACCTCCCTGATGGACTCTATTCCAGCCCCCAAAGGAATGGTTCTGCTGGGGAATCTCTTTCTAGGAGCACGCAATGATGTAGGGAAAGTCCCCAAGGCACTAGCAAAATACAATGGCAGGAACACAAAGCAAGCAGAGTTTGAGATGGGTGGGGATGTGCACAGGTGCAGTAACACAGGGCAAAGGAAGAGGACCAAACGTACCACAAACAAGGCTGAAGGAGAGTCACCCCATCGAGGCTGGGTATACCTGAGCAAACTAGGTGAAGAAAATAACTAGGAGGGTGGCTATTGTTGTAGTAGTGGTTGTTTGCCCTTCATTTTCAAAGAGCACCTTGCCATAAGGGAGCTAATGCCATGACTTGCAAGTGAACTGAATTTAAGTGAGGCAGGACTGTGCAAAGTCACCAGCCTCACTTTCTCCTCCAGAGCCATTTGGGTCCAGTGGCCAGATGTTGATCAGGATGACTGGAGATGGCCCTGACTGCCAAAAAGGAAGAGAGTGGAAGGAGGGAGAAAGGAAAATGAAAAAAGAGGAGGGAGGAAGGGAGGAAAAGAGGGAGGGAGGGGCCGCACTTATTAAAACTATGGGTAGCCGAGCGAAGAGTTTAAATTCCAACGGTATGGAAGCAGTCACAGAGAAAGGAGAAAGTGGGAGGAGTGAGATAGGGTTGGCTGCTGCCAGTGCATTTTATCTTTAAATGACAAATACAATCATATCCAAATTGGAATTAGTTTAAAACCTTTTTTCCCCCTGAGTTTGGTATGTTTGGGGAGCTGTTTTTTATTTTTTGTTTTGGTTTGCTTTTTCTATTCAGAAGAATTCAACTGATGGCTAATTTTACTAAAGTTTGCTTGGAAAAATGATGAAAAAAAGGTGGATTACACTCAAATTGTGGTCCATATGTCCCACCCACACATTCTTCAAAACAGGAATCCCAATCCACACTGGCTCATCCTCACACATTCTGATCTAGTACACAATTTCACAATTATACATCCTATGTTGACTAGTATAATTCCTGAGAAAGCTGCCACCAGCAAGAGGGGAAAACTGTTTTCAGTTTCAACTTTTTTTTCCCTCTGCTCTCAAGTATGTAAACACACTGTAACTGGCCTGGAAATGATGTGCTTCATCCTGAGTAGTCGGTCACTTCATGGCTACTCACTGTCCTAATTGTAAGCACTTGAGGTCATCTGGTCAGTCAGCAATAGCTAATAACACCCCTGGGAAGAGGCAAAGATGCCTTTCCCTGCCCTGGATGGGTTTGCCATTAAAATATATTTGAAAATGTATCTGAGAGGAAGATGAAATCCAGTGCAAACTAATACAGGCATAAATCTCTCTACAGTTGCTGAAATGACCTAAATCACAGTGGGTTTAGTATCATAATCTAAGGTGAAGTCATTGGAACCAATTTGAAAGCCCAGGATATTTGGACTGGGAGAAAGGTTACAAAGCCAGCCAGAATTACAACAATTTTGGTCTAACCCAGAATTGAATATAGGAAAATAATAATAATAGCAAAAACCAGAAAGGCCCATATAACACTAAGGCCTAACAGGACAGCTTTTCAACCTCATTTCCTTAAGCCAAATGAAAGAAGTAGCAATCAGATAGTATCGGGGTGGGGGAGGGGGGGTAAGAGAGAAGAAAGGAAGTCTTCTCTTTACGCTCAAATTCCTCATGCTTTAAAATGCCCCAAATTTCAAAACAGATCTTTCTTGCTTTATTTGAAGATTCTCTCTTAAGCCAGGTTTGGACTTAACACCCCTTTTAAAATCATTGCTAAATACACACTACCATTAAAAAGAAAATGGGCACATGATGTGCTTAAAATGAACAGGCAGACAAACACTGTGAGGTACTCGAATGCCTCATTAAAAATCAAATAATTGTTTGCTTTTAAAATGTTTTTTCTTTTCTTTTTGGCTACATGAATTCCAGCCAGTTATCTCACTTTGTAATGAAGAAGAGAGGCATTCTACGAGCATCCAGATAGCAAGTGTGCTTTGCAGAGTTTGACAGAAGGAGCCTGGGGATGTAGAGTCAGAAGGCTGGGTTCTAGCCTTGGCTCTAGCCCAAACTCTTGAATGGAGAGATAATAACGTAACGTACCTGAGCTTCAGATTACTCATCTGTCAAACAGTAACAATAACCTTTGCCCTACCTAATACTCACCTCTTTGATGAGATCGATTTATCATTAAGCATTTATTAAGTGTCTACTATATGCCAGACAATGGAAGAAACAAAAGACAAACATTAAAAACAATCTCTTTTCTCAAGGAGCTCACATGCTCTAAAGGCAGACAAACTGCATATTTGTAAACATGTGCAGAAAAAAATCTAGAGAATAAATCTAGAAAAAGTGTTAGCTGGGGCAGATCATGAAATACAGGAAAAACACTGTGCAAAGTTAAAACTGCTACTCAAACATAAGAGGTTATTATGTTGCATCATTGTCAGCAATTTCTTCAATAAACCAGGATTTGTTTTGGTGTCCATTCTAATTACAAAAGGCAGAAAGATAGAAATCTCACATAGGAATAAAGTGATCTTGGTGTCCAAGTTTAAAATTCATGGAGATTTGGTTGAGACATAATTATAAATAATAATGACAATAAATTCCTATGTGACGCATGTTTCTAGTGAAGACCAGTGTTCCATTGGTATCATCTTGTCTTGGATCAACTGCTATGCCAGCCCTACCATGTTTGGAAACCAGCTAATACCAAAGCTCTGAAAACTGCTCTTCAAACAAGGCAGACAGGGCTCAACTCCACCTCCCTGTAGACAAAGGTACATTTTCAATGACCTTTGTTAAAACTCCATGGAAATCCAGAAGTAAAGTCTAGTCTCTTTAGAAAATGGCCAACATTTTAGTTTAGCTTTTTTTTTTTTTTTACAGAAACTAAGAATAATAGTAGCCTTCTTCATAACCATGTAATGCTGCAGAACTATACTGACCCAGAAGAACGGCACTTTTCAGTCTAGAAAAAGATGTAGACATTGAGAAACTAATAACCAGCTTCATCGAATAAGGCCCATGTACATACAGAATGCTCAGCGGAGCCTTATCACGTGGATTCTCCTGCTGGAATTCACTAATAACAGCATTAATCCTTGAAGCCGAGGTGGCGATGGGCTGAGTGATATGAATTACTTACTGTAAGGCAAGGTGAAAGGGAGAAGAGAAACATGAGATCTCCACTTGGGATGAATTTACCTTCAGAGAATTTGTTCTAAGAGAGGCAGAGGAGACAGTATGGGTGGAAAGTGTGCTCAGAACCATTCATACCTCTCACTGACCTCAACTCAAATTTTTCACTAAGAATAGATGTGTGTAGCTGGGAAATCTTACCAGAAAGACTTAGACCCCTCACTCATACACTGCCATCAAAAAGAAAATGGGCACACGATGTACTCAAAATGAACAAACAGGCCAACACTGTCAGGTACTCAAATAAGTGCCTTATTAAAAACCAAATAATCTTTGGTTTTTTAAATGTCCATGTGAGGGAGTAGGTCAGTGATTACAAAGGTAAAATTAAAAAGATATTCACTAGGATTCAGAAAAGTCACAGTAAATTCTATCCTGGGTCTGAGTATCTCATTCCTGGTTTATATGGAATCCTGGTAAATTCTGATATTCTCATCCCTCCATCTATAGAGTAAGTCAGAAACAGTTAAATAACAGTTAAATACTTGTTATCAACATTTACCCATATTCCCCAAGTTAGGAAGTTGAAAATGACTTAACCACAGAGAGCATTTATTCAAAGAATCCTCGCTCAATAGTCTATATTGATCATCTATGGACCCAGTCCTACTTCTAAGAGACTCCATGGGACTACATGACTTCTTGGTGTTAGTGCCAAATGCCAACAACTTTTCATGTTTCCTAAAAAATGCAAGGACAGGAGAGAAACTGAACCTGCAATTTCACTGACTTTGGGAACTATCGATAAGGAAACTCCCCCTAATAACACAGACCTCCACTCACCTGCAACTTAAAACCTTGAGAAGTTGTCTAGGACGTGCAAACTGACTTACTCAGTGTCACAAAGCTAGCATGTGTATGTCAGAGGTGGAACTCAAAGCCAGGTCCTTCTGACTCTCTGAAGACAGTTCTCCAACTAAAAACTGAAGCAGGAAAACTCAGTTCTTTCTCAGAGAATATTCACTTTTACACACCCCCTTCCCCGACCTCTACCACTGCTGCTACCCCCACAAGACCCTTTTCCCAATGTACAACAATATCTCTACCATTCAGCACAAGAAAGGATATTGGGGGCCATACAGTCCAATCATATCTTTTTTCAGAAGAGGAAAAAAGAGGCCAAAAAAGACCCTGTTAGTGAAAAAGGCACCACTAGAACCCAGGTCTCTTGACTCCCAGTTCAGTACTCTTTCCAATTCAATTTGACAAATATTGATGAAATATCTACTGTATGTAAAGCACTGCATTCGCACATCCTCTCTAACTCATGTCAACAAACATGTATTAGGCACCTACTGTGTGCCAGGCACTATGCCGAGCACTAGAGATACAAAGAAAAACCACACACACACACACACACACTCCTGTTCTCAAGGAGTTCATAGCTTAATGATGGGGAGACAATAAATAATTAGGTACAAAAAGATACAGACAAGACAAATTACAGATAATCACATAGCATAAAGAGGAGAAAGTGGTTATTTAGCTAAGCCTTGAAGGAAACCGGGGAAGCCAAGAGGTGAAAAGGAGAAGCTAGAGAATCCCAGGCATGGGGCACAGCCTGGTATGGGGCAAATGCCCAGAGTCAAGAGATGGAATGTCTTGTGCAAGCAACAACAGGAAGGCCACAGACTATGTCTAGGTCTAACCACCCTCTTTGGAATCTACCATCGTACGTGAATGTCCTCAGATCATTCTCATTGTCCTTCCATCCTGTGTTCTGCAGCTCTTCTTTCTGTGTTCTTCCTGAGATGCAAGTAACCCAAAATGTCCAATTAATAATAAAATTGCAATGTTACTGTAAGAAACTGCAGAACAAATGCACAATACTTGTGGATACATTTGTTCTCATGCCTACCATGTTTCATTTTGGGACTGTTTAGTAAAGAATTACATTAAAAAGTTACATTACATTTTATGGCATGGAATGTTGCCATCAACTCCCCATTGCCCACAATGAAGGAAAGTACAAGAGGATAAATGATCCACACATTGCCAGGCAGTGCTGCCACTTCACTGGACAGGACTAGGAATTAGGATTTCAAAAATGTGAGCTCACTGAATATTATTTCCAGTGCTTTCCCTCATTCTGCTCTTATGCTGTCTTTCAAAGACCTACAGAAAATAGGCCATTAAAAGATGTTGTCTAACAAAACACCCATGAGGTTGAGATCTAAATGATCCTTCACTTTGCCCCACTCCCCTCCCCCCAAAGAAAACCACAATAGGAACAATAAACAAGTATTCAAAAACCTGAGGTGTTGTCCTGACTCTGAACAGGCTAAGCAGAAGATCCATACTAGGGACATAAGAAACGTCCATTTCTACAGCTATCCATTTGGTAGAGGAATGAACAACAACTTAGTTCTTAACTTTTTGTGTAGTTCCTTGGCACACATTAGCTAAAAGATAGCAGTGCCAAGTTGTAGAGGGTGGCAGGATTAGAGCTTTGATGCAGGTAAAGCTAACTCTTGCTGGAGAAGAGCTCTGGCTCTTTGGGGATCTGGTTAGTGTGACACACCCACTATGGTTTGGCTAATTCTTCCTCCATGTGTCCAGCAACACAAGGGTAACTCATTCCCAACTCTTTCCCTGCTGGTGCTGTTCCTCTTAAGAAGCCTGAGGGTTCCAAGCTTTTGTCAGGCCAGACAAATAGATACAAATATGTTTTAAAATGGAATGAGCAGGTTTTTACTGTATTGCACAAGATGGTCAGTTACATTTTTAATAACTCATCCAAGTCAAAGAGGAAATACCTCTTTTAAAAAATTCTAACCTGCTTAGTAAAGCAAAGATAGAATGACTTAAGAGACTGAAACATATTTCACCAAATTGTTGATTGATGAGACTGAAATATCAATGAATCAAGGAGTACTTATAACTTGCCTACTATGCGCCAGACATGGCCCCAGTGGCACAAATACAAAAATAAGGCTTGAATCTTACCCCTCAGGAAGCTGATATTCTGGCAGAACATGACATGTTTACAGATAAACAAATACAGGACACATACAAAATAGCCAGTAAAGGGATGGTAATGGACGCTAATGGAGGTGAAGAAAGTGGCCATTCAGCTGAACATAAATGGGAATTCCAAGGAATAGCTGAGGAATAGGAGCAACCATGGGGGATCACCTGTCCAAAGAGGGGGAATATGAAATTCCATGTATGTACCTGGAATTTGGAGGGTGTAAAAGAGAATAATATGTAATGAGCCTAGAAAGACAGGCTAGAGCCAGATTAGGAAAGACTGTGATGCCAATATTCGTATTTTATCCTGGACACAACGAGGAGCTTCTTAAGCAAGGGAGGGATGTGATCAGTCCTGCATTTCAGGAATGTCAGTTTGGCTGCTGGGTAATGGACATATTGGAAAATGGAGAGATTAGGTTCAGGGATACTAATTAGGAGGCTACTAATGATAGGTAACAAGAGTGGTTTATAAAAGAGCAAACAACTAAAGAATAAGAAAAACTATTTCCCAAAAGAGAACCAAACAAGACTATTGTATATACTCTTTAGGACAGGGATCCTGTCTGATTTATCTTTGCATCTCCCTCAGAACCTAATGTAATACATTGCACAGAACAGACAATTAAAATCTATTTTATTATTTATTTTAAGGTACTAAATTATTTCACTTATAAAGGAGCAATAAATACACTCTAAAACATATTTAAAATAGCTTTAATATACTTTAAATATATTTGTTGCTCAAATTGAAAATTAAAATTTATATCCACACTAACTGATGAAAACAGAAAATTCCAACATTTTACATCTTCATAGTAATTTTCACTTTTATCTTTGTCTGAGTGTTCCTAGGATTTCTGGGGCAGGGGAAGAGGGGAGAAGAGGAGACTAAGGCTAGCTAATGCTAACAGAATGAATACTCTGGCACATGGTACCTTCCTGGAAAGGCCTCAAGAACCAGCTTAGCTGCATTAAAAACCATCAAGTTGAGTGCAGGGTGATAAAGTTTTCATCAGAACCCATGGTGGGGAAACAAGGCAATAGGAGTTAAGTGACTTGCCCCGGGTCACACAGCTAGTAAGTATCAAATGTCTGAGGCTAATTTGAACTCAGGTCCTCCTAACTCCAGACTGCTGTTCTATCCATTGCACTACCTAGCTGCCCCAGAAGCAATTTAAAAAAAAATTTTAAATTTTTTTTACTTTCAATTTATTAAATAAAACAAACATTTCCATAGTAGAAAAATAAAAGATGATTACATATAAAATTGCAAATCTATTACGTACAACTTGCTATTCCTTTTAAATATATAATAAATTTATCATATAAATATTTTTTGTTTCTTTTCTTCCCTCCCTATCCCCACCCTATAGACCACTCAAGTTGGAGTGGGAGAGTGCCCACATTGATGAAATCAGAGATCCCTGATGGAGATATATTGAACTAAATATTTGGTGAAAAGCAGGAGCTTTTTGCTTTCTGGCCTTCTCAAAAGAGATATTTGTTAAGTGCTTAGCACAGTACCTGGCATACAGTAGGCACTTAATACATGCTTGCTCCCTTCATCTGCTTCAATCCTCTTCCATTGTTACCAAGTGTCTGAACTACAGAATATAGCTTCTCTTGCAACGGAAAAAATTCATTCAGGCAGCAAACATATTTGAGAGAAGAATCACAAAAATACTCATCCTTTTCTTTACACATAAATATCACTTTTAGAGTGGTTAGGCTAACCCAAACCATACTTACTGTTTGTTCAATTATAGGTCTCAGAGAAGACATATGACATGTTGATTTTGAAAATTGCTGATAGATACATAAGATCATCATAAAAGAATCTAAGGAAGGTCTTTCATATAGTCACATGCTTAGTTTGGTTTTCTGATAGTTTGGGGTTATGCATCATAAAACTGGGCTGAAAGACAATATCCTAATTCTCAAGTCATAGACTAAAATAATTATAATAATATTAATAATGATATGGTACTTTCTAAATAGTTAGACAGCATCTCTTCTGAGAACTGCCTAAGGCATCCTTTCCAGTTCATATTCACAACATCTTGGTAAATTAGAAAAGGAAATTTGGAGATTTGGAAGGAGAAATGGAAATAGAGTGAGGTTATGTGACCAGCCCATATCACATGGTGGATTAGGGGAACCTATACCAATTCTATTAACTCTCTATTTACTTATCCCAAGCAAAAGAAAAATGCTGTTAAGATTGCTTTAATATACAGTAAGTATTCTAAAGTGATCACTGTATGTTGCACTGAAAAGCAAAGATAAGTACCCACAAAGAACACAGTTTTTCAACACATAATATCAGTTAAAGCAACATATTCTCCTTAAGATGGATTCTATTTTCTTGTGGCCTCTATTTGATTCTTTACAGACTTTCTCCATAGTAAGCATTTATTGAATGTCTCCTATATTTTGTTGTTGGAATTGTTTCAGCTGTGTCCGACCCTTCGTGATCCTATTTGGGGTTTTCTTGGTAAAGGTACTCGCGTTGTTTGCTATTGCCTGATCCCTTGGATACATTTTATCAAGCTATATACCAGGCACTGTGATAACTGCTGATGATACAAGCACAAAACTGAAAGTCCTTGCCCTCAGCAAGATTATGCTTTTGGGATGAGGGGGATAGAAAGTGCCTAGGAAAGATGCAACACAGTCACAATCAAGTAAATACAATAGAAAACAACAAAAATATATTTTCCAGAATTTTCATTAGAAGAATTATTAAAATGTTATCCTTTTAAATGGAGTATGAATACAAAACAAAAGCAACCTTTAAAATATAGCCTAGATTTTCCTGATGTTTTCCTCTTTAATATATTATTGGGGGGGAGGGGTTGCATGGTATTAGAAATAACAAAAACTACATCCTCTTCTTTTCTAATCCTCCAATAATAAACAGTTTCAGTCTTCAGTCCTCACTTTGCCCCCATCACCTAGAACAGGAGAGGAAGGGGCAAGAAGCCTTAATGACTTTCCCTCTTGTATCTTCCAAAACCACTTGCACAGACATTTCCAAATTCTACACTACTCACATCATGTCCTCAGTTAATTCCTTCTGAACATGGCAATGGAATTTTCTAGATAACATACTCATAAAAAACAATACAAGTTCTGGGTCTTCACCACAAAAGTTCTCCATGAAAAAAATTGCTTTCAATTTTCTTTTTGTTGAAATGATCGTTTAAAGGCAATGGTTAAAGAGGTGTTGGGTCCATGATCTCATATCTTACTTATATATCTGGTTTTCTTTGTTGATCTTAAATAGACTTAATACATTCTCCTATAGTTAAAAAAAAAAAGCAATAGCAAGAATAACAAATCTAGCTTTACCCCAGTATTCATGTTATTGCACTTTATGGTATATCCATGATTTCTACCATTACCAGGTGCTGTTTGGTTGATTCCCCCTTCTGTGTTCCCTCATAGTGGATGGAAGACAAATAGTCTTCTCTTCTGAGTTTAGCTTCAGAGATTTTTTTAAACTATGTCTCATGCTTATGAGACATAATAAGTCTATTATGTCTAAAAGTAGTGTTAAAATGGTAGTTTGGGGCCACTTCTGGCCACTTAGGAGTGCCCAATCAGGGGTCTCTGCCAGATGAGGACTCATTACAAGGTGGTGGTACAGTTAACTGCCAGGCTATTCCACTCTATTGGACTCCCTTAATCCCAAATCTCCCCACTGCAGATTTAAACTAGTGGGAAATTTCTATCCCCCTGTTTATGCAAGAAGAGACAGTTTCAGAACCAGAAGTAACCAGAAAATTACTTAAGATATTCTGTCTCTGATTTTCTGGGTCTCTCTCTCTCGTCTCTGTCTCTGTCATTCCCTCTCTCCCTCTCACATGCCCCTCCCCCATTTTCTACATAATGTTGACAAATCCCACAGCAGTGTTAGCAAAGTAACACCATTCACTATTTAGGAATCACAAGATGGGAAATGGGGGAGGGAGGAAGATGCCCAGTCCTAGTAAAGGGAAGAATTTCTTATTTTAAAACCTTTTTTAAAAAAAAAAAAAAAAAAAGGCAATTTGGTTCTGAAGACATTAGACAACTATCAGTTCCAATGACTCAGAAAGCTGTGTTTAATCATGAGACAGATGTTTTAAGACCATCTGTCCACCATTATGAAGGGAATATGATTTTTTTTGCAATAGAGGCAAAAGTTATAAACCCACTCAAAATAACATGTTTCATTTCTTTGAAATTAAGTAAATGAGACCAACAAATCCATTCCCTGGAACAAGAGACTAAGGTTTATTTTCCCAAATGAACGCATTGCTTCTAGTCTCCTAACAGAACAATGTTCAAAAGAGGAGGAAAAAGACTGGACACAGGAGGGAAGCTATTTTACAGTTGAGGGATTTAACATAATTATTAGGATGCCTGTGCTACTGATGGAGAAACTGAGGCTCAGAGACATGAGACACTCTGCCGAGGAATGTTTCTAACCTAAACCTTCTGACTTATCATCTTCCTCCACAAATGCTCCCAGTTATCATCAAAGGCACCAACACCCTCCCATCACAATCTTGGTGTTGGGTTCAATTCCTTCTTCTTTCTTCCCCCTACCCCCCATCCAGCTGACCACCAAATCCTGCCATTTCTAACCTCTGTAATGTCTCTTCTCCCTTCTGACACTGATGCAGGCCTATGAAAATGCAGCAGTCATCCAGTTGGTCTTCCTGCCTCAGGTTCTCCATTTGGTTATCAACACTACTGAGCAGGTTACCTCCAGGATCAAATGAAAATCCTGTTTCACTTTTAAAACCTTCATAACCTTTCCAGCCTTTCTACACCTCACTCCCCTCCACATACTCTGTGACCCTGTGACCGGGGCCTTATTGTTACTCACAAACAACACTATGGGTTGCCTCCTGACTTTGGGCATTTTCCCTGGCTGTCCCCTAGGCCTGGAATGTTCTCCTTTATCTCTTCCTCCAAGTCTGTTAAAATGGCATCTTCCCTGGTGATCCTTTGTACTCTTGCTCTCTCTTCAGTTATCTCCAGGTGATTCTGCATCTCTCTTGTCTGTATACTGTTCTGTACACGCTGCTTCCTCCATTAGACTATGCGGTCCTGCGGGCAGGGGCTATTTTTACATTTCTTTGTATCATCTTCAGCACTTAGCAAGCACACAAGAGTAAGGAATTAACAAATGCTTGTTGGCATGTTGCCTTGGGAGCTACCTTTCTGTCAGTCAGAATGGGAATTAGTAAGGATAACAATGTATCAGAGACTGATTCAAGTTTAAGGACTGAGGGTGGACAAAAATTGTGAGGCCAAAGCAATAATGATAGCTCCCAGTGATACTTGCTCACGTTTTAAAGTTTATGAAAGGCTTTACATACATAATAACATTTGAAATGAGACTATTAGACCAAGGGAGAGATTGTGAATGTAAAATGTTGGACTCAAGATGTCAACGAGACTCATGAACCAGAAGCAGTGAAGTCAAGGGGATAAGACAATTGGTGCAGGTCAGGAAAACAAATGGGCACAAGAGAATGGTTACAAACGGAAAGGATTGTGTGCGCGCGCGCACACACACACACACACACACACACACACACACACACACACACCAGTGGGGTCCCTTGTAGTTGAGTGGATCCCACGAGGGCAGTCAAGTAGCTATTGTGGTTTCCAGTGCTTTCAGATAAATCCTGCAATTTGAGGAAAATAAGGATGCCAAGACCCACTGGTTCACTTCTTTAAGTCAGTGAAGTTAAGACATTCAGTCTTACCTTTCCCTTAAAGAAAACAACTATAGGGGCACCTAGGAGATGCAGTAAATAGAGCATTGGCCTGAAATCCTGGGTTCAAAATCTGAGGACCTGAGTTCAAATCCAGTCTCAGACACTTAACACTTACTAGCTGTGTGACCTTGGGCAAGTCACCTAACCCCAATTGCTTTGCTTCCCCTTTTCAAAAAAAGGAAGAAGAAAAAACAACTATAAAGTTTGGGGTTTGTAGTAGTATGCATTTATCCTGTTACTGCAACTACACTAAACCTGAGGCTGCAATATGTCTAAATGATAGACACTTTTTCTATATAGCTATCAACTCCACCTTCTTAATGAACCTTATTTGGGAGGGCTAGGGTGCCAACACTAAAGTACTTTTAAGAGGAGGTTACCGAGATGTAAATCCAACCTCCCTAAAGACAAGTGAGGGGAGAATAAATGTGGTGGTAGACACTTGGTTCTAAGGACAAGTAGAGGTGAAATGTAAGATCATTTTGACAATATTTTAGCCATTTTTAAAATGGATAGTGGAAATGGGTTTAAAGCTAGCTTCCCGAGTAACATTCAATGTCCAGAGCACAATGAAAAATAATGATCCTGAGGATCTTAAGACACTGAAACATCCTGAAGCTGCTTTTGAATCATTAAAAAAAAAAACAAAACTGAACATGTTTGGTGGCTTTCATGACTCATAGAGAGATATCATATTAGCTAGAATATATGATCAATCACAATTCTTTCTTCTGTCCTCAAGGGGGTGGCCTTTTTATTGAATTCCAAGTTTTACAGAACAAATCCTTTTATGAAGGGGATTTGTTCTATGAAGCTTAGATTCAGTCAAAGGGCTGCACTTGAGAACCTAGAGGGTCACATATGGCCTTGAGGCCATAGGTTCCCCACGCCTGGTATACAACCTTCTTGGTGGGGCGCACAGAAGACAGGGACATATTGAGATGGAGCCTGGAGGGAAGCACCTTCCCAAGATTGGTGAAGAGGCAACCCAAGGCATGGCTGGGCTCAAGAGACCTAAGGGTCACACAACCAGCTACTACTAGAAGCCAAGCCTCCTGGTGTTCACTGCAGTGCTCCTTCCTCTATAACCATCAATTCAAACAATCGTCCAAGTATTCATCAAGCATTCATTACTAAGCCAATCCTGTAACTGGTGCTAGGGAGACTAACACCATCTTTATACCCAAGAAGCTTACATTTCAAACATGCAACCCCCCAAGATGCACGACCTTATATTATCTGGCTTCACCAAATACACTATCTAACTGGAGCCACAGCTTTAGGAGAAAATACTACTGCAAGACGGCAAGTTAGCCACCTTTGGAATTCAATTTACAAGGCCTACTCTGCTTGGGCACTGTGCTAGCCCCTGGGGATACGCAGACAAAAATGACAATGAAACTAGAGGGGTACATTAAGGTTACCTGGGAGAACCTTAGAGATAATCCTCATTCCACATACTGCCCTCTAAGATCTCTAGGACCAAAATGCTTTGGAAAATCCAAACCAAACCCATTTCTCCTAGGATGAAGACAAAAAATGAGAAGAATGTTTTCAGAGGACATTATAATTATCTGTATTATTTATTTGTAGAAATAAAAGTCATGCCTATCATCTGCTTTTGCTTCCAGCATACATTTAACTTAGACATAGTCCATAATGTCTATTTTCAGGTTCCTTCAATGTTCCCAGGCTAACAAGTAGAGAAACTCAGGAAACATAAACCACAGATGTGTGGTTAATGACAGAAATCTAATGAAAAATGCCAATTTGGGGCTATTATGGTTGGCGGGGGTAGGATAAACCATAGGCTATTATTGTATTTAAACCATATGTCCCTTCAAACGAATGGCAACATGGTAGAAAAATCCTGAAAGGGATTGAATACGACTACTTCTTGAGTGCTACTGATTATACTCAAAGATTAGACCCATCTTTCAATATACTTCAAATGATTTATAAGTTGCTTCTCCTTACCAACATTTGTCCCATCACCTTTGGAGGATCAAGGCATGCTTGGTTTACCAGCTGTGCATCATTTAAAAGAAATTAAAGATAACAAGCACCTAGACTGGCTGCCAAAATGAAACCCAAGCTGCCAAGTGAAAAAGACATGATACAACCACAAGAGCTCCACAGCAGGAATGCAACAACAAGATCACATGGCTGTGATGTGTTCACAGAATCCCACTTTAGTGGTTTATAAATGGGGAAATGAGGAAATCTGGTGTTCTCTTCCTTTAATTACCAGAAATTCTCTTAAATCATATGCTCCCTCAAAAGAAGAGAAGCTTGTTGGAAAGTTCCTGAAATGGATTTTCCCCCCTCAGCTTCCATCTCTCCTACCGAAACTACTGTTCCTGGCCTGCTGCTCTCATCAGGTAGACAGAAGGAGAAAGAGGTTACATGACATAATTGAGAATGCTGATGCAAACTGATTATATCCAAGAGAATTGAGAGTCGTTTAGCTGTGAATACACTTGACACAAATGAAACATAAACCTGCCAACTCTTATTTTCATAGCAGGAAATCATGAAATAATCTTTAGAAAATTGTAACATTCATTCTTTCACATCTCTCATCAGAGTGCTGATATAATTTTTATTTTTATCAATAGATTTAGAGAAGGAACTTCAGAGGTGATCAGTTAGCACCACACCTTCATTTCACATGAGACAAGGGAAGTAGAGGGACTTGAGTGTGGGATTCTAGCTCCAAATCTAGTGCTCTTATGAATTAATCCACTTTTTAAAAAAATCTTAATTTGTCTATCTTTTGTTTTTCAATCACCTAAATCTTTCCATTTTCTTCCCCTCTCATGACCCTTCCAGAAAGCCATTCATATAACAAAGTATTTTCATTAATCTACTCTTGAGTGGAAATATAAGACAAAAAACCTTTCATGTAGGAGTTATTCAACTCTGAACAGAAGAAGAGTGAACTAAGGGAGCTGGGATACGGAAGTCTCAACATCCTGACAGTCTTTCAGTTACTACCATTGAGAATGTCTCAATGGGGTGGGGAGGGTGCAGAGAACACATCCATTTCCAGTACGAAGTAGGTAACCTTGATAAGGGCAGCTAGGTGGTAGAGAGGATAGAGTGTCTGGCCTGAAATCAGGAATATTCATCTTTCTGAGTTCAAATCTGGCCTTATATACTTACTAGCTGTGTGACCCTGGGCAAGTCACTTAACCCTCTTTGCCTCAGTTCCTCATGTGTAAAATGAGCTGGAGAAGGAAATGGCACACTACTCCAATATCTTTACCAAGAACACCCCAAATGGGGTCACAAAGAGTCAGATGTGACTGAAACAGCTAAATAACAACAAAGGTAACCTTGATACCTATCAAAACAGCCCAAGCCAGTGCTGCCTGTCTAGAATGTGAGAACTTTTAACCCTGATACTGGAAACTTCCCAAGTAAAGGTGGAAAAAAAGACTCATTTTCTCTAATACCAAGACCAGAGTAAGGCTCATTCATGGCCATGGTTCCTATAAAAACTTTTGCAGACATTTTACTAAAATAGTTAAGAAGGGCTTGGTTGAGAAAATCATGCATGTAACTCTCAAGCAGGCAGCACAGGGGGCACTTCAGAGGGCTTGATAAAAACAATGGAAACAGTAGAAACAGGTACAATTGACAGCAATCCCTTCCCCTCCATTCTTTATAGAGATGGATGTGTATTCTACACACAAAAGTACAGAATACTGTATATATTTTTCTGATTTTTTCCAATATATTAATCAGTCTCACTGATTTTGAAAATTTTTTTTTCTCAAAATAATTACTCTTGGTCATATGGAATGATTCCCTTGGATGGGAGAGGGATGAAGGAGAATGGGAAATTTCAGCAATTTAAAAATAAGGTATCAAAAAAAAAATGTGTTAAATTTGCTCTATCAGCAAATATAATTGAATCACAAAGAAACCCCCTCAATTGTCCACCAAATGGGGGAAGTTATTGGCTTTTACAAGGCATATAATTGTCAACCAGAGGGTGAAGTGGGAATGTAACAGTATGATCACAATTATATAGAAGAAAAGTCATCTTAAATTCTGTCCTCAAAATTTGAAGGGGTAAAAAGGCACAAATATGCAAAGGATGGAAATACAGGAGCTAGTATGTTTGTTACATTTCATTTCCCTATTCAGTTCTTTGAGTTCCGGTAATACTCAATGAGGGGTCACACAAACGCTTCCAAACAGAAGGTTTTGTAAGGAACGCTGTAGAAAAGGTATCACATATTGCCTTGATGTAGAGCACACTGAAGTTGTAAATTTGGGGGCACTGGCAATGACCATGCCTGACCTTTGCTCTGTACTTGCTGTCACCACGGCTTTCCTTTAGAAGAGCAAATGATATATCCCATTTCAGTTTGAGCAAATTAGATCCTCATTCTGTCAGGATGGAAATGGACACAGAGTATGTTTCTCTTATAAGGAGAAAGTTCTAACCTTTTCAAATTTTAATCTAAGACACGCAAAAATTTAAACAATTTTGTCACCCTTGTCAACCGTCAACAACATTGAACCACTTGAAATGTGATTTTTTCAAACTGATATGCTCCAAGGCTGTATTGTGTAATGAATGTATCATTGACTTGGGTGGGGCAGCAATTTTAGGCTCTTATCAGCAACACTGTGTGAGGATGGACTATGATAGACTTAGCTCTTCTCATCAATACAAGAATCTAAGACAATTCCAAAAGACCTATGATGGAAAATGCTCTCCATATCCAGAGAAAGAACTATGGAATCTGAGTACAGATGGAAGCTTACTATTTTCACTTTTTTTTTGGTTTTTGTTTTTGTATTTCTCATGGTTTTCCTTTTTGTTCTGATTTTTCTTTCACAACATGACTAATGTGGAGATATGTTTAACATGACTGTACATGTATAACCTGTGTCAGCTTGCTTGTTGTCTTAGGAAGCAGGGAGAAGAGAGAGAAAAACTTGGAACCCCAAATCATATAAAAATGAATGTTGAAAACTAAAATAATGAATAAAGAAATAAATTCACTGATTACTTAATTTTAGGTTGTTATCATCTTACAAGGATGGTTACTTCATCCTGATCTATATGGTCTGAACTTAATCACTACAACTATTTAGAGGTCAAGGAATTCCAACTCCATTATTTTTCTTAACTTTAACCCTCTAAAAAATTGAATGACCCCTCTTTACTGCATCTTTTAGTATGTTTGAATGTGTAAAGATGTTGATGGGAATAAGGAGGTTTTGCTATGTCCACCCAAATAATGTGGGAATCATCTCAAAGAAATGTATGTAACTAGGCAAAGTAATTCTACAAGGCCCCACCCAAATGAACATAAGACCAAAAACAATAGCTTGAAGAGGTTAATGAAAAATAGATTTTTTTAAAACTTGGCACTTCATATTCATGACATTTGTATCTACATCTGCTAAGTTCACATGAATCAACATTTATCACAACATTGTGAATCTCCCTTTGCTTTCCAAAATCAGTCTTGCACATGAGTATATACAGCATCTGGTTCAATCTCTGGTCTTTTATGAGGAATCTCATATACTCTAGATCATGCAAATATCTTCTGAGGTATTTCCAGAGCTAAACAAAGCCTGCTGCGCAAATCTAGGCAGAGGTAAGTGTACTCTAAGTGAAACACTGTTTAGCCAGAACTGTGTACCTCACCACAGCATGGAGAGATTCACAGTTTACATGCTGAAAATCAGTTACATAAATGCACAAGGCTACTTGTATATTCACATTGTCATTTAAGATTCAGAGAATCCAGTCCCATCTGCAAAGTGAGGGGGGAACTAAGGCCCAGAGAAGGGAGATGACTTGCCTTAGAACATCCTGTATGTAAGAAGCAGAGCCTGGAAAAAGAAAACAGGAACAAATGGTAGAGACCATGACTGGGGACCATCCAGGGGTACAAGAGGTACAAGGTCTCTTCTCTGTTTTCTTTGAGCATCTAGGCCTGGTTGTTTATTGGAAACTTTGTGAAGATTAATCTCAACATGTCAAATACCTTCCATGACTCCCATTGTCTATAGAAAAGTCTAAACTCTTAAAATCAATCAGCCATGAGCATTTGTTAAACCCCTACCATGTGCCAGACACTGTATAACTTGGTGCTAGGGATACAAAAACAAAGCATTCCCTGCCCTTAAGAAGTTTCTATTCTACCTGGGAAATCAGTGTATATACAAATAATACACGTTGCTCATCCTTCCATTCTTGGAGAGGACCAAATGACTTCAAGAGGGAGATGTCTTGACTTGTGCACAAATTGGATATGAGCATGGCTGAGTTACATCCAGTCATCAGCCTCATTCCTCCAGTCACCAAAATCCAAGAACCAGACCCAGGACATTGCAGTGGATGACCTTGGCCTTTCTAAATTGAGGTCTTTCCTAGGTATCTGGTTGTCTGAAGCCATACCCATTCATTGACTTAGGGATGGGTAAGAATTGAGACAAAAGATGGCCCAATTTATCTATCTGGGAGGGAAAGAACACTCATTCTAAGTCATCAAAATCTAAACCACAGAGCCACAGAGGCTTAAGTTGGGGGCTCTTACTGGCCATTCCATGAAAGTCAGAGTGATATGGGTTTTAAGGTGGAGTCCCAGAAATCTAGAAACTAAGGAGAGGTGGGAACACCATGATCCAACGCTATGGTTCTTCTGAGTATTCTTTTGGCTTTACTCACTGGGGCCAACTCAATCTCTCGCCCATTCCCATGACACTGTGATTTGTGTGTGAGTATTTAATAATGATTCTAGGGGTAATTTCAATGAAGTTAGTGAGTCAGCGTCAGGTGCAAGGGGCTAGAATTTCCCTCTGTAAGTGGAAAAATGCGGTTATAATTTATAAAATCTTCCTGTCTGCTATCTCAGGTCACAGGAATTGATATTGGAATTTCTCACCCAAAGGGAAGGAGGAGAAAGAAAGGGAAGGGAACGGCATTTATGAAGCCCCTACTTTTGAGTCACGCACGGTGCTAAGGGCTTGACAAACATATCCAGGAGTTACCAAGATCAGTGAAATCATAGGTCAAGTCCTTAGCCCTTTATCTAACACTTTAAGGTTTGTAAAATACTTTAAATATAATTATCTCATTCTAGCCTCCCAACACAACACCTCATCAATTTTACAGATGAGGATACTGAGGCTGAGTGAAGTTAAGTGACTTCTCCAAGTATATACAATACGTGTCTGAGGCAGGATTTGAATGCCAGTCTTTGTGACTCCAAGTCCACCGTTCTGTACTGATCAAGCTGCTTTAGAAGGAAAGGGGCAGGTAGGTGGCAAAGTGGATAGAGCACTTGTCCTGGAGACACTTGCTAGCTGTATGACCCTGGGCAAGTCACTTAACCCCACTGCCTCCAAAAAAAAAAAAAAAAAGGAAAGGAAAATGAAGGGTTGGAGGTTGGCTGATTTGAGTCATTAAATCCTAACCTGGAAGATGTGATTTGGGGACAGCATGGGAAACAGAGAAATAAGAGGAAGGAAAAAACATCCAGAAGACTAAAGAGAACTGCTAAGAGAAGAGAGGGAAGAGGACTAAACATTTGCTCCTTCTGGAAACACAACTCGGCACCGATTTTTCTGTACCCAAGTCCCATGTAGAATTTCTTTAAGGCAGGGAGGAAGGAACAAAGCTTTATTAAGCACCAGGCACGGTGCAAAGCCCTTTATGAACTGGGTGCCTGGGGGCCTGCATCATTGCCAGCTCAGATTTCATCATGGGAGTGGGGGTGGGAAGAGTTGGTGAAGTGGGAGCAAAAGAAGGGGAGGTCAGGATACTCCTGATTGAGGGGGGACAGACACTTTAGTGGAACCAGAAAGAGGTTTGAGGAGGCAGACACTTAACTCAGTTTTCTGTCCTCTAGTTTTCCCACTACTCCGTAACAGAAAAAAAAAAAAAAAGACATTTCAGAGGCAGCTTGGTGCTGCAGTTGAAAGGGCTCTGGGCTCACTCGGTGGCAGGAAGACCCGAGTTTAAATTTGGCTTCAGACACTTACTAGCTGTGTGACCCTGGTCAAGTCACTTAACCTCTTGTCTGCTTTGTTTCCTCTTCTGTAAAATGGAGATCATAATAGTACCTACCTCCTAGAATTGCAGCAAATGAGAATACAACATCGATGCAAAGTGAACAAGAGGGAATTGGGTGGTGGGGGATGCTGGGGGTCGGGAGTGTGTGTGTTCATCCTTCGTTGCTGAAAAAGACCATGCCATCAAAGAAATGATGACATGAATTGCACTTGACTTTGTTCTGAGTGAGGGAGGGCTGTGCAGGTCACCAGTCTCACTTCTCCTCCAGAGCCATCTGAATCCAGGGACCAGATATTCATCAGGATGACTGAAGATGACCCAGGATGAGGCAATTGGGGTTAAGTGACTTGCCCAAGGTCACGCAGCTAGTGAGTGTTAAGTGTCTGAGGTGAGATTTGAACTCAGGTCCTCCTGACTCCTGCACTGGTGCTCTATCCACTACATTACCTAGTGGGAAAGACCTCATGAAAGAGGGAATGTTTCAACTGAGCTATGAAGAAGGTTTTGTAAGGATTCAATAAAGCAGCAGTGAGGAAGAACATTCCAGGCCTGTACAAGAGACATGTGAAGACATGTGTATATGAAGACATAAGCTCCTTTCAAGTAGGATCCGTTCATTTTTTTTAAGCCCCTCCAGGGTTTAATGAAGTGCTTGGAACATAGTAGGTATTTAATGTTTGTTGAATGATTGAGGATCATCTAGTAGGTCTTTGGCTAGCCCAGGGGTGGGGAACCTTAGGCCTTAATGTGGCCTTAAGCGCAGGTTCCTCACCCCTGGTTGATGCTACAGGGTGCACAAATGCACAATGAGCCTGGAAAAGTGGTCTACAGCTTGGAATGCCACACAAAGTTTGCTTTTGGTCGTAGACCTTAGGGAGCCACTGTAGGCTTTTGTGCAGGGAAGTGAAGTGGTCAGATTCATGCTTGGGCAGGAGATGGATTAGAGAGAGAGGTGGAGAACGATTAGGAGGACCAATCAGGGAAACTCCTAAACACAGCCTTCACAATTTGGGTCAGTTTACCTCTCCTGCCATGTATGCGAAGTGCTCCTCTATTCTGTTTCTAACAAATCATTTCATGCTCAAACCATCTCACCTTTCTCTTTGCCTTCTTTTTCTCTCTCCATCACCCAAATCTTCAAAATCAAACTCATAGTTCCACTTCCTTCCCTGATTACCCCAGCCCATCTAGTTCAGAAGTTTATATATGGGGTAAGTGAGCAGAACTAGAATAACAGATCAGCTGGGAGGAAACCCTAGGGAAAGAAATCAAGATGAGAACCTGGATCTCAGAAAAGCCCCAGGCATGTGGTCCCCCCAAAGGAAAGGGAGACCCCCAGTTGCTGAGATCAGACCCTGGGATACTTAGACCCACATCTTTACCAGAGTGACCATCACTGAGGAAGGGATTAGAGCTAGGGGGCTGGGTGGTTCCTCTTGTTGGGGAGGTTATACTGAAGGCAGACTTGTAATGCTAAGTGGAAAGATCTTCCCCACCTGTTCACAGGTCAGCCCATTAAGGGAAGTTTGATTAGGGGAGGCCCACACCTTTAGTTAATTTTCTAATAAGGCCCAAGTTCACCAGGGTTGTGACGCCCTCTGGCTCTAAAAAATGTACAAATACTCTCAGGTGAGGTTTTACTTTGGGGTTTACTGACTGAAGTGTTTGTTTGGCCAGATAAGGCCGCTGGGAAGCCAGAGCCAAGTCTTTGAAAACCCAGAGGTTGGTTTTCTCTCAGGTAACTACGTATATATGGTCAGACAATTATCTGGCTGTTGATCTGTGATGTATGTATTGTTTATGTCAGGCAGCTGGAAGCCATGTCTGTTGATTTTGAGTTCTCTGAAGTTCAGGGTGTTAACTTTTCCCCCTGAATTAAGCGAATGATACACGTGCTTGATTAAAAGTGATTGTTGACCCCTCAAAAGTTGCCTTTTCTTTTAGAAATGCAGATCTAAAAACCTGTGATAGCAGGACCCTTGTGTATGCTGGGGTGCCTGCTTTTACAAGACTTTGGAAGATCTGAGTTAAAATCCTGCCTCAGGTCTTTGCCAGCTTTGTGACTCTGCACAAGTCATTTAACTGCTTTTAGCCTCAGTTTCCTCATCTATAAAATGGGGATGATAATCATAACACTTCGCAGCACTGCTGTGAAGATTCAAGTTAATATAAAGAGCTTTGCAAACTTTAAAACATTATATACACATACATGTATGTAAACATACACATACATATACACATGCATGTGTATACATACAACACGTGTGTGTATATATGAACTATTACTGAATGGATTGGGGAGAGACAGCCAACTTCCATGCTAGTGAATGAAAGGAAGCCTGCTTGCCTTGCCATCATCATATATGTGCTTGTGTATGTATATACATATATTTATAAATATATATACACACAAACATATCACACACACATATATGCCTATATATGTTTATATGTAGTACCTCTCTGCCATAAGGGCATAGCTTTCGGAAGCAGAAGGCACCTTTCAAGTCATCTAGTTCTTATCTCTAATTTTACAGTTGAGGAAACTGAGGACCAGAGATGCTAAATGTCTTGCCAAAGGTCACACAAATGGTATTATGCCAGGATATGAACTCAGGTCTTCTACTCTAAATCCAGTATGCCTTCCACTGAACTACACTACTTCACCTGTCAATAAGGGATCCTTTAAAATAAAACAAAGCAAAGCAAAAACAACACTAGAGACCAAGGAAGACATCCAAACATGGAAAACCAGCAGGCATTTGTCTTCTGGCATGTGACAGAGGTTACTGGCTTCCTGTCCCCACAGCTCCACTGTCCTGCCTTCCTGAGAATGGGAGCACAAGCCTGTCAATGAAACAAAGTAGTTCAGTGCAAACAATGTTGGTTTTGAGTCTGACAGCTTAGGTTGGAGTCCATACTCTGAGCATTTCACAGAAAAATAATTGGGTTGGACTAGATGCCTTCTCAGGTCCCTTTCAGCTCTGAATCTTTAATCTATGAGGCTACAGAGATCTTGTGGAGTATGTATGTTTGTTGGAAGCTGCTTGACCTGGCATCAGGAAGATCCAAGTTCAAATTCAGCCTCAGACACTTCTAGCTGTGTGATCTGGGGCAAGTCACTTAACCTTTCTGTGCCCCAGTTCTCTCATCTATAAAATGGGGACAATAATAACAGCACCTACTTCCTAGGATTGTTGTGATGATCAAGGGAGACCTTATTTGTAAAGTGCTTTGAAAACCTAATTGATTGATTGGACAACAGGTCCCTGCCTACCTCAGAGTGAATGTAAATACTAAATGGTAACTTTCTCTTTTACCCAGGAACCCAGAGGGTCTTCCCCTCCCACTTTGATTTTTTTTTTTTTTATTAAAAGGGCCATCCCTTGAGTAATTACTTAAAGAGGCCTATTCATTGAATGCATGTATCTCATTCAAAGTGAGAATCTGGTAAGACCTTAGCCTAAAAGGGCCATGATATTCCACTGCATCCTGGGCCATCTCCAGTTGTCCTGATGAATATCTGGTCATTGAACCCAGATGGCTCTGGAGAAGAAAGTGAGGCTGGTGACCTTGCACAGCCCTGCCTCACTTAAATCCAATTCACTTGCAAATCATGTCATCATTTCCCTGATGTCATGGTCCTCTTTGAGAAGGAATGACAAACACAACAAAAATAAGATTCAGAGTTATCTATATTTGCTATGGAATCTTTAATTGAACTGCTTCCTATACTGGTAATACTGCCATCCTTGCTGATGCGGCCTAAGTAGATCCCTTCCTTGTTTAAAAAAAGATGGGCAATTCTTCTAGATTGGAGATAATTTAAAAGTGTTTAAATAAAGCTGGTGAAATAGAGAAAATCAAAAGTTTTGCTGTTTTTTGCAATGGAAAAACACTAGGAACATTCCCAATAAACACGAGGCAAAGAAAGGATACCAAATGCCCCCCATCCCACTATTTGATATAATTCTAGAATTCTAGGGATGTAAATAAAAGATAAATGAATCAAAACATCAGTTAAGGAGAAAATCCCTACTTAAAAACAACATGATGATTTACTTAGAAAACCCCACAGAGTTTTTTCCAGAGAGTCTGGAAAAGAACTGAGACAACTAATAACAAGTAATGCAGATACAAAGAAATTCCCAAAATTTATCAGTACTTTCTTGTTGTACCAGCAACAAAAACCAGAAGAAAATGGTAAACAGAGAAATTTCATGCAAATTAATGACAAAATGCAATAATTATCTATGAATAAATCCATACATCTGAAACTTTTGTAAATATAATGACATGGGGATTCTGATGAATATGGGAAAACTCATATGAACTGATGTCAATTAAATCAAGCAAAACTAGGATAATATACAGAAATACTACAAAAATGTAACTAAAAAATAAAATTGAATTGTGTATTATTATAATTATAACCAATGTTGGCCTAGTGAAGCAATGAGGAAAGCGTTTTCCTCCTTTCCTTGGAGGGGTGGGGGACTACTGGTAAAGAATGTTGCAAACACTGTCAGACAACAGGTGTGTTTGTTGGTTTTGTTTCACTGTTTTTCATTTGACACAAGGAAAAGTTGACTATGTAAGGGAGAGGATATGGGCTGTCATGACTGTGACACAAAAGCAAAAGGCTGCAACAACAAAGCATTTTTTAAAGACAATGAGGAATTTTCCTTTAAGCAATGAAAATCACAGAATCTCAGACCTAAAAGGGATAGTCAGGGTACATCCATCCCGATCAATAGTCTTGTTAACAAGGAAGGCACATGAGAGACTAGTCCATGCTTGACTATTTAGTCTAGCCCTCATTTTAAAGAAGGGGAAACTGAGGCATGGAGGGATAAGTGATTTGCCCCAGTGGGAGGGTGCAGAGAGAGCTAGACTTGGATTCAGGAAGACCTGAGTCTGAAGCCTGCCTTAGATATGGACTAGCTGTGTCCCTTCACCTCTTCAGACTCAGTTTTCTTATCCGTGCAATGGGAAAAATAATAACACTCCCCTCAAAGGATTGTCATGAGCATCAAGTAAGAGAATACAAAGCATTCTGGGAGCCTTAAAGTGCTGTATAAATGCTATTTTTATTATTGGTGTTATTATGATTTCTATTGCCCAGGCCATTCAGCCTTTCCTTGGAGGCCTGTAGCAAGGGAGCAGCTACTGACCACCTCCTGAGGTGGCCCAATATGTAACTCAATGAAGTTTTTTTTCTCTTGCAATCTTTATAACCTGCCTCTGTGAAGGAGAGAGGAAGAAGATTGTGAAAGAACAGCATTCTAGAGAGACAGAGATGGAACATGAAGTACGCAGTACCCCAAAATATTTAAGGGATTTTTCTATACCTGATGTTCTCCAGGACCTATCCCCAGGATAAATTATAAGAGAGTAAATGTTTACTGAGGGAAATTTCTTCCTTAAAAAAAAAAAAAAAAGAAATTGGACACAAAACTATGTATAAAGTGAAGGTTATTTATGTTTAAATATTTTCATTATGTCAGAGAAATTCAACGTTTAGAATATAAATACAAAAAACTTACAAAGATGCTACTAACAAATTGACATTGGCTTCAGGTAGATGTGGTATTCAAGTTCCAATCATCTCCCTGGAAATACCTTTTCATTCTTCTAGATCTAGGTTGGGGAACCTTTGTCCTCTTCTAGGTCCTTGGGTGCAACCTTTTGACTGAGTCCAAGTTTTACAGAACAAATCATTGTATGAAGGGGATTTGTTCTGTGAAGTTTGGATTCAATCCAAGGGTGGCACTTAAGGACCTAGAGGATCACATGCGACTTCAAGGCTGCAGATTCCCCACCCCCGATCAAGATTATTCTCCCTACTCTTCTCTTCCTTTTCTCTGCTGATCTAGAACTAGCTCAGCCAAAATCCCACCTCTCCAGAAAGATTTCCCAACCACTCTGGCCATAAGGGATCTCTCTGGTCTCTCAACGTCTACACATTAGACTTGGAGTTGAAGCAGTGGGTCTAAATCTCTGCTCTGCTACTTAATAACTGGGTAATCCTGGGCAGCTAGGTGGTGCAGTGGATAGAGTGCCATACCTGGAGTTAGAAGACCTGAGTTCAAATCTGTTCAGACACTTACTAGCTGTGTGACACTAGGTAAATCACTTCACCTTGTTCACCTCAGTTTCCTCATCTGTAAAATGAGCTGGAGAAGTAAATAATAAACCACTCCAGTATCTTTGCCAAGATAACCCCAGATAGGGTCAGGGAGAGTCAGACATGGCTAAAACGAACAACAACCCTGAGCAAACCACCTATCCTTAATGAGTCTTGGTTTCTTTGCTGGTAACAATGAGATAATGCTATTTGTGAGGAAAACACTTTGTAAATCTGACAGCACTAGACAAAGGTGAGTTATAATTACACCATTCAGTTGTCAATCAATTACATTCTTTTTGGTGGCATCTCTTTTATTGTTATTTGATGTCTCAGGTGATCAGGGCTTACTCTCTGCCAGTCCCTAAGCTCTATGTGAAGAGATACATCGTACCCAATGTGATACTTTGAGGGGAAAAGCCAGCTTTCAGTAAGCATTTTGTTGATTTAGTTTGACAAATAAAGGGTATAAGAGTGTGTTTCTAGTACTGAGTGATCATCTCTGATGCAGAGGTATGGAGAATGGTCTCTAGGGCACACAAGCTGGGTCTTCAGCTTTCTCTGCAGAGAGCTAATGGCACTCAGCCATTTACACTCCTGGGCACAGAGTTTAGCTAATGCTTACTCTAGAAAAACATGTACAAGGAAATACTTATAAATAAGGATTGGGGAAAGAAAAGTTATCACTAACAGATGTACATACCCTACTGTTCAACTGTTAATCCAAGTGAAGACAACGAGCATTTATTAAACACCTAGCTAAGTTCACTCTGTGCCGAGGGCTGGGGGTATAAAAAAAGGCAAAAATTTGGCCTCGGGATTTAAGCTGAAATCTTGAAGGAAGCCAGAGATGCCATGAGGCAAAGGAGAGGAGGGACAGTAAGTAGATGGAAGTGAGTCAAGTTGAGGAAGCCTGAAAAAGTAGGAAGATGCCAGGTTGTGAGAGGCTTGACAGACTGACAGAACAGTGCATTGGAGTCATCTCTTCTGCAGTGGATCAGAATGAGGGGTTCAAAGACAGCTAGCAGTTTTGCTCATCTAACTTTTTTCTTCCTCCCGAGGGGCAGAAGGAGTTCTTCGTTATAATTCCTTCAACTAGAGCCTAATGGCTAATTCTGGACTCAACTCAAGAATTTTTTTAGTGCTTTGAAATTTCAAATCAAGACACTAAGTATTATACTGCAGTTTTATATTTTCAACCTTTTTATGTTCAAAAAGATAATTTATTAAGGGAATTTAAGGTCAAATCTTGCAACTCTTTTTTAAATGAAACTTATGAAATAATGGAATTTATTCTGAGAAAGTTCTGCATGTACTCTGGTTTTTTGGCCAAAATCCATTACCCCATACAAGTGGACAACTTCTTAACCTAAGATTGCTCATGTTTTCCCTCCTCATATTGGCAATGAAGTGATTTTCACATGATTTGTGTCACTGATTAAATCTTATGAATTACATTGTAAGAGGCATCAGAATCTGATTTTTGCAGAACTATAATCGTGAACAAGTTACTAACCAGACTGATAAAAGAAAATGAAAATATAAAACCTTTTTCAATTAGAAGTTTAGTTTAAAAGTAATGACTTTTTAATTTTTTCATAGTGGCTGAGCTTAGATAAATGTTTCAGAAATAAATTAAGCATTTAAGGCTTATGAGTGGAGGAAAAATTCTTTTAGCAAAATAATCATTATTCCTGTCTATTCTTACATCATCAGACTTTACACGCAGAAACCTTTCATACCAATCACAAAGCAAGGATTTGTCAAATATGACACACTCAGGAAAAAAAAAGGTTGCTTAATGAGAAATCACTTGCAGACTCAAGATTCAAATGAGGCTCTCAGACTCCAAATCCAATACACCTTCCACCATGTTTATGTAAGGACCACTTGACAATAAAGAGTGTTCAAGATTCGATTGGACTGGATGCTATATAACAGGCACACAATCTATTTCTTAAGAGGTCTTTACCAAGAGGAGAAGCTTTCATATCATCTTTAATAGTTTAAGTGTAGTCCTGTCTTCGGCTGGGATGATAGATTTCCCAAGGGCCCCATTCCCACTGAGTCACATTGTACACCTGGAAGGGACCTGCCAAACAGAGGTCAGCTAATTAAATACCTTTAAAAAAAAAAAAAAAAGACTGTTGCAGCTCAGATACAGCGAGTTTAAATGGCAGGCCAATGACCACACAATTTGCTTTCTGAACCCAAGGTTTAGAACTCAGGTTTCCATTTATTAGCTGTGTGACCTAGGAAAAAACACTTAAGATTTCTTCATCTTAAAAAGGAGTACATTGAATAACATTATTTCTAGATTCTTTCCAACTCTAGATTCTGTGATCCTATGAATCCTAGGATCTTTTCTGTCTCGTACAGCATTTCTCCATATTGGGATGTTGGGAAGTGTGACAGCAGAAAGGATACTGGATTTAGATTTGGCATGATAAAATGGGGCAGCTAAGTGGCATGGTGGATAGAGGGCTGGGACTGAAATCAGAAGACTCATCTTGAGAAGTTCAAATCTGGCCTCAGACGTTTAACTAGCTGTGTGACCCTGGGCAAATCATTTAATCCTGTTTGCCTCAGTTCCTCATCTGTAAAATGAGCTGGAGAAGGAAATGGCAAACCAATCCATTATCTTTGCCAAGGAAATTCCAAATG
This sequence comes from Notamacropus eugenii, assembly GCF_028372415.1. NCBI lineage: Eukaryota > Metazoa > Chordata > Mammalia > Diprotodontia > Macropodidae > Notamacropus > Notamacropus eugenii. The sequence goes on along the minus strand of NC_092872.1, from coordinate 704,020,603 downwards.
GGGCCACGTGACTGAAATGACTAAATGACAACAGAATCATCTGGGCTCAGATCTTATTTCTATGATGTTCTACCTGCATCACCTTGGCTAGTTCACTCTCTGAGACTCAGTTTTCTCATGTGTAACCTGAAAGAGACAGGCAGTGTGGATAGAAAGCTGCCCTGGGAATCAAGAAGATTCAGGTTCAGATCCTGCCTCTGGCACATGCTAGCTGTGGGACCCCAGGCATGACACCTAAACTTTTAGTGCTCTAGACCAAACACTGGCTTGGTCAGAACCAGATAAAAATGTAACTGGGATTTAATAAAGTGAATAAAAATATAGTAAAATACAGATAACATCAAAGATGCCTATGTACAGATCTGTAGCCTTGATTTCTATTTACAGAGTTTGACAACCCTGCCCTAGACAATTTCCTAAGACCAGAGGCACAGTTCCTATGCAGTTCACTTAAGACTAAGCATAGAAGGTGACAACGACCTGAACTGGTAAATGTGTTTTTTTCTCAGGAGTTCCCCTAGATCAATAATCACAGATCCAGTCAAAAGCTGGGGGGGGGGGGGGGGGGGGGGGGAAGAGGTGAGAAATAAGAACTTCGCAACTACATAGCTTCCTAAAGTTCATTCTAGTGCCAAATTCTGTCAGTTTTTAGGGCCAAATGAAGTCATAAATCAGAATTCACCTCAACAATAGGTTTAGAGAGGTTAAAAATATGATCACAAAGCACAGAGGGGAAAAAAAAGAGACATTTCTACATTTTTAAGAAAATCAAGTTGATAGTGCTTACTTGGGAATATCTTTCTCAAGGCAAAACAGAACTAAAAAGTTTGAGCCTTTGGGTCAAATTTTATTGTTACTTATGAGTTCTTAAGAAATCATAGAAAGTCAGTTTAAACTATGAATTATATTGTTTGAAAAAGAATTATCACCACCTGTAATACATTTTTCTCAAAAACTTGGAAAAGAATACTTCACTGAATTTTGTGTTTGCAGAATTGAGTCTTCATTTCCACTACAATGTACATACCTGGAGTCCTCAGCAACTTTATTTGACCACAGTTCATTTATAAACCACAGACTTAAGCAGCCGGACAAGGGAGTGACCCAGACTTCTTGTAGTTACTGCTCTTTGGCTGAAAGAGGTTACTCCCTGAATCATAAATGGTGAGTCACTGCCAAACTTGGCTGATGTGAAGGTCTCTGCTGGGGCACACCGTGACCATAAAAACACAATCACTAATGCTCTCAAATTGGTTTGATTTCTTTCCATTTTCATATTTTAATTTAATGATTTCCTGCCAACCTCATAAATGAAAATACAGAGAACTGTCTGGTTCACAGGTCTCAATCTCCAGTCAAATAACTTCCTACTGTGGACACTAGAAAGTTTGGAGTGAGCCCAGGGATTTATTTACCTCATTTTGAGAAACCACTGGGGACTAAGTGGGTTCTATAGTTCTTGGGATTATGCTCTGATCCAGGATGCAAGACCATCTAAAGGACAACCTGAACTAACATGCAAACTGACATCCCATGGCAAAAGTCCTTCACTTAAAAGGAAAAGTAAACAGGAGATATTTACCAGGACTCATCAATAGTATTCAGAATTCTTATTACATGGAAAAGTCTATAATTCTACAACATTCAACTGAATGAATATTCATTACATCTATGCTATTTTCTTTTTTTTTATTTACTTGTTTTCACCTTTTAACATTTACTTCCATAAGTTTTAAATTTTCTTCCCCTCCCTAGCCACTTTCTCCCCAAGACAGCATGGAGTCTTATATGGACTTCACACATACATTCCTATTAAACATGTTTTCATATTAGTTATGTTAATGAATGAGAGAAACCATGAGAAAGAAAAAAAGACAAAACCAAATAAAGCAAAAGAAAATAAACTGTTTCGCTCTATATTGCAACTCCATAGTTCTTTCTCTGGGTATGGATGGCATTTTTCATCATGAGTCCTTTGGAATTGTTTTAGATCCTTGCAATGCTGAGAAGGGCTAAGTCTATCAAAATCAGTCATCACACGCTGGCTGCTTCTGTGAACAATGTTCTCCTGGGTCTGCTCACTTCACTCAGCATTAGTTCATATAAATCTTTCCTAACGCTATGCTATTTTCAAAACATTGGAATGATTGCATATGACTTAATTTCTTATTGTCTCTGTACCATTACTCACTCAAATTCCCTTTTTAGATATTTCTCCATCCCATCTTTCTTCTTTCTGCTCTATCCCTCAACTCAATTCAAACATAAACTGAATACCTGATTCATGTGAAAAAAAAGAAAAAAAAAAGGAAACAAACAAATGAAAAAACCAGCCTGTACTTTTTCCCTTGCACATTTCCTTCCTTCCACTACACCTGACCCACCTTTTCTTGGATGAAGGTGTGTTGGAGAAATCAAAGAAAGTGAAGGATGAAGTTGGTTTCTATTGCTTTCTCATAGTAATAAGGCCCAGGATCCCAGGAGAGGAGGACTAAAACTTGTCTTTTTTACTGCTGTGCTAATGGAGACACTGCAGCAAAGGTAGGAAGCCCCTTCAATGGAGTGTAAAAATCAGATTCTACGGCCCCTTAAGAAGGGGAGGAAACAGAAGAACAGTAACTACTTGGAATCCATGTTGTCTTATGACAAGGCAGTATCAGGATATTGCTTTACCAAGTTACACAACCTGGGCCAGAGCTCTCTCCTCTCCTCATATTACCTTAGACTTTGCTGCCTGTGTACAATGTCATATCCCTGTAGTACAAAGGTTCTTAAACTGGTGACCATAACTTAGAATTTTTAGTATTTTAATAAATGTATTTCAATATAATCAGTTCCCTTCATAATCCTATGTATTTTATGCATTTAAAATCCTTATTCTGAGAAGGCTTCACCAGATGGATAAATAGGTCCAGGACACAAAAATCAAGCAATCAATAAAAGAAAAAACAAAAAAAAAAAAACCATTTACTGAGCACCTACTATATATCAGGCACGGTGCAAAGCATGGGGGATACAAAAAAAAAAAAAGACAAAAGACAGGCCCTGCCCTCAAGGAGTTAAATTACAAGATAAATAGGAAATAATTAAGAGAGGGGAAGAATTAAAAGAGGCTAGAAAAGGCTTCCGGTAGAAGGAGGGATCTTAATTGGGACTTACAGGAAACCAGAGAGGTCAGGAGCCAGAGCAGAGGAGGCAGAACATCCCAGGCAGGAGGAAAGGTTAAGAACCCAAATTTCTTGAATCAGAGACTGTTTCATATTTGTTTTGTATCTCAAATGCTGTATATAGTAGGCATTTATTAACTATATACAGCAGGCAGAAAACTTCTTATAAGGGATATGAACACATATACATCTATATTTATATATATATATATATATATATATATATATATATATATATATATATATATATATATATATATATACACACACACACCCGTGCGTGCATGTGCACGTGTATGTGTGTGTATGTGTGTGTAGGTAGGTAGGTACATAGGTAGTTAGGTGGTAGATATTTTTAAAGGAAAACAAATGCTACAAGCAGCTTTCAAAATCAGATCCCCATACGAAGAGAAGAAAAGCACTGAATATTTTTTAAAAAACTTAACTTATGTTATAAATCTCTAGTGCTATTTTTCTTCGCAAGTATCCTATCTAGAACCTGGGTTATTTTTTTCTTCCTCGTAATATTTATCCCACAGGCTTATAAGTAGAAATAAATATGGGGAAAAAAAGTTTGGGGATATTTTCATGGGCATTAATGTGACCTGTTTTTTACATGCTAAGTAATTTTACTTACATCATTTAAAGGAAAAGCAAAACTACTAAGTATTAGCATTATATTAACAAGGAGGTGTGCTGGCATTTGTGACTTAGTAAACCACCCAGCCCTCAGTCTCTTATTCCCTTCTTTCATGCCCAAGGTAAGGATCTTCATCTCTCTAAGACTTCCATTTCTTCTTTAAAATGGAGGACTGAAGAGGACAGCTACGGTCCCTTCCACTTCAAGGAGTCTTGTAACCCTTGGAGTAGGTATGGTCTCAGCGGAGCTAGAAGACCCTTATTTCTCCCTTCTGTCCCTCAGACTACACAACATCCTGTGCAGCACTGGACCCAAAGCAGAATACAAGCCTGGGGCTGCTAACTGAAAAACATTTACCTGATTATTTTTACCCAGCATCCCTGGCCCAAATAGGGCACTTGAGACATAAATAGAAAAACAAACAAAGAAACAAACAAACAAACAAACAAAACCTCTGTACTTCTTAAAAACTCTAGGTGTTTTCCCTCTATCCCCATTTGCTCAATGATCTTAGATTTAAAGGGCTCTATAGATGTTTCCTCTTTCCTCTTCCCCAATAAAATTCCCTTCGGCTACACACACAGGCATATGTCTCTCCAGACAGGCAGAGCTGCTTCTCATCATCAGCTTTGAAAATGTAATCAGTTTGGGATCAATTTCCAGCACACAGACTAGTGAGCACCAAGCAGAAACCTGGGCCATCTTAGGAACACAAAAAGAAATGTCCGTCTTCTGATCTAGTACTCAGGGCATCAGTCTATAAGGATGCACACTTGATAAGAGTCCAAGGAAACACTAAGTAAGACTAGCCAGTCACTAGACAATGGAGTTCTGAAGGAGTGATTAACACAAGCTGTCAGATGCTATAGCATGGCTCTTTAAGTGGAAGTAGAATCAATCAAGAAACATTTACTAAGCACCTAATAATATTAGCAAAAATATATACATTTTAACTTTGTAAAGAATTTTTACCTAAGATATCTCATTTGATCCTTACAACAACCATGGGAGATAAGGGCTATTATTCTCTCAGTTTTATAGATGAGGTACTTGAGGCCAAGAGAGTTTAAGTGACTTTCTCAAGGTCACTTACATGACTAGTAAGTATCTGAGACAGTATGCGCTCCCTGCTTATGGGAGACTTGGATTCTAGTTCAGGTCTACTAATTCATACACAGCCTCATCACAGTTTTTTCATCTGTAAAACAAGGAATTTGGATTAGATGACCTCTGAAGTCCCTTCTTACTCTAAATATAAATACACTCAGAGGTGGCATTTCCCTCACAGAAAACTTCAATGAGGCAAGGGAATGAATCCCAATTTAAATGAAAGAAATGCAAATACTGAAAGATGACCAATTCTAATGCACACTCCATATTATACCTGAGAATTACAGAAAAAAAAGTGTTTGCTTTGCTCTGAGCACTTCTATACCAGAACTTGGGTCTTCCTCCTACTATACTATGTCAGATACTAAGAATGCAGAGAGAGAACTCAAATAGCCACTCATCCCATTGAGAACCTTAGAATCTACTGTGAGAGACAACATTTGTCTTATTTAAGTAGATTCAAACCAAATACAAGGTAATTTGGGGAGACACAAGAGGGTGTGGGGAACCTGTGGCCTTGAGGACACATGTGGCCCTCTAGGTCCTCAAGTACAGCCATCTGACTGAACCCTGAATTCAGTCAAAGGGCTACACTTGAGGACCTAGAGGGTCACACATGGCCTCGAGGGTACAGGTTCCCCACATCTGCACTATAGGTTAGGGAGACTCAGGAAAGGTCTCACATAGAATAGGAAACCTCTGAGTTGGGGTTATGGCCACAGCCACAGAACCACTCCTGGATGAGAACGGTGGCTCTCAGATACCTGGTGGATCACACACTAAAATGAGTCTTGCTGCTGACAAACTAGGGCCTGGAAGCAGCTAGAAGGACTCTTAAGTTGCTATGATAGGAGGTGAAAGAGAATGTACATGAAAAGCAAGATCATTTGATCTTTACTCCTACATTGTTTTTAGCAAGTGGGTATTACCTAACCACTCTGAAGAAGAAATGAGTAGGAATTCTCTGATGTAGCATTAATAAGCTTTTAATTAATTTATTTTTAAATTCCTTTTTACTAAATATTATTCATTGGTGATAACTCTCTATAGGTGCCTAGGAGATTTAAAAATAAATAATATCAGAAAAGTCCAACTTCCCTGAGAGCATCTGCTAGTCTCACCTTAAAGCTTCAGTGACAGAATCTAGCCCAGTGATTTCATAAACAATGTTTTTTCTTAAGACACTAGAGTGAGCTGGTGCTTACTTTACTCAAAACACTGCTATTTTTTATTCTTCAGTGTCTTACAAAATCACCCAGCTAGAGGCAAACACCAAAGCCTTCAGGAGACCAAGGGAGCAGGCACCAGGGTGGGCTGTCTGTGTTCCCTGCTCTGATGCAGTCAGGTCCACCAAGACACCATGTGACCTTGGACAAGGCCCTGGAACCTTCTGAGTTTCCGATTCCTCTTTGGTTAAATGAGAGATCTGCACAAGAGTGACTTCCCTTCTCATTCCATATCCATCCTCTTTTGTATGACCCAAATGCACCCAGCATGGGCACTTTACTCACGCCAAGCTTCAATAAGACAAACAAAAGTATTCCCATTCACATGAGGAAAGGAACAAGAGGACTGAAAGATAACCAACTGTAAGGTTTTGTTATTGTCGTTCAGTCCTGTCTGACTCCCTGTGACCCCATGGACACCAGACTGTCCATGGGATTTTCTTGGCAAAGATCCTGGAGTGATTTGCCATCTCCTTCTTCAGTAATTGTAATGGATACCCTGTATTAAACCTAAGAACTATAGACAAAAGAAATGTAACTACTTCTGAAAATCAAGGGCTCTTTTTCTCTGGGTACTTCCTCTTTTTTAACCTCTGATGCTCCATTGATAGGAAGTAATTATACAAATGGATATAATTTTAGCTAACCTTGACCAAAATTATAATGTTCATTGTCAGAATACTTTAACATTTACAAAACCTCCATTTCCAAACCACCTAGTGAGTTAGGAGATACAAGACTCATTCTCCCCATTTTCCACATCAGGAAACTGAAGTCACCTAACTGGGACATCTCAGAGCCAAGAATTAAACCAATGTCTCCAAGTCTGGTGCTTACCTCCCTCTATTCTGCAGCTTCTCCTTTAGCTCAAGAATACAAAATGTTTTGTAGAAAGCATAATTTAAAAAAAAATTAAAAGATTTTAAAACAAAAAAAAAAATCTAGTTTTTTTTTTTTTTTACACCAAACAGGCCTGGACCTGGGACAGCTTCCTTCTCTTAGGTTGATTGTTATTTATCATTCTCACTTTATGGGTTCAAGTAAAATTCTCACATTTATCTTTTCTTTCTCTCAGAGGGAGAGCTCCTTGGAAGATAGTTTAAACTTACATTAAAAAGTTTAACAGACTATAAAAATGATTATGCTTTTTTTGAAGTACATAAATCTATATTTATATAAATTATATATACATATACATATGTATATAGATAGATAGATAGATAGATAGATAGATAGATAGATAGATAGATAGATAGATAGATAGATATCTGTGTGTCTGTGTCTGTCTTCAAGCCCCAGAGGGGTACAATTGGCTCCAGAGCTCATGTGTGCTGTGTTGTTCTGGAAATGCCAAGAAAGGGAGATTTGAAATGCCTTGAGCAAATGCAAAATCCTTGCATTCTGATGTTAAACCCAGGATATTATTGATAAGTGAAATCCATTTGCTTGAAGTCCTAAGTTAAGAGCAGCAACAATGAGCTGAGGCATGAACCTTTCAGACATCCCTGCTGCAATTCAGAAGAAAAGCAATCAAGGAGAAAGCAGGGGAGATTCTGTCAGGTCCAAGCCCCTCAGAGTGCATCCTCTGTTACAGAAGGAATGGCCAGCTCTCCCCAAAGTTCTAGTGGAGGTTATCAAAGGTTTGGGGAGGTTCTGAAAAGTCATTTCCTCATTTCCTGCTCTGTAATAACTGCAACAGAGCCCAAACCTCTAGACAGTCTCCAAACTGCCTTTTAATTTCTGAAATCTCTAACAGCAGCACAGTCAGCTCCTTGCTCCCTTCCTGGTGGCCAAGAGCATCCCCCTGTGCTTCCAGCTACAACCAGCCTGAGAGTGAATTTGAACGAAGATTTCCCAAGTGGCCCTATACTGAGCTACTAACCAAAGGAATGCACCAGCCAAAGTTTTCTTCCTTCTAAAGTGATATCCAGAGAGTGTTTGTAGGTCTCTTAAATTTTCCAATCATCATTTGGGCTTTTTAAAAAATGCACTTTTGAACTAGATTCAATTTCTTTTAGGGGAAGGGCGAATGACACAGGGTATGATTTGCAGCAGCCTTCCATGAGAATCCTGGACCTGAAAGCACGATATTTCAACTGTACACATCTGGTTTCCCCCAATATACTGCCAATTCTGAATTTCAGTTTAAAACCCAGCTGGGGTAATGCAAAACTGGTGAAGAACCGAAAATAATTGCATGAAGCCTATAAGCACAGTACAGTGGGAAAGCATCAGAATGTGGGTCAGGAAACCTATGCTCTAATCTTGTCACTTGGGAGTGATATGACCTTGGGGCAAGCAACATGATGTAAATGGAAGGGGCTGACCTCTAACCTTGTTTTCTCCTTCAATGGCTTTAAATAAATATCAGTGTTACCTAACAGGGATATGGAAGCTCCTATAGCATGGTGATGATAATGATGGTGATGATATCAATTATATAGCACTTTAAAGTCTGAAAAGAGTTTTGCATGTTACTGCATTTGATCCACACAACTGGGTGAGGGAGGTGTTTTTACTATCCCCACTTTACAAATAAGAAAATTGAAGCTGGAAGAAATTAAGTGACTTGCCAGGGTAATGAAGAGTTACTATGTCTGAGGTAAGTCTGATTCCAAATCCAGCACGCTATTCATTATATCACTGAATTTTTAAAAATCTGACTTTTAAAACAATGCATCATTCATGAGGAAGAAGAGATCTGAGCTATCTTCACACACATGCAGGGTCCCCATACAGAAGAACATAATTAGACTTCTCATGTTTGAACCCATAAGGCAAACATAAAAGTAATGGATGGAACTTGGGGAGGGAAATTTACACTCAATCTGAGAAAAGCTACTGTTCAAAAACACCTGGGGCTACTTAGGAGGTAATTCGGTATCCCTTCCTTGACGGTTCTCAAGCAGAAACCATCTGGATCTTTATCACAGGGATGTGATTCCATCTTCAATGGAATCTCTTCAGGCATGGGTTGGACTAGATGGTATCCCTATGGAGTTGAGATTTTGGGTTCACAAATTCACAGAACATTCATGGAACTAACTCCAAAAAAAAAAAAAAGGATGCAAAATGGCAGGAGCCACTAAGAACCACCTTAAACTAATCTCAACTTGAAAAGTTACTCTGATTACATAAGCAAGTCATGAGATTTTAAAATCAGGGACAAAGCTAAAAAGTGATGTTTTGTTTTTTTAAATAAAAGAAAAACAACTTATCAGAGATTAGGCGCTTTGCCTATTCTAGCTCTATTCCCAAAGATAGAATGAAACTTTCAGTGTGCCAACCTAAAATCATTTTCACAAAACAGTTTTTGAAGGTCAAGAAGCAAATTACAATTCTTCAGCATTCAAGGAGATGAAGTTTGTGGAAAATAATGCAAGGAACTCTCCTTGAATTCTGTAAGGGGCAGCTGTAGGTCATTTATAAAAACAAAGGGATTTCTCTAGTTGTGAGTAGTCCAACATCTATGAATAAAAACATATACTCTCAGTCATCTTCCTGTGAACAAGTATCTCCCCAACAGAATGCAAGGGGAGAGGCTGGCTCAGTCTTGTTTTTGTATCTCTGCTGCCTATTGCACTGTCTGGTGCCTATTAGGTGATTATTAAATGTGGGTTGATTGGTTGGCAAATGAAATCTCTCATTTTCGCAGGATTAGAGACAGGGAACAGTAACTTGGACTCCCAGGAATACAAAGTCAAGAGATGAACTTACTTCTTATTTTTAAAATAAGTATGGCCTCCTGGAAGTTTTTGTTGAAAAAGGCAGTAGAGGCAAGCATCCCTGGAGCCGGCAAAGGCCTGATCCTCCCTCAAACTATACTATTAATGAATCAGATTCACAGCTCAAAGATGATGGCTAAGAAGGCCCCAAGAAAAGAAAAATGTCAATATGCTATTAATCTAAGAATTCCATATAGCAAGCAGGACTAAAAAACTTTTCATTTGCATGTACTGTGGCTGATTCTAGCCTCTGGGTTTTGGAACTCAAAGGTGATCTTTTGGGAAAAAAACAAAATAAAATAAAAACAAAAAAAAAATTTGGTCAAATGTGCATACACAAGTCTGGAGATACTTGGGAGTCTTCTCTTTCCAAACAGGATAGCATTCCAAGCAACAAATCTTCTCCATGTGTCCTAAAGCCTTCCCAATGAAAATTCTTTGTTTATATCTCGTTGTAAATCATGGTCTGAATCAAATAGGTCTCTGCATTTTATGCTATATATTTTATGATAATTTTGGCTTCTTCCTTTTACTACAGGCAGGGAGGTAATAAAGGAAGAAAAAAGATGTGAGAGAACCTGCAAAATATTTTTGTTCCTCAATTAAATAAAACAAATGCTCATTAGATTTTTAGAAATTACTAAGGGATTCAAAACTTTCTAAAACTTCAAAGGTTCATACTTTTGTAGACAGCGCCTTCCACACAACCCCTCATTCTACAAGCATATGTTAAATATCTACTTTGTACATGGCACTGTGCTAAGCATTTGTAATACAGATAAAAATATCACTGTCCCTGCTTCAAGAAGTTAGATTGCATGAACTTAGTAGAAAGTCTTCAAGAATTTTCATGGCCAAAAAATGTATCACCCAGTGATATGTTTGGCCTATTGTTTAATGTAAATATTATCAGTCCTTGAACAATATACATAGTCTGTCATTAGGCTCATACTCAATATTTATTTTTTAAATATAATCTGGAAAACGCTGAACCCTGGAATTCAGGTGTTATATTTCACCACTTGAAACGATCAGAACTACCAATGAAAATCATCTCTACAACAGTTGTTTTAAGTAATGACCACTCAGTTTAGAGAAGAAAGCCGTTAACAAGTATTTCCCTAGGCTATATCCATCACTAACATGGTTAACTAAACATGACCAAAGCTTGGACTTTTCAAACTGGATAACACACTGCACCGAACAGAGACAATGATCTTAATGACCAAACTGGAGGTTAAGAGACCGCTGGAGAAGATTTTATACAACTAAGACAAGGAACAAGGAGGAAACAATGGTACACAAATTTGTCTGGAGGATAAAAACCATGTCAGTCTTTGACATTTTCTGCTAGAGTGCCCAAGTTAAAGAGAACTGCACATGAACTAAACAGTCAGTGAAAAAAAATATAAGAAAAATCCTCACATCTCAGTTCAAGAGCTGCTTCCCATGAACCTTTTCTGAAACAGGAAATGGAGGATGTTAAAACAGCAATTTTATTGTTGTCATTTTTCAGTTGTGGCCGACTCTTTGAGATCCCATTTGAAGTTTTCTAGGTAAAGATACTGGAGCAATTTACCATTTCCTTCTCCAGCTCATTTTACAGATGAGGAAAATGAGGCAGAGGTAAAGAGACTTGCCCAAGGTCTCCCAGTCAGTGTCTGAGGTTGGATTTAAACTCAGCTCTTCCTGACTCCAGTGCCAGGGCTCTATTCACTAAGAGTTATACTTAAGAATCATAGAAACCTAGTCATTTAGCATAGTTTATGCGATGAAATGGTAGACAATGCACAACACATCATTACAGGCTCTCAAAATTTACCTAGAGAGACATGACCAGCGAGGATAGCACTATAACAGAAGTTCACTGTCTTTCATGGACAGAAAGTGATTCACTTTCATATTACAAATAGAGACTTCAAAATATCTGGGAGAACTTAACTAATAAATTATAGGGCAACAACATCATTATCACAGAGCGAGGGATTGCAATTGCCCATAATTATTTGAACATAACACTGGCCCATCAAAACCGCTTAAGAGCAAGGTATAAATAGATGTGGCCAGACTAAATAAAACATTCATGTTCTCCGCACCACATGGATTGAAACGCTTTCAAATTTGAGACCTAGCAGCAGACACCCAATTAGATAAAATGCACATTTTCCCTATTTTTCTAAATGCTCCTCAAGTTGTCCCAAGAATGCTTTGAGTGAGCCTACAGAGACTCTAACACTTTTAACCAAGAACAACAAGCACTTATTTGTATCCACCTTTGCAAGAGTCTGTAAAATATTAAACAGAAAACTAACTGGCTAACAAGTGATCGCAAGACTACTTCTATCTGAATTCCATTGGAAAAAAAGAAAAGAAAAATGAGATATCTATATACCTATCTGCCTACATATATATGTGTACTTATATATACATGCATATGTATAAATATACACATGTATTTTCTGTGTATATACATACATACCAATGTGTAAAAGAATATAGACACACATAAACACAAGTGAAAAGATAAATAAAATGAACATTTACATGCTTCACAAGTAAAGGGTTACCCCATTAGGTCATAAGCTTCTTGAAGACAGGGATTATGTCTCACTTTCACTCTGAATTCTCAGCACTCCACAGAGGACTTTGGCTGGCATCCTTAATTCATATCTGCTAAATTTTTATGAGTTTTCTATACAGTCTTTCTATACAGTACATCTTTTCAAGTTTGAACAGAATGAGGCCAAAAGCCACTACAATTTGCTTCCAAGGTGGTTAAAAGGTCTCACAAACAATTAGTACGACGGAAATGTCTGACCTTAGAGAACTAAGGAAGCAGCTTTATGATCATAGTGTACAACTCTGCAGCATAAATGAAATGAGGACATTGCAGATAAAATTTATTTCCTATGATAGCATACAGGCAAAATGCACCTTAGAAGACTTTTTAATGTCATCTGCCTGTCCTATGTTCTCCCTGATACATTATGCATAATGACAGGTACCTAGGAATAATTTACTCCCTTCTACTCGTATTAGATGCCTCCCAGGAGCTGCTAGGACCCCATTCTCTGCTGCGCCACTGTTTCTCTGAGTCTGGGCTCCAAGTTACAGCAAATTCTTCACTGTTGTGAGGGGCCCTGCCTTTACTGGCAACCTAAGGCCTTCCTAGTAAAGTCCAATCCAAACCTTACACCATAACTAAGACATCTCAATATTAAACACGTACTTCAAAATTAGAAGAAGTATGAAGACAAAGACATTTTAATCATTAATGCAGCTTGGCACCTTCTCTGCAACTCAGGCTTTTGAGAAAGTTCTCCAGGGCACTGAGAGGTGGCCCTACTAACAAAGCTCGTCTGGGTCAGAGGAAGGACCCAAGACAATGCTTCAGATTCACTAATTATCAAAAAAATGAAATTCAAGACAACCTTAAAACATATCACCAAACCTGTACTAAAATAGTTTTTTTAATTATTAAAATTGGATATTGGCAGGATCACAGGGAAATCCATACACTAATACACTACTGGGACATGGGGGGAGGGAAAGAGGAAGGAATCTATATCTGATGAATAATTTGTGGACTAGTAATATAATAAAATATTATGATGCAAAAATATTAATATGGGTTGTAATAAAACTACTATTGGGTTTTCCATTCTCTTACCATACTGGGTAGGCTAGTTTTTGCCCTAAAAGGCAACAAAATTCACTCTAGGACTTGATTGGCCTAAGGGCTAAGACTCCAGATCTACCTCCCCAGTCCAAGAAGATGGGGAATGAAATGATGAAATCAGGGAAGAGGAGGAAGGACAGTTTGTCTTACAATAGAGAATTATATGAAATAAAACTTGAAAGGTGAGATGGAACTAGATTATGAAGGGTTTCAAACGGCCAGTGGAGTAATTTATGTTTTATCCTAGAGGAAATAAGGAGTGACTGAAGGCTCTTGAAGGGAGAAATGACATTATTAGACTTGTATTTGATTATTTTGCTAGCTATGTGGAGAGAGGTGAGAGACTACAAGCTAAGAATCAAAACGAGAAGGTGATGAGGCCTGAAAGCACACAGGGCAGTGGCTACTTGAGTGCAAAAAAGGAAATGAATTTGAAATATATGATATTATTAGATATAATATACTATTATATATTATGTACCATATTATATATCATATGCTATTATTCTACATTAAATACATCATACGCTAACTAGTTTCGCAAATGCGAAAGAGTTTATAATGTGAACTCCTGGTGATCTTTGCTATGAGAAAGAAGGACATGGGGGAGACAGACTATATCTGACCTCTTGGTGGATCCTTGATGTTTTGACCTTGGTTTCAAACTTAATAGTATTAATTTTCTATGATGTAAAGTTAACTGTCATGTTATTCATATAAACTGGAGTAAGTGTATAATGACATTTACTGGTTATTTTCAATGGCTCTAGAAAACCTAGATCATAACCATTACAAATTTTATTTACAAAGAATTCCTTTGACTATACCCCGAGCTTTGGATTGAGTAAAATGTTTCCCTAAAACCATTACAAATCTGTGGGAGTTTATGAAGCCATGATGGAGGACAATGCTTGACGTGGTTCTTTGACATTAAGAGACTGGGATCTTTAACCTCGTGCTCTAATGAAAAAGTGAAAAAGGGAGGGGGTGCTGGGAGAATATAAAGGATCTGCTCTGTAACACAACTCCCAAAGGATGCTCATGACTTGAATGAATGAACAGAAAGAAAAACAGACAAGGTTCTTGCTTGTTCTTCACCTGCACCCCACATGCTATAATCTCATATATCCCTCCAAATATGAAGTACTGCCTTTGTGTGTACTGTTAAAACATAGTGGACTATTTTTAAACATTTATAACATTGTCTTGGCAAAAACTGATATCATTTGTCTTCAGTGAATTGTTTGTTTTGGGAGACTTTAACATTTTCAAAAGAGGGCCTTTCCTACTTTAAGCAAAAAGAAAAAGTAAGGAATTTTTTTCCCCTTTTTCCCTACAGGGAAAATGAAGAAGATCAAACTTTCTATAAGAAAATTTCTCCAAAGTTAACTCAAAACAGTTACTTAAAAAATTGTAACCTAGGATATCTTGACCAGCCTTAGTGCTTTGAATATAATAGGGACTCAAATGCTACTAATAATGTATATCAAAACAAAATGTGCTGTTCCTCTCATGTAAACATATACTTGTACCACCTCACCAGAGAGGGGTCACCCATTTTTCTTCCCCACAGGGGCATTTATTAGCACTATAAAATAGTGGAAAGAACCTTGGTCAAGAAGTCAGAATATAGAAACAAGAGTCTTTGTTCTGATACTTATTAAATGTGTGCCTTAATTCCCATATTTTATATATAATAATATAATAATAAAGTGCAGTTGTAACAATCAAGTACTATAACAATATGAATATTTCCCTGAATTCCTTTGATCAAAGAGGAGATGTATTCAATCCAACAAGCAAGTATTTATTAAGGTCCTGCTATATTTCAGGTATGGTTCCAGGGCCTGGCATACAAATACAAAGAATGAAACAATGCCTAGTCTTAGGGCAGGGTTGATAATGTAGTCCTGTCTTTCCTCCTCTGGAAACCTGAGAAGTTGAGTCCCAGAGCCAGTTTCAGGGTCCCAAGGTAAAGGAGCCTCCTGGAAAGCCATGTTCTAGCTTGCTTCCTCTTATTCCATTCTATCTACACATTCATATTTTCCTGCCCAAATCCCACCCCACTCCTAATACTTTCTCAACAGCAGTTCAGGTCTTTGAGCAAAAGCATCTAAGGATCCCTTAGCTGGTCATTGAGACCCCTAACTCTAAACTTCCATGTTTCTATGATCACTACTCCATAAGAAACGATGAATTGTGAAGATGTCAAAGACATGAGAAATCTTCCAGGAAGTATTAGAGTGAAGAAGCAGAATCCAAACCATATTTGTGCACTGAAATTATGAAATTAAAGGCAAGAATAGCAGCAACAAACCCAGAAAGGATTACAAGAACCAGCACCATGAGGAGATCAGTAGGTTAAAGGATCCAGTATACAGACCTTTGGAGTTAGGCTCTGGCATCAAGCTAAGATCATATTTATGAGTTTATGAGCATATACAATAATAAATCATCTTTTTTAGTTTTAAAGTTCTTGCTTTTATTTCTTGCTTACATACTGCGATACTTATGCTTAACAAGAAAAGTTTAAATTTTTTGAATTATTATCATTTTTAAAACACACAAACAGACTAGGAAGCATTCCTCTAGAATGTGCCTGCCCTGTTCTTATCCCAAGCATCCTGCATGGCCTGCTTCACAGACTGCAGATCTTTCTGATCTCTCACATGAACTTGGATCAAAGATTAAGAGCTGGAAGGGATGTTGGATGTCACCTAGACTGACTCCCATGTTTTACAGGTGAAGAAAACAAACAGACCTGGGGAAGTCAGGTCATACAGTAAATGCCTGTGCTAGGATTCAAACCCAGGACTTTTGATTCCCAATTCAAGTCCTGCTTCTTTCTACTGCATTGATGCTGCTAATTAATAATAACAATCCCAACTAATCAAAGAATAAAGTGTCTCTTACTTTTCTTAGTGCAATTTCACATATCACTTTTTATTCTTCTTAGGGGTGTGTTTTATCTCTTTCACTTAACACTGAGTTCTATGAGGATGGTATCTGTATAGTCTTTGTTGTAACGGATGTGGCCAACGTACAGTTGAAGGAACAGCAGACTAGGAATCCAAAGAGTCAAATCCAGACTGTGACACCTGGAATCTGGGTGAGTTCATTCACCTCTCTGGGTCTGAGGTTCTTCCTCAATAAATGGGGATCACAGGACTCACAATGATCTACCCACTAGGCTGTTATGGTTAGAGGGCTTGGCTAGTCTCTATGCTCTGTATTAAAGAACTCTTGTTATTCTACCTTCCTTCCAAATGCCTGATACAATATTTCATGCAGAGTAGTCCTTTAATTAATATTTCTTGAATGTGATTTTATCAGTCATAGAGAAGATTTTTTTTAATTCCAATTTTCCTTCTAATGGCAGTAAAACTAATTCAAAGCTGAATCTCACATTCTCATTTGGATGCAACATTTTGATTGTAGTTAAGTCACAATATCTCTTTGCCCCAGATCTGATCTGGGCATCATGATCTGGCCAGGAATATACAATGACAAAGCTTTGTCTTGAAATCATTTGGATTTAATACTCTTAACTCCCATTGGTTCATGAGGATGTTATAGAACAACAGTTCTTAACGTGTGGCCCAGGGGACCCTGGGAGGTGAAAATTAATTTCATAATAATACTAATACATTTTAATTTCTAAGATGGTAAATACTAATAGAAATAACCTACATAAATAAATCCTCAAGGGGCATCAGAGGTGCAGAGAAGTTTCTCAAAGTTTCCAAGACTATGAAGACGTGCTGAGCCCAAAAATGTCTGAGAGCCGCTATTGCACAGGGCAACTGTGAATGATCCAAACCCAATTTACAGCGAAGCTGCCACCCAGAAAAGTGGTTTCTCATATTTGGCCAGACTTCTTGTCTTCCCTGAAGAAACAATGGAGATGATGAGTAGCATTTACACAGATGAAAATTGGTTTCTCAGAGCAGCAATGCTTTTCAAAAGCACAACGCCCACTGATTTTCTTGCACTGGCTAAAATGAAACAAAATGAAATTTACTCATGCTACATATGATGAAATCTACTGGAAGAAAAATGGGACTACTCTGGCTTCAGATTCATCAGATTCAAAACCTTGCCCAGACCACCAAAGTACTTAAATGAGAGCCACTAAATTCATACATGATCTGGTGGTATACTTACCCCACATTCTGAGATTCATGGGAATGGAGAGGAGTATTTCATAGTTAAATCTTAACAAACAGAAATTGAAAAATTTGAATAAACAATTTTTACAAACTTAAACATATGCAAACTACAAAGCTATGCCCCTTAAGGCAACAACAGACATATCTTGCCTCACATGCACTTTGCGTCTGCACACGACAGCCCCCTCCCCCTACGTTTCTTCTGCGTGAAGTGAGAGAGGAGGGGACAACTGCCTTGACCTCAACTTAAGGACACCATATGATAATGCAGAGTCCTCTACAAAGGGGTGACAGGGAGGAACAAAGAGAGGAGAGGGAGAAACCAGAGAGGTGAGGATTTACAGGAGACACTACACAAACCTAAAGCTTCCCCAAACTGGGAGCAGATTGTCTTGCCTTCCCATATTTCCTAACAGAAGTTACCTCCAGCGTATATGAGGTTATCACCTAACTTTTCTCAACAGCAGAAACAAAGAGAGAAGTTTGTAAAATTTGGACCAATACCAAGCCTACCACCACTGTCAGGAGTGCACAACTCCTCATATTTTCCTGGAGGACAAAGCATCTGCCTGGACGTCTCTATATTACACCTGTCATTGGGAGGGTGATGTTCCCTTGCAGACAGTAAACTCTTTGAGGAAATATAAACAACGATGTGGTTTTTCATTTTATACTTTTCATAACTAGCATACAGGGTCATGTACACAGTAGGCAATTAATAAACGTTTGCCGAACTGAACTAATACTTTGGGGCATGCATAAACAAAACAAAAAGACTTTTAAGGCTAATCACTGATCATGCATTTAGAACTGGAAAGAACCTCAGAAACCATCAAGTTCAACTCCTGCATTGTACAGATGAGGCAAGTAAAGCATAGAATGTTAATATTATTTGCCCAAGGTCACCAAGGTAGTAAGTATCTGAAGGAGGATTCAAACTCAAGTCTTCCTGACTCCAAGTCAAGCACTCCCTCAAATATTCACCAGCTAGTTGGAAGTCACTGAAATGGCTGGCAATGGTTAGTACTGATTTTATTTAGTCATTTTCAATCGTGTCCAACTCTTCATGACCCCATTTGGGGCTTTCTTGGCAAAGACGCTTACGTGGTATGCATTTACTTCTCCAGCTCATTTCACAGATGAGGAAACTGAGGCAAACAGGGTGGAGTGACTTTCCCAGGGTCACACAGTTAGTCAGTGTCTGAGGTCAGATTTGAACTCAGAAAGATGAATCTTCCTAACTCCTGACTTGACACTCTATCCACTGTGCCACTTAGCTACCCCTGAAACAATTACCAGGTTTCAAAAGACAAAAGTCTTTCTCAGCTGTTCAGCTGAATTCCAATGATTTGTGAAACGCTCAGGAAAAAAAAAATTTTGAATAATATAAGTTTTAAACTCATAAGAATGACATAAATTTCCTTTAGAAGACCTTCTTTCCTTTTGGTTTCTTAGGGAATATAAAGGGGGTGTCTAAACAGAAAAAAAAATTGTGTTTTTAAAAATCATCCTGGTATTAGGAACAATTAAACTAATCTGAAGTCCCAGAGCTCAAAAAAAGTTCTGATGGAAACTAAGAAGCAATTTGTTGTGCTTCTCCTGGAGACAGAAAGAGCAGACTGGCCAGGCTTGCTGGCAATACCTCCTTCAGACCCTACCAGGATCGAGTGTCCAGCTCTAGCTGGACCCAACACAAACTATCCCCAGTGACCAATCCAGACAATTAAATTTTTATCACCAATATTAAAGATCATTGTCCTGAGGACAAAGATACATTAAAAAGTTTCTCTTTGAAGAAGGGGAAAAATAAAAAAGCAAAAATCCCAAGTCACCAAGTTGTTTGGTTTTGTTGCTGTTGCTGTTGACTATCAGTTAAGTTTCATATAAGAGGTTTTCCCCTCTTCTCTTTGTCATCAGAGCTATACACAGAATTGTCCGATTCTCTTAATTTAAAAGACAGTGTGGAAAAAGCATTTAGCTTCTCAGAATCATAAAACACTACCACTTATTGTATGGATGACCTTAGGGAGAGAAGATAAATCTTTCAAGTGTTAAGATGATGCACTGAAAAATTCAATGAGAGAGTCAAGTTAAATCAATCAGGCACTTAGACACTGTGCTATGGATGGGGGTACAACGAGAGACAAAAGATGGTCCCTATTCTCAAGGAGCGTGCAGTCTAATAGGAGAAAACAGGCAAAAATTGCACCCAAACAAGCTATAGACAGAACAAATTGAGGACAGTCTCATAAGGGAAGGCACCAGGTTTCAGGAGGATGGTGAAAAAAGACTTCTAGCAGAAGGTGAGCCTTTTCTTGAGACTAAAAGGAAACTAGGGAGGTCAAAAGGCAGAGATGATGAGAGAAAGCATTGAAGGCAGGAGGGAGAACCAGTAAAAATCCTGAGAGTTGGGAGATGGAGAAGATGGTGTGTGTGCATGTGTGTGTACATGTGCATGCATGTGTGTGCTCGTGCGCATGTGTACATGTGTGTGCGTGCATGTGTGTATGTGTGCGCACGTGTGTGTGTGTGCGCGCAAGCATATTGGCAAAGAGGCCAGTGTGATGGGGTAGCAGACTACATGGAGGGAGGAAGGTGCGAGAAACCTGGAAAAGTAGGAGAGAACCAAGTGCTGATGGGCTCTGAAAATCAAACAGAGGATTTTATAACTTTGTTTTACATCCCTCTGACAATTAACAATAACTAATGTCAAGCAAAGCATCTGATAGGCAGATATATCCTCAACAAAGGTACAGGAAGAGGTAGAGGAGGAGGAGAATGGACTGCATTTGGTAAACTGAACAGTATTTCTTATGATCCCAAGTCACTCCATGGTGCAAAGATCCAATTTTTGAACACAACCATTCAATAAAAATCCAGTTGATAAATCTAAAATATTCAGAAATTCTCTGCATAACCATCAATTGATTCAATGAAAGCCCTTCTGGTAAATCAATGGTACAGCAAAACAAAGCAATACACTGATGACAGGACGAATAATATTAACCAGGGATTTGTTCATTAATAATGTCACTGTAAAATGATATGAGTTACACGGGGTCAGTTTGATGGGGATAGGGAATTCTCTAGTGGAGTGCTTTAAGGATCTGATCATGACCCATTTGTTTTTGACATTTTTATCAACAATGTGGATGAAGCTGTAAAAAACATGCTGGCTTATCAAATTTGCACGACATCAAGATAAGAGAGATAGAGCTAATGCACTGGGTGAAGTCAGAATCCAAAAAGTATTTTGACAATTTAGAATGAACTGAATTGGATAAGATGAAATTTAATAGAAATAATATAAAGTTCTAGGCTCAAAAAAGTCAGCTTTATAAGTAAAAGATGACAGAAGGCAGGGCAGTAGAAATAGCTCCTACGGACAAGATCGGGGTTATTTAAGTGAAATTCAAGTTTAATAAAAGTCCAGTGGAAGTCCAGACAGTTAGTGTGTTCCTAAATTTAATTGTAAGTCATTCAATGTCCAGAATGTGGGAGGTTCTAATGCTCCTACTGGAACACATCAGGTATACTGTGTTCTCTCTTGGGCACCTCATTTCAGAAGAGACATAGACAAACGAAAGAGTGACTAGCCAGCCTGTGGTTAGGAAAGCAGAGGTAAAGGGCCTCTATTGTCACATGTGTATTAGCTGAAGGAAATGGGGGAGTTTAGTCTGGAAAAGATTAGACTCAAAGTGGGACAGTATGGTGGTCTTAGAGTATGTGAAGGGTTGTCATGTGGAAGAGGGACCAGACTTGGCACCAGAGGGTAGAGCGAGGAAAAATGTTTATAGAACTTGCAGATGAGCAGATTTGGGTCCCTACCATTATTTTTTCTTTTAAGAACTCAAAAAGTCATTCCTAAGGCAAGGCCCAAGTAACAAAAATTAACAACAAATGGAGACATTTGTTAAAGCATTAAAACATTTCCTAGGCTCCCCTGACCAAGTCCTCATGAGGTTAGTACACTAATGCAGCCAATTATGCAAATTAATTCAATGTGACTTAAATGCTCTTTTAAAGAAAATAAACCTGCTATTTTAAGATACAATAGATTTGCTCAATATGAACTAATTTCTTTCCCTCTTTTTGTCCACACTACCTCCTCACAAAACAAAAACAAAAACAAAACCCACTTGATAATATCATAATGTCCCTCTCATGCACAAAGGACTAAGCCATGAGAATTGCTTTAAAAAAAAATTGAAAAGGACACAATGGAAAGAAGTAGGAGATATGTCATATATATTTACATTCATGTGTGTATATATGTATGTGTGTATACGCATGTAAATGTATGTGTATGTATACACATACACAAGGAGAGAGGGGGTGATTACTGTTACATGATGAAATGGAGAATCTTTTCAATTTCTGAGAAAGAGAAAAAGACAAACCTTCACTCTGGGCCTGAGAAAGAATGGGTAATATGGAAATATGACTGGGAAGTTGAATTCCTAGGCTCTGATTCAGATTTTGGAACATTCCTCTAAGCACAAAAGTAAAGGAAAAGCCAGAATTCCTACAGCACCCTAGGGTTTGTACAGTTCTTTATCTCTGTGATCTCACTGGATCCTTATAACATCCTTGGGAGGTCAGTGCTACTATGCCTCCATCTTACATACTAGGAAACTGAAACCAAGGGAGGTAGAGTGACTCACCCAGAGTCACACAGCCAGTGAGCATTTGATGCATGATTAGAATTCAGGTCTTGTGGATGACTAGTGCTGCAGTCTAACCACTGTGTCACCAAACTCCTCCCAAAATAAAAAGTAAAGACCCTGGTTCTTCATATCCCACACAACAATGAGCTTCATGGTTTTATTCTTTGGGTCCCTTATCACAGTTCACCATGTGGGTAAAAAGAGTAAAGGGTATGATGTGTGTATGTGTATATATGTGTGTATATACATGACCATATAAATATATTTCTATATACATATAAACATATACATACACATATAAACATACACATACATACACATATAAACATATACATACACACTTACCATGAAGAAAAAGAGGGGAAATCTATGTACAATAAAAACAAAAGATAAAAGATAAAAAAGATAAAAGACAACAATAAAATCTATTAAATTTTTAAAAAACCAACCTGCTCTATTCTGGCTCCCACTTGAGATATTTGTAAAATGCTTAGCATAGTACCTCACATACAGTAGGCACTATACAGATGCTAGCTGCTATTTTTATTATTATTATCTTTGGAATTTCCACACTCTCCCCCAAAAGAAAATCTGGCATTAAGTTCATATTATATTATCCTGCCCATTTCAATATGTATGGTGGCAGTTAAAATTTTAAAATTACTACTTCTCCTGTAGAGATAAGATTCCACATTTTTCAGTACAAAGATCTAAAGACACGATAGTCATCTTAGTTCACTCTAAGAATTCTTTCCTTCTATGGTAAATTTTGTTTCTTGACAGATCAACAGGGTTAAATGAGATTTGCAATAGGCTTATTCACCCACACAAAGTATATATGTTTGCTTAAATGCCAATCTTGGTTGGATTTCAAAGGCAGCATCCTAGAGGTGGCCCTGATGACTTGCTACCCAAACTGTCCATTCCATTGTCCATAACTGTGGAGTGGTCAATGCCCTGACCTTCCCCCTGCTCAGAGGCCCATAACGATCACTCACTTCCAGAGCCACTCAAATCTGTAAGACCAGCCAGGGCCAGTCAAAGCTCAGTTAGTGGTAATCCTTTAGTATGCAAAGTGGGTTTTCGCCACTGTTCTGAAGTCAGCTATTTTGCACAGAAAGGCAAATTCTCATATACAACATAACTAGAGTTCAAGACTGTTCCAATAGGTAGACTGAGAAAAGAGTCTTCCAAATCTTATTAAATTTAGACTAGTCAAAGCACCTAGAGGTTTTACACCATAGTTAAGTTGGGAACCAGTCAAAGAAGGAATTAATGTTCTAATAGGTATTTTCCATGTCTAACGTCTACTACTGTGAACAAGTAAAGCAGCTAGACTTTCATGCTGGGTCTTGACAAAGTGTCCCAGCTTAGCTTTTTTTTTAAAGCCCAACACTTGGTTCAGAAATAAAGCCATGCTTTCAGTAATGGTGGTGTTCTTTTCCAATGGATTGCTTTTCTAGCAATAAAATTTCTTTCAAAATGTACTTCTTAGGGTTGAAAGAAATCCTTCCTAAAATCATCACATTATCCATGACACCAAGCTACCAAACTAGCCAAAGATATTAAATGCCATACTAAATATGGTAACATTACTGAAGAACTGATAGTGAGAAGTCACAGTCATGCCACTTTCATATTCAGTAAAATCTTACCGCTGAAATTCAAATCTCATTAATTGGAAATATAATGATAATAATGTCATGATGAATTCGACTGAAACCAAGTTTGAAAATTTTTTCTCTTTACAAAATTTCAAGATCTTATTCATGGTCTGGACTAGGTGATCCCTGAAATCCATTTTATGAAAAATCTATCATTCTATGGTTTACATCAGCAACATTGAAACTAAGGATTCAAGAAGTAGAAGAGGCTTTCATTTTCAAAATGTCTTCCATTTCAATGTAAGGCCAATCACTGTCTAAACAGACTCTCCTATTTGTGGCCCATTTTATTTTCTTTGTCCATTCAGTTATTCCACAAATAACTGAGAGGTTAGTACATATGGGAGATTGTAAGAGATATGAAATTGCATAAAATTATTGAGGCATATAAATTTTAAATGTTTTCTTGAACTTGGGAGTGTTTTTCTATAGCTTAGTTCATATTATGTATTACTTATAAGTACTGATACTGAGAGCATGTTTTTAAATACTTTTTAGATAATTCAATAGGTTAGATTGCCTTTACACTCTGATTATTCCAAGTGATATTTCACTCAGTATCTATGCACTAAATATCATATCTATGTATTAGGTAACATTATGGTTATTAGGTACCGTTAGAGGTACCTATGCATTAAAAATGGAGGTTGCTTTTGAGTTCATCACTGGTTTTTGTTTTTTGAATAGCAACTAAATTGTATCCTAATGTGAAAAATATCAGCATAACTGCAGCAGGTGTTTTCTGTATGTTTTTAAAAACCCCTTCTAAAAATTTCAGTTTCTTTTGAGGAGATTCTCTTCAAGATACAATAGGTGTGATTGATACCATATCGAAGCAAGGGTCAGATTTCCAATGGTCTAAAAGACTCAAATATAATTAAAAGCATTAGACCAAACCAGTTTTTCCCCCTTTTGAATGAGAAATATCTTTTCCCACTGCAAAAAGATTATTCAATCTTTTTTTTTCCTAAGCCTTTACCTCTCTTGGAATATAAGAGAACTGCTCAGAGTACAGGGTCCTCAGAAGCCATAGTCCAACCCATGTCTGAACAGGAATCCTCTCTACAATGTAAGCAACAAGCAGCCAACCAGTCTTTGCTTGTAAATCCCAAGAGGGGTGCGGGGATGGGGAAGAAGTTGGACAGGCAAACTACTACCTCAGAAAATAGACGAAAAACCTAGAAGAATTCAGGGCACCAAAAAATTGAAAATAGACAAGAAAGATGCATCTGAGGCAGTTAGGTGAGGAATGGATGATGGATAAGACTGCTGGACTTAATGTCAGGAAGACTCCAATTCAAATCCAGCCTCAGATACACTGGCTGTGTAATTCTGGGCAAATCCGCCTGCCTTAGTTTCCTCATCTGTAAAATGGCAATAATAACAGCCCCTAACTCCTAGAGTTGTCATGAGATAATATTTGTAAAGTGTTTACACACTTTAAAGAGCTATATAAATGCTAGTTATATAACTATTTTAAAATATCAAGGTTTTTTTTTCCCTTAAATGCACCAACCTCTGCTAAAACTGAAGGCCAACCTTTCTATAGCAGGTAAAATGAGAGGAAAAGAAGGAAGTTATGATATGGTGTATTATTGAGTTCTGGGGAACTCTGCTCTCATTCTGCTACTTCATAACAGTTCTATTTTCCAAAAAAAAAAAAAAAAAAAAAGAGGAAGAGTAATGAAAGCCTGAAGCAGTAACGGAGGAGAAATGCTTCTGTCACATTAAGCACAACCTCCCTCAGACAACTTTAAAAGAACCTGCAGAGAGCCCCATCTGGGGCAGATATTTATTTCAGTGTCTCAGTCATTCAGTCCTGGGCCTCTTCTGGCTCTAGTCTCCTTTGCCAGACACCAAAAGATGTTCAGTTGTTTTGGAGAGTTTACCAGGGTGCTTTGTGGAGCTAGTCAACACCAAATCCACTCCACTTCTAACCTTTTACAGCTTAAATATTTTCCACTAATTCTGGTAGAAAAGGGTTTTCCATGAGGGATTAATTCCCTGAGCTGCCTAGCTTCTCCAATATTTCTGTTTTTGCACTGGCATACAAAGCAGGAACATTTTTATTAGAAGTGAAGTGACACAGTGTGCTGTCTGTTGAGTTAAGATTATTCTCCCTTATGTGACAGACCAGTCTAAGGGCTCTTGGAAATAATTTGAAGGGACTGTTTTTCTCCCGGAGATAAAATCCCTAATATCCCACCCCTACACCCCCCCCCCCCCCCCCCCCGCTTCAAGTTCTTACATATGTAATGCTGCTGGAAACTCTTCACCTCTCTTAATATTTTCCCCATCTGGGTTTAGAAGGCTTCACTTCGTGGAAAAGATTTGAAATCTACTGAAATTTACTTAACAAAAAAAACCAAGAAGGAACACAAGGTTAAAGTTTAACGATGCCAAAGGCATTTGTGAGGTGGCTGTTGTGTGAGCTGTCTCAAGTATAAATAATAAATCTCTCTGGATACCATTCTGTATTACTGACTTAAGAAACTCCATTCAAAAATCTATATTCATTCATCATGAAAGCATTTATCAGAAAGAAGAATCCAAGACCTTAAAATAAACAACTTTTAACTTAAAAGCTTGAACTAATAATAGACAAATATAAGAATATTTTTATCTATATGCAAAGAACAGAGCATTATTAGCAAATCCATATTAAGTCCTACCATCATCATAATATGAATTCAACTGAAATAACTTAGTGAAGTTCAGCAATGAGGTTAAGGTTGTTCAATTCACACAGGCAAGGTACTGACAAATACAAATCAGTTGTGCTCCTCCCAATGACCTCCTGAGCCTTATCACAATGTTGTAAAGGTGACTATACGGTCTCAAAACGCTATGTATACTATCAGGACACAAGCTTAGGCACATCCTGCCCTGTTAAAAAATGTGGGCCAAGTAACAAAGAGTTTATGTGCCCCTACTCTGAGGCGGAGTGCTGCTAAATACAGAGACTCTCATCCCCAGAAGGCTAAATGCCAAATGATGATGTCAATCATAAAGACCACTGATCGGGGAGGATGCCTGGGGGGAGGTTGGGTGGAGGGAGCTAAAATGGCAGAGTAACAGCACGCACTTTCTAGAGCACTGCCCCCAAGCCTAGCTAAATACCAGTAAAAAAACAGCTCTAAACAAATTCTGGAGCTGCAGAAGCCACAGAATGACAGAGTGAAGCAAATCTCCAGCCTAAGACAACCTGGAAAGTCACAGAGAAGTGTCTCTCATGCCACACTAGGGGCATGGGCCTCACTGGCATAGACAGAACCTGAGCAGGCCTTGGGGAGACTGAATCTCTCACACCTGTGGTAGTTTCCAGACTTCAGGATCCCAAAACGCCAAGGACAAATGGGAAAGTCAGTGAAAAAAGCCTGTGGGACCAGTGTAGGAGAGTGGAGTGGCCTGCCCCAGCCTCAGGGCAGCAGAGGGGGAAGGGGGTGGAGGAACCCCTAGCAGCCACAGCAGCAGCAGGGACAGAGACAGCAACTGTTTCTGAAGCTCTAGGCCCACAGATTGTGGGGGAATCAAGTGGCTAACAGTACACTTCCCACCCCCACTAGAAGCAGAGATCTATCTTGAAAAAGAGCTCAAAAGTCAAGTAAATGGCTGGGAAAATGAGCAAAACCTGAAAAAAGATTCAGAGTATAGAATCTTACTTTGGTGACAAGGAAGACCAAACGATACAAATAAAAGAAAACAAAGTCAAAGCTCCTCTATCCAAATCCTCCAAGAAAAATATGAATTGGTCTCAGGCTATGGAAGAGCTCACAAAGGATTTTGAAAATCAAGTAAGAGAAGTAGAGCGAAAACTGGGAAAAGAAATGAGGGTGATGCAAGAAAGTTATGAAAAACGAGTCCACTGCTTGCTAAAGGAAACCCAAAAAAATGCCGAAGAAAATAACACTGTAAAAAACAGGCTAACTGAAAAAGAGATCCAAAAAGCCAAAGAAGAGAAGAATTCCCTAAAAAGCAGAATTGGCCAGATGGAAAAGGAGGTCCAAAAGCTCACTGAAGAAAATAATTCCATAAAGATTAGAATGGAGCAGATGAAAGCTAATGACTTTATGAAAAATTAAGAAATTATAAAACTAAACCAAAGGAATGAAAAATAGCAGACAATGTGAAATACCTCATTGGAACAATAACTGACCTGGAAAACAGATCCAGGAGAGACAATTGAAAAATTATGGGACTACCTAAAAGCCATAATCAAAAAAGGAGCCTAGACATCATCTTTCAAGAAATTATCAAGGAAAACTGCCCAGATATTCTAGAATCAGAAGGTTAAATAAATATTGAAAGAATCCACTGATCACCTCCTGAAAGAGATCAAAAGAGAAAAACTCCTAGGAAAACTGTAGTCAAATTCCAGAGCTCCCAGGTCAAGGAGAAAATATTGCAAGCAGCCAGAAAGAAACAATTCGAATATGGTGGAAATACAATCAGAATAACACAAGATCTAGGAGCTTCTACATTAAGGGATTGAAGGGCTTGAAATATGATATTCCAGAAGTCAAAGGAACTAGGATTAAAACCAAGAATCACCTACCCAGCATAAATGAGCATAATACTTCAGGGGGAAAAAACTGGTTATTCAATGAAATAGAGGGCTTTCAAGCATTCTTGATAAAAAGATCAGAGCTGAACAGAAAATCTGATTTTCAAACACAAGAATCAAGAGAAGCATGAAAAGGTAAACAGGAAAGAGAAATCATAAGGGACTTACTGTTTACATTCTTACATGGAAAGATAATATTTTTAACTCTTGAGAATTTTCTCAGTACTAGGGTAGTTGAAGGGATTATATACATATAGACAGAGGGCACAGAGCGAGTTGAATAGGAAGGGATGATATCTAAAAAAATAAAATTAAGAGGTGAAAGAGGAATATATTGGGAGGAGAAAGGGAAAATGGGGCAAATTATCTCTCACATAAAAGAGGCAAGAAAAAGCTTTTTCAATGAAGGGAAGAGAGAGGAGGTGAGAAGGAAAAAGTGAACCTTACTAGCATCACATTTGGCTTAAGAAGGGAAAAACATGCATACTCAATTTGCTATGAAACTCCATCTTACACTACAGGAAAGTAGGGGAGAAGAGGACAAGAGGGTGGTGAGAAATGAGAGAAGAGAGAGCAAAAGTGAGGAGGGTGTAATTAGAAGTAAATACTTTTGAGAAGGGATAGGGTCAAATGAGAGAATAGAATAAATGGGAAGCAGGATAGCATGGAGGAAAATATAGTTTGTCTTTCACAACACAACTTTTATGGAAATCTTTTGCATAACTACACATGTATAACATATATCGAATTGCTTACCTTCTCAGTGGGGATGGGTGGGGAGGGAGGAAGGGAGAGAAGTTGAAACTCAAAGTTTTAAAAATGAATGTTAAAAAATTGTTTTTACATGCAACTGGGAAATAAGATATAAGGCAATGGGGTATAGAAATCTATTTTGTCCTCTAAGAAAATAAAGAGGATGGGGATAAGAGAAGGGAGGCATGTGATAGAAGGGAGGTCAGACTGGGGGAAGAGGAATTCAGAATGCACAGTGTCTTGGGGTGAAGGGAGGCGAGAGATAGGGATAAGATTTGGAACTCAAAATCTTGTAGAAATGCATGTTGAAAACTAAAAATAAATAAATAAATTAGAATTTGGAAAAAAAAAAGAAAAGAAAAAAAGACCACTGACTAGAGGATCTGAGTTGGTAAAAGAATCACAAGATCATCTGTTTAGATGTGGAAGGGACTGCAGAAGGCTTGGAAGACCCCGCCCAGCCCCTCCGTAACCCACTTTACTCCTCTGCCTTGTAGGGTCTGCTTTCACAGAGGTGCTGTCCATTACTGCCACTCGCAACCCTACGTCTATTCTGCACTCTTTAAATTCTTACCCTCGAAATATGCTGCCAACTTGCTCTCTGCTCTCTGACTTTCAATTATGCCCAACTCCTATCCTA
The DNA here is from genome assembly GCF_028372415.1 of Notamacropus eugenii. Lineage (NCBI taxonomy): Eukaryota > Metazoa > Chordata > Mammalia > Diprotodontia > Macropodidae > Notamacropus > Notamacropus eugenii. Next base: position 703,990,599 of record NC_092872.1, on the reverse strand, counting down.
GAATGGTTTCTAACTTAAGTTTCTACGTATCTGACTTTTAACCATGAAGGTCAGATTCTTCAAGCCCCACTTCCATCAAGGAAGGTTTTCTCCCATGCTGTTCCCATGCTATGTGCTTATAAGGGACTCATTGTCTCTGCTGATCTCTAGGTTTTGAGTGCACCGGTAGTACCTGCTATATCTTGCCTGGGGCCTGTTATGTCCCCATATCTGATATTCATCTCCAGCCTTCAACACTTGGAATAAGTCCTCAAAGACTGGCACACTCTCTCCACACTTCCACCTCTCTGAAGGCCCACCTAGCCCCTTAAGGCACAGTTCAAGTGTCATCTCCTACAAGAGGCTTTTCCTTATTTTCCCATGACTCTGTATGAATCGCACTGATCTCTCCATGTGCATGTAGTTTCTCTCTAAGTAGAAAATAAGCTTCTTAAGAACAAGGATTGTTCTGTTTTTGCCTTTGTATCCCCAGCACCCAACAGATTGTTCAACACACATACCAGGCACTTCATTGCTTGAAAAATTGAACTAAACTATAATCCACACCTCCCCCCCACCATTATTTTAAAGAAAGAAGCCCTTAAACAGGTTAAATGGTTTGTGGTCTGTAATTCTAATCAAGCATTCTTCCCCTTATACCACATGAACAAACCCATGAAATCAGAAAGTTCTACAATAATAACTGCTATAATAATAAGACATAAGAGTTCACGTTTAAACCATGCCGACCAAGCATTCGACAAAGCTGATCCTTATAATAACCCTCTATAAATGAGAAAATTAAGTCTGAGAGAAGTTAAGTGATTTTTGCTTAGGATCACAGACCCAGGTAAGTGTATAACACAGGATCTGAACTTTTTAGAAAACTCATATCAAGGTTCTTATTAGAATCTCTCTCTCTCTCTCTCTCTCTCTCACACACACACACACACACACACACACCCCCTCAGTGATGTCCATTTTGTAAATGGAATAAAGAGATGGTTCTATTTGCTAAAGAAAAACCAATAACCTGATCTCATTCCTAATTAGCACCATGTTCATTCTACCAAAGCAGATTAAATCTTGAGCATATCATGTACTTCTTTCTTTCTCTAAAAAAAAATGAAAATAAAAAAATTCTGGAGACTCAGTTATCAAAAGTTCCCTTTGATATGGCTAAGAAAACCTAACTGTCAAGAGATCTATGTTCTAGGTTCACTTCTGATATTCGCTCACAGTTTGTCCTAAGCAAGATCATTTGACTTTTCTCAGCCTCAGTTTCCTTGCATGAAAAATGGGGATCATAATGCTGGCCCCAGCTACCTTACAAGATTATTATGAGACTCAAATGAGACAGAGGATACGAACATGCTTTAGCATGCATAAGTTACTCGGTCAATGGAAGGCTTGAATGGTTTTCTGGGAAGAAAATACACCAGGAAAAGGCGAATTTTTGACAGGTTCTGAAGCACTTTTTGTCCCAGTAAAATCAGAGAAATATTTACCATTACCTCAGCTTTGTAAATAAAACTGTGTTAAATGGCTGGCTGTACTTGGTAACCATGTAAATCATATAGGGACAGCTAAACACTGAATGAGTCAGCAATGGCCAGGATGAGTGAGTGAGAAGTAGGAGAGTGGCATCTACAGAGGCCCAGCCTCACCGAAGAAGACTCACGTCTGAAAAACGCTAGCTGGGCTTGTGACTCTTGGCATGGGACTCTCACAGTGCCCAGAGAGTCACCCTTGCAGGAAAGAGGCTCATCAGTCTTGGGAAAAGGAGCTTCTTCATCTCAGCTCCCTCTAGCAGTGAAGTCACAAACCAGCTGGTAAATCATTATTGTTTGTCCTTCCTTTTGAAGAGGACTGATGATGTCATAAGTGGCATCTTAACTTGTGCAAACTGGATTTAAGTGAGGCAGAGATGCACAGTCATCACATCAACCTTGCTCTCTCTTTCAAGAGTTATCAGAGTCCAGTGGCAGCACAAAAGTCTGCACTCCTGGTGATGGCTCAGGAGGATATTATAGATGAATGCACCAAATGAAAATGAATGTGTCAAAAACAGATAAAAAAGGCCTAAATATTAACAATCACCTCACTTTAAAAATGAGAAGAGAATGAGGTCAGGTTCTCACAGTTTTAGTTAGGAAGAGAATTCTTAAACAAACAAGGAGAAGCAAGTGCAATAGACCAAACAGATGGTTTCAATTAAATTAAATTGAAAAGTTTTTTCAGAAAAATAAAATCAATGAAATTAGGATAAGGGAAGTTGCCAGATGAAGGGAAAAAAAACAAAACAAAACTCTGCATCAAATACTGCAGATAAGAGTTTGATATCCAAAACATATATAGGGACCTAATACAAATATAAAACAAAGAGAAATTTTCCAATGGTCAAATAGTCAAAGGAAAGGAACAATTTTCAAAAGAATTCTTGCAAATTATTAACAGCCTATGAAAGAATACTCTCGATCACTAATGAAAATCAAAATACCTGAGATTTCCCTTAACAACCTGCACATTAACAAAAAACAAACAAACAAACAAAAAAAGGCAAAAGACAGGAAGAGTCAGGTCAGACGGGTGGTAGAAAGAGAAGCACACCAGTACACACTTTGTGAAGCTATGCATTCAACCAATTACCTTGGAAAGCAATTTGGAATTACACCCAAAAAGTGACTGAAATGTCCATGGTCTTTGATCCAAACATCCTGATGTTACATATATACCCCAAGAAGGTCAAAAATACAAAAAGAGCTCTCACATGCATCAAAATATTTATAGCAGCACTTTTTGTGGTAGCAAAGAACTGAATACAAAGATGCCAAATGACTAGGGAACAGCTAAACAAATTGCAATACGTGAATGTAATGGAATATTACACAGATTTATGAAAAAATGAATTTGATGAATACAGAGATATGCATGGGAAAACTTTTAGGAACCCAGGGTCACACTGTACATTTAATGAAAGACCAACAACAAAAACAGTTGACTGCTGTGTCAATAATGAACCCCAAGAGATGAGAAAATGTACCTCCTTCCCTTCTTTGCAGAGGGAGGCCTGAATGGGTGTGGAACAGTCTAGATCGTATCAGTCTATGATGTGCTGAGCAGTTTTGCTGAACTACTTTTTCCCTTTTTCTTTATTATTCTAAAGAATGACTCTCTGATGAGACAAAGACAGAATATATTGAGATACATAGAAACAAAAGAGATCAATATATACCATCAGTTTTCCTCTTTTTCTCGAACATTTCTCCTTCGACTTAAGGACTTAAATATAGAGGTTGATGCCCTCCTAAAACGACCTAACCTCTCATGTCAGCAGCTTCCACAGTTCCAATAATCTACACCTTTACTCCACATATAGGCCCTATCATACTACTTAATTTCACTAGTTTTTACTTCCATAATATCCACTGCCAAAGAAAAACCTCAGCTTTCCTTATCTCCCCCTTCCTAAACCTGCTATTCGCTCTCATCAAGATCTCTAGTCACTCCACGCCTCGTTCACCCAGTACATCATTTCTGCTCTGACTTCACTTTCCTCTTGTTGCAGCTGACCCTACAGCTAACCTGTTTGGCCATGACTACACACTGAACCTCTCGCCTTCCTGGCTTATGATTTGTTAAAATCTTGTCAAATCTCAGCCCTTGGTTACTCTTGCCATCTACCTTCTCCATTCACAACCACAACTGGGAAGTCAATCAACCATACTGAGTCCAGTACAAATTTAGACTATCTAAGTCTCCAATGGGTCTTCACTACATCATATCATCTCTGTTCTTCTTCCTTAAATCTTTACTATACTCTATATAGCAGCTGTTTCAAATTATTTTTACCCAAGTCTTCCATACCAAACCCTCTTACTCACTCTCAGAAACTCTTACTTTCCAAAGAAAACAATAACCAAGCAAATTAATAAAATGGAGCATTATTATGCAATGAGAAATTATGACTATGAGGAATTTAGAGAAACATGGGGAAATTAGCATGAATTGATGCAGAATAAAATCATCAGAATTAGAATACAGACAAATTCTTGTTCTTGTTCAATTGTTTTAGTCATGCCCAACTCTTTGTGACCTCATTGTGTATGTAAGGTGGATTTTTGTTATTCTTTTAAAGATACTGGTTCCCAAGATAATAGATATTAGTCCCCAGGATCCATGGCCATAGCATTCTATTAGTTTCCAGGCTCATGGCTTGTAAACATCTCCACCACACTTGTGCATCTATATTAAAATGTTAAGATAATGTAAAGACTTGAGTTTAGTTGTTGTAAACATCCACTGCACTATGCTAACTTATCATGATATTGCTAAAGTTAATGTAAACTTGTGAGGCTATTGCCATCAATCATCTGTTACCCTATAAATCAAGTGAGCACTGGTCAGTAAGTGGGGAATGGGAATGCACAAGCTGGAATACTGTATGTGTTTCGATTAGCACCACTGAGACATTGGAGATGTTGTAGGAATTGTATTCCTTCTTCTTCTCATCTACCTCTGTGAGAAGAATAATTAGGTGATGCTGTAGGAGTTGGTGCTCCCATCATCAGCAACCCTTTGAGAAGAATAAAATAATTAATTAACCCCTTATTATATCTCCGTTACTGTCCTTCCGGCTGCCCAGATCAAGAATGAACTTACTATGGGGCGGAACCTAAAGGTTCCTGTGTCTCCTGTCTGACTCATGGCATAGTCAGTGTTGCCTCTCCTACACCCATTTTGGAAGGTTCTTTTTTTTTTTTTTGGCAAAGATCCTGGAGTGGCTTGCCATTTCCTTTTCCAGTTCATTTTACAGGAGGACCTGAGGCAAACAGGGTTAAGTGACTTGCCCAGGGTCACACAGTTAGTTAGTGTCTTGAAAATGAGTCTTCCTGATTTCAAATCCAGTACTCTATCTGCTGTGCCACCTGCCACCTATAACATGCAATGATTATAATCACATAAACAAAAATAACACTAAAAGGAAGCCAAATAATGAACAACCGTAATAACCAATTGTGGCTCCAGTATGAAATATACATCCCTCCTCTCCACAAAGAGATAAGGATATTCATAAGGGGAAGGGTATACAAAGAGGAATAAGCAGAAATGGCTATGCCATGCAAAGGAATTGATAAAATATTTTTTAAAAGAAACAGAAGACATCTGTCACATACTCTCTCTTCTCCCCTATTCCAAAACTCTAACCCTACAGTTAAAGATAGAAAGGTCCCACAGAAATCACATACTTGCAATAGTATTTTCCACCTAAAAACTGGAAACAAAATGGGTAGGTACAGATGAATTAGGGAATGACTGAAAAAATCATGACCTCTGCGTTCATGAAATACCACAAGAAGCATAGCCTAGGCAGATTCAGAAAAATATGAGAAGACTTGGACATGCTGATGTGAACTGAAATAAACTAAAGCAAGAGAACAATATACAAAATGATGATAAGAATATAAACAAATAATATAAATTATGTAAATTATGTAAATTTAAATTTTTTAAATTATATAAATATAAATAATAAAATAATATAAGCAAAAACAACACGAAAAGGTTGCTGAACTCCTGTGAACTTTCTCGAGCCAACTTTGTCCTACAAACGGCAGCCTGCTACATGGAAAGAATATTATATTTCAAATCAGAAGACCAGGGTTCAAAGTTACCTCTGCTACTTAATCCCCATGTGAATCTGGGTTAAGACATTTAGCCTCTTTGGACCTTTCTTTTCTCACCTATAAAATGAAGGTGTTGATCTAAATGACCGGTAAAGTTCTTTCCAGCTTATTTCAGAAACTACCCTGCATACTTCTCCCTTCTCTACAAATCGAGTTCTCCCTCAGAAAACAGACTGGAGAACAGGGATGGGCCACAGCAAAAAGACATTAAGCAAAACCAACCAAAATATCAACCAACAGAATACATATTCTCCACCACTGGCCCCCTACCTCTGAAAAGAAAGAAAGGGAGGAAGTACATTTTCTCAACTCTTCTCCTAAACTTGATCATTATCATTTCAATGCTCAGCTTCTAAAAAGGCCTATTAGGCAAGGCTTCTTTGCTTGACTTCTCCTGGAAATTAAGCCCCATCTGCCCTTTGAAGCACAACTGTTTTCAGTCTGGGAGGAAAGGCAAAAGGAAAATCAAGTCCACTCATATTTATTAAGCACCTGCTATGTGTCAGACACTGCTCCAAGTGCTAAGGATGCAGAGAAAACAGTCCCTGGTTTTAGGAGCTCACAGTCAAAAGGGAGAGCCAACTATAACCAAATAAGCTATAGTCTTGGGGCAAAGTACTAAGATTGAAGGCTGAGAATAGCATCTTCCCTTCCTTATGCAAGGTCTTCATTCATCATGGACGTAGAAAACAGCAGTTACCTTAGTGTGGCTCCTGAAGGTAGAAAAGTTCTATGACAGAAATGTATTGAGGAAAGAAAAACCCTCCCTTCTGCTCAGTTTTTAATTTGAGTTTCAGGTTGCTATGGAGTTGAAGAACATAAAGTCATGAGTTCCAGGTCTCTAAGCAGGAGCTCTAGAAAGCATTAATTTGGTCAGGGAGGGAGGGGGAGAAAATCTAAGACTTTTGGAAGTGATTGATTGTACAAAACTGAAAACAAATAAATTAATTTTTAAAATCATCAATATGGAGAATTACAGAAGGACCTATCAAAGACAGCCTTATATTCTTCATATGCGTGCGCATGCATACACACACACACACACACACACAGTGTCATATCATGTGAAGAACTACAAGCCCCAACTCTCCATGACAAACGGCAATGTCTCCCCTCTAATTCTGATGAAAACTGCCAAAGTCTCCCAAACACTTTCAAATATCCATTTGAACAGTTTTATAAAAGTTTTATCAGTCTTGAAAATGATACTAAGATTTTAATAATGCCCAGCACAATGCCAATCACATAGAATGCTTGTTAATCACTGATCGACAAAATATTGACAATGAAGTATGGGGCAAATAAGCAATCAAAGAAAGGCCTCTTTCCATATGGCCATAATATCGTTATTATAATTTCTAAGTTAACACAAACCATTGTCCACAAGATAGGACAATGGTTTTCCATATATATAATTCCAAGAAAGAAACTATTCCTATTGTAATTTTTGATGCTGAGATAAGCTGACAATATGTCTACCCACCATATCAATTTTGCTTTTTCCAATTCACATACAAGCAACAGAAACTGAAAACCACAGCAAGAAAGAAAACCTGAATGCAATGCTTCCCACACTGACTCTGAGAACATATCTGATACTCAAGGCCACAAACGTGTCTTTGTTTATTCTCTTGCAAAATACCATTATGTTCTGATCAGGTTTGTGGTTAGTCTGACCTTAATGAATAAAACTTGCTGGGCAAATAATTTGTTGAAAAAAATTCCTGTGGCATGGGGCATTAAGCTTAGGAAACCGTGCCCTGTAAACATATCATCAGGGTACATATTATCATACAGTGGTTGAAGACAAAAACTTTTTAAAGCATCCCTAATAATCATCTGAGTCTGTTAACATTTCAGTTTTGTAAATATGATGTGCTAGTGCAAGAATTTTTCTAGAGGTAGTACTGAAGGGAGGAAATATACTTTCAGAGAGAGACATCTCTGATTTTTTCCCCTATTTTTTCGTCTTTCATTGACTAGTGGGTTGAATTTTGGATCTCTCCAAGGGGATATTAACCTTAAGGGGAAAAAATAGTAGGGGGAAAAAGTCCTCAGCTAATTTTGCAACCACTGGCAAAATGACTGGAAGGTATCTAAAACGACCTGATTTAGCCACCATTGTTAACAAGAGGATTTTTTTAAAAAGTCATTTAAACAAAATAACTGAAGATAAAATCTATCTGGCTGACACAAAGATCTATTGTTTTCCATTCTCTTTCTTCTTCTGAATAATTACTGGCTTTCAAAACCACATATACAGTCCTCTGAAGTTCAGGAAACTGAAGGAGCAGAAGGCATTTTCCGATGTGAACTTGCTACCCATTGTTATGTCTGGGACAACAAGTTCCCTCTGCCTGGAGAATGGCACTTGATTGGCAAGTTTGAGGAGTGTGTCCCAAGTAACACTGCTATTTATGTAGCACCAGATGAATTGCAACTAGGGCTTGAAATGCCCAGAAACCAAATGGAGGGAGGTTTGGGAAAGAATTCTGTTGGTTGGCCGTGGTCGTTATCCACTTTCTCAATTTGTTACTCAACTACTCTTCCCTTCTTTTTTCTCTTTATTATTTAATCATCCAGGGGTTTATTTTATTGTCTAGCTCTAAACACTGGGGTTTGGTCCTAGTTGTCTGAAACCAGCTAGACACAAGAATTGGGATGGCAATAAAAAGCTTTTTGAAAGGAAGGGCTCCAAAATTAAAAGAACCACTTACATTCTAGAACACTGTCAATAGTTGTAGTTTTTAAAAATGCTTGTGGCTTCTACCTTCAAGGGTGAGGCTATACCTAATTTCTTGATAAAGAATTGTGATCATGATTCCTTCATTTCCTCTCAACTGCAATAGTAATAATAGCTTACATTTAAATAGTTTTAAAGTTTGCAAAGACATATATACACATATATGATAGATGTACATAACACACACACACACACACACACACACACACACACATCTTTTTGGTCCTCAGGGTCACACAGTTAGTGCAGATCAGAGACAGTCCAAATTCAAGCTTTCTTTACTGCAGGTTCAGTGTTCTAACCATCACATGCTGCCTTTCATTCCTTTTCAAGTTCAAGAATTGAGAATATATCTAGTGTATTGTGCTGAACTGTTCCTATACATTACCAGAGTTGTGTGATTATCCTTCCAAGATGTAATACAAACATAATTCATAAGATACTTGTCCTTAGACAAAAGAAATTGGAACAATTATCCAAATCGTTATTACTGAAATATAAGCATTTGACAACATGGCTGAAAACACCATGCTAAAAAGCACGGGAGCAAGCACACAGCTCTGTTTCACTCCATTGGTGACTGGTGTTGACCTGAAAACTTTGTTAAGAAAAGGCAACATGGCTAAATGCATACATTTTATGACTTAATTAATTAATCAATCAATTCCCCATAAAGAAAACGGTTACATAGCGCTATGGAGCCAGGATCAGAACTGGCTGCCTTAGTACAGAAATTGACTATCTTAAGTACATTTTTGCCATGAGGAAGGAGTTCTCTTAGATAAACACATTGCAAACAGAGTGGCCTCAGTTGGGTTTTATGATCCCAAGCTATGGGCATCTTCTTTCTGTAGCATGTCTCTGTGATTTAAGATAAGGAAAAGGTCCCATCACCCAGATAACAGACATCCTGTCCTAAACAGGCCTTAACAGAGTTTGACAAAAGCAGAAGTTACAACCCAGGCCTTATCACTAAGATGCCAGAAGAAGGGTCTGGTAAGGAAGTCCCATTTGTTTGCTTGACATCAAAAGGTATCCTCTAAGTTAAACAAAGGAGACTATTAGGTCCAGACTCTTCTTAATTCAAACTTTGGCCCTTATTAAAGTCTAAAATTTATATTAAACATTAACACTGGGAAGGCACGAGAGCATTGTCCACTCTCCAGAACTTGGGCAAGCATGTCATCATGAAATTGACATGCAATGCTGATGAACTTCTCTGGGCAACCAAATTTTGACATAATTTTCTAAGTCCTTACAACTAACACTGGAAACTCACACAGAACAAGCGATTGCATGGTGATTAGAAGAAGTGATAGAAGGACACTCTCAAAGTCTCTCTCAAGAACTTTGGAATTGATTATGGGACACGGGAGACACTGGCACAGGACTGCCCAGCATGGTATGCTCACATCAGAGAAGGTGCTGTGCTCTATGAGCAAAGCAGAATTGGAATAGCTCAAAGGAAACACAGGATGCCCAAATTTAGAGAATCTACTCCAAATGTTTACATGGACTATTTGTGCCTGATCTGTGGTAGAGCATTCCAAGCTCGTATTGGTCTGATCAACCACAGTCAGACACAATGAAATTTTACTTTATCATGGTGATGTCATTTTGGTCCTCTTCAAGAACTAAGGACAACAACCAACCAAATGAGATGTATATCAGCAGAAAAAAAACCCACTTATCACATGTGACAAATTCTGAAAAGACCATCAACTCAAGTTTTAAAAGCCATAAGCAATGAATGCTACATTCTACAGGGAAGCCGCATTTCCAGAGTCTGAATTCACCTAACTTTCAAAGGAAGGATAAAAACTGGGCTTTCATCTGTTAGCCATAATACCCTTTGGTAGTTAGTGTTCCAAAACAAAAATTAGGAATGCTAGGAAAGAGACCAGGCAACTAAACTATAGGAAAATATATCAAAAGTACCAACATATCCAAAAAAATTTTTTTAATCAAAGTAAAAGTTATAGTTATAATTTTTTATTTAAAAAAACTCAACTGTTTACATAGGCAACTTGATTTATTCCTAAAACTTCCCACGTGCCAATCTGTACAACAGATCTAGAGCTGCCTTTGTAGAGGGAGGGAGATGTTCCCCTGCCTAGAGACACCTACAAGGCTGAAAAGGCCACGCCTAGAGAGGTCACAAGGCTGGGATCTCCTCCCACCACTCGTTCTAGGATACTGTGACATGTTGGGACAAAGGCTGTAGAGATAGAAGGAAATGACAATGACTGCTCTCAAGCTCGGGCACTCTCCCAAGGCATCCCATGCACTAGGCTGCAACAGAGCTACACCTCATTGGAAAATAGCAGATCACAACTCTAGACATTACCAGTGTAGTATCCAGTAGACAGCCATTAGTGAGAGAAGCAAATGGGAAGGCTGAAGCTTATGAGAAAAAAAATGAATACATTTAAATGATCTCAACACAGGTCATCACTCTTTCCTAAAGACCAGGATTAACAATTAGGATTTCCCTCTTTGTTTCAAGTATTACAATTACTGCTAGTACATTTTAATTTACATGTACATTGTACCTGAAGGTTTACAGAGCTTTCCATAAAGCAGTTCTATGGAACAGCAAAGGTACATTTTTTCCATTTTTCAGACAAGGAAACAGAGGCTCAGAGAGATTTAGTGATTTCTCCAAATTTATAATTTAAGGAATATTTTTAAAGCTAGATCTCTCCAGACTATGATACCAGAGTTCTTTCCATTATACATTCCATTATACATTATACAACTTTTCAGTTGCAAAGTTCTGAATGACTAAAACTGCCCCTGGAGTTATCTGGAAAGAAATGTCATTTTTAGCAAACGGAAATCCTTCTACCTTCACCTTCCATTCTCTCTTGGCTTATATTAGGATGATTTAACTAAGCACTTTATTCCTCATTTCCAGGCTATACTCTGAAAGCTAGAATAAATATATATACAACAATGAGGTGAAAACAAAGGCTAGTAAAAGAAACTGTTTCTTTATAGTGAGAGAACTTAACTTGATCTCTTAAAGCTCAACTAATGTGAGACCAATTGGGGGAGATATTAAGAACAGCAATCAATGAGGTTAAATTACTTGAAGTCGAGTTGAGGATTAAAACAATGTCTAGGGAAAGTGGAGCCATATGTACTCTGCTCTTCTATTCAAATTCTAAGGTTTCTTAATAACAAAAACAGAAGTACTTGAAATTTCCATAGCTCTATCTTCAAGGCACTGAATAAACATTAATGGTTGCCAAGAGACTGTCTGTAGGAATTGTCTCCATGGGCTCCAATCCTATTCTGAAATCTTTGACATATTCTATCCATGCCAAACATCAATCGAAGAACATAAAATCTTCAAAAGAGGCATCAAAACATTTTACTGACAGCCATCCAGCTTAATGAATGCAGTTTGGTGACAAGACACTAGTAGTGGGGTTTTTTTTATCAGCTATTAAATGTTAACATGTATAAAATGTTTGCCTTAAATTAATAACAAACTGAAATTAAAATCATGTTCTTAAACAAATTAGTCACCACCCCCACCACAAAAAAAAATCAGTTGAATTAGGAACGAATAGTTACAGATCTCAATAAGCAAACCTTCTTTGAAAATACAACATTTAAATAGGATAAAATCAAATTCATTTGGTAAAGAGTCTTTTACATTGCACATCTCTTATCGTCCTCAAGCATTTCCAAAGTCTGGTTTTCTCATGTTTTTGCAATTAATAAAAATGAATAAAATATCTTTATTTGAATTGAAGAAAACTTCAAAATGCATTTATTCTTCTTAGAGGAAAATGATTTGGGAACCTAATGCTTTCAAAAATTAAACTATAGTCATATTCTTTAAGAAATGAAACCTCCTGTGAGATCTTCTAACTACTCTTCTGGCATAACCATTTAAAAAATTCTTAGTCTCTGGAACAAAATATTTGTGTTCCACCAAAGCTTGCATGATATAGAAGATAGTACACTACACTGAGAATAAGAAGGCTACACTGTCAAATCAAGTAAACATGTGAGGGTTCCCACTATGTCCTCACTAAAGATCTAATCGGGTTGAATTTTTCACTCTGAATTTGCAACTAACAATAGCTTACAAAGTAATCTAGTACACAAACTGGCAGTGTTTTATTGTATGTGAGAAAAAATAACCAGAGCAGTTATGGAAGCAAAAAAAGCTTTGGGAGAAAATATTTCACCATCCAAGTGCTCACAAATTCCAACTGGCTACATTTTTGTCAGTACACTGCTTAACTGTGCTAAGTGGAATATTTCCCAGAATCCTTGCCTTTCATGAATATTTTTACACAGTAGAATTATGGATTTTGTAAAGATATTAACTGAACATAATAGAATTCTCTACTATTAAAAATAGACCTAACAGAACCACTCTATTCCCAAAAGAGAGCAGATAGATTACAACTGATGAACTTAAGAAAGCTGAGGCCTTGCCATCCACCCTGCCTCTCCAACCTCAGGATTCCTGGGCCTTTCTATGCATCCTACAGCCAAGTTATCTTTTTAAATGTGTTGTCTAGAGCGTAAAGGAGTGGCTAGGTGATGCAATGAATACAGCTCTGGGCTTGGAGTCAAGAAGATTCATCTCTCTGAGTTCAAATCCAGCCTTTGACACTGTGACTCTGGTCAAGTTACTTGCCTGTTTGCCTCAGTTTTCTCATCTGTCAAATGAGCTGGAGAAAGAAATGGCAAACTACTTCAATATCTCTGCCAAGAAAACCTCAGAGTCATAAAGTGTCAAATATGACTAAAAAAATGACTGAACAGTTAACTAGACTCTCCTAAGGGCAGAGTCTATCTCACTTTCTCTATTTGTATCCTAAAAACTTAAGCACAGGCTTAGTAGCACATAGCAAGCACTTTTAAAAATGCTGTTTGATTGATTTATTCATTAGGGGCAGGTTACATACAAGAAAACAGTTGCCACTTGATCTGGGTAAGCAATACTAAGAATTAGATTTTGGGAGTAGAGCCTAGATGGCAGAGAAGAGGAAGCACTATTGCCAAACCCTCCAAACAACTTCAAAATAATGCCTCAAATCGATTTCTGGAGTGGCAGAGTCAAGAAAAGGTCAGGGTGAAACATTTTTCCTGCCCCAGGAACTGAGATTAGAAGGACAGGTCTGTGAAGCTGGCAGGAAATGCCTTAGAGGCAGTGGGGACATCAGCACCAGCATCTTCTGGGCTCTCAAGTCAGGGGATTGGATAACTGGTCAGAAAGATATTGCAAAAGACCATTGGGCTGGCACTGGGCACAGGAAAAATGTTATTTGGCAACTCCACCGCCCATCCCCACTTCCTGGTCACAGTTCCAGAGTATAGAGGAGTGCTTGCAATCTCAAGGGAGCAGGGATCTTGAGGAATAGTATTGCTTTCAGACCTGAGAAGCAGTATTGCCTGTGGTTCCAAGGGAGCATGGGCCCCATGGAGCAATATCACTTGAGGTCTCAGGGAATCAGGAGTCCAAACAGTAGACCAGGAGGATACTGACCACACTTCTCTCCTAATCATAACACCTTAAAAGTACCCAAAACTTTCAAACCCCTTCTACTAGCTCTGAAAAGAGCAATAAAAAAAAAAAGTCCAAAGCTTGAGACAGTGCTTTTCCAACTCCACCATGGAACAAAGCTGAACTTTAACATAAAATTCAAAGTCAAGTACTGTAAAAAAAAAAAAAGAACAAACAACAAAAAACAAACCTGACCATTAAATGTTACGGTGGTGACAGGGAAGATCACCATCTCAGAAAAAGATAATGATTTTAAAACAGCTAAAAACAAACCCTCAAAGGAAAAATGTGAATTGGACACAAAGAGTTAAAATGTGATTTAAAAATCAGAGAGGTAGATGAAAAATGGGAAAAAGCAATGAGAATGAAGCAAAAAGTTATGAAAAGAAATTAACAGCTTGATAAAAGAGGCACAAAAAAATACTGAAAAAAGTAACGCCTTAAATAAATAGAATTGTCCAAATGGTCAAAGAGGTAGAAAAAGTCACTGATATTCTTTAAAAAGTAGGATTGGCCAAAAGAAAAAGAAGATACAAAAGCTCAGTGAAGAAGGGTGGAGGAAATCCTTGAACACACACACCCATTTGAGTAAAAAAATCTATATTATTCATCAGGGAAACAGAAGAGGAAAGGGATAAGCAAAAGGAAGGGAGGATTATAAAAGGAAGGCAGATTAAGGAAGGCAGTGGTCAGAAGCAAAACAAAAGTTTGAGGTAGGATAGGGTAAAAAGACAAAGAAGAATAAACAGAAGAAAACAGGATGGAGGAAAATTAACAGAAAGTAATCATAACCGAAAATCTGAATGTGTTTAATTCACCCATATAATAGAAGAATGGACTAGAAATCAGAATCCAACAATATGCTGTTTACAAAGAAACACATTTGAAACTGAGAGACACACAGAGTTAAAATAAGAGACTGGAGCAGAATCTATTACACTTCAGCTGAATTTTTTTAAAAAGCCGGAACAGCGATCATGATCTCAGAAAGAGCAAAAGAAAAAATAGACCCAATTAAAAGATATAAGCAAGGAAACTATATCTTTGGAAAAGACATCATAAGACAATGAAGTAATATCAAAACTAAACATAAACGCACCAAATGGCTTAGCACCCAAATCCTTAAATAAAAAGTTAAGAAAGCTACAGAAAGAAAGAAAAAACTGAGGAAATCTCAGTTTTTCCCCTCTCAGAGCTAGATAAAGCTAACCAACAAATAAATAAGAAAGAAGTTATGGAGGTGAATAAAATTCTGGAAAAGTTAAACATGGCAGACCTTTGGAGAAAACTGAATGGGAACATAAAAGAATACATGTTTTTCTCAGCTGTACATTGTACCTTATTAAGGACACAAAAACCTCACAAATAAATCCAGAAAAACAAAATTAAATGCACCTTTTTCTGACCACAATACAATAAAAAAAAATTACATTCATAAATAAATAAAGGGAATTGGAAGCAAAGCTTAAAAATTTATTGGAAATTAAATAATTTAATCCTAAGGAATGAGTGCGTCAAAGAACAAATCATAGAAACAATCAAAAATTTCATCAAAAAGAAGGACAACAACGAGATGACACACCAAAATTTGTGGAATGCAGTTAAAGCAGTACTTAAGGGAAAATTCTATATCTCTAAATGCTTAAATACATAAAACAGAGAAAGAGCCGATTAGGCATGTAACTAAAAAAAAAACCTAGAAAAGGAAAAAACTGGAAACCCCTAATTAAACACCAAAATGGAAATCCTGAGAATCAAAGGAGAGATTAATAAAACTGAAAGTAAAAAAAAAAAAAAAAACTTTTAAATTAATAAATAAAACTAGGAGCTGGTTTTATATGGGAAAAAAACCATTAAAATTGATAAACCAATGATAAATTTTATAAAAGAAGACAATCAATTTGCCAGAATCAAAAATTATAAGGGTAAATGAACACACAATGAAGATTAAGTCAAAGTAATTATTAGGTATTATTTTGTTCAATTACAAGCCAGTAAAACTGACAATCTAATGGAAATTTTGTCCTTCAGTTGTTTCAGTCATCTCCAATGCTTCATGACCCTATGTGAGGTTTTCTTGGCAGAAATACTGAAGTGGTTTGCCATTTCCTTCCCCTCATTTTACAGATGAGGAAACTGAGGCAAATAGGGTTAAGTGACTTGCTCAGGGTCACACAGTAAATATCCAAGGCCAGATTTGAACTCAAGAAGATGAGTTTTTCCAACTCCAGGTCTAGCACTCTATTCATTGCATCACTTAGCTAGGGTGAATATTTTTAAAAACTATAAACTGCCAAGTTTAACAGAAGAGGAAATAGAATATTTAAATAACCCTAGCTTAGAAAAAGAAACTGAAATCCTAAAAGAACTTGCTAAGAAAAAAAATCTAGGATCATATGAATTGACAAGTGAATTCTACCAAACATTTAAAAAGCAACTAATCCCAATGGTATATTAAGTATATGAAAAAATAGGCAAAGAAGGAACACAACCAAATTCCTTCTATAACATATACATGGGGGGCGGAGCCAAGATGGCGTAGTAGAAAGACGCACATACACATAGCTCCGAACCCACAACCCATAGAACAACTACAAAGAAGTAACTCACGGCGAATTCTGCACCCAGAGGCCACAGAACATTGGAGCGAGGGAGATTTCTGTTCCGGAGAGACCTGCAAACCTCTCGTAAAAGGTCCTTCGTGCTGCGGACTGGGCGCCGGGACTGGGAGCTGAGTACAGCCCTGCCGTGGCTGCGGCACCGAGAGGAACAGATCCGAGCGGGCTTCAGGGACGGGATCTCCAGCGGCCGCACAAGTACCTCCACCCACAGGTGACGGGGGTCTGTGAGAGAGTCCCTTTGGTGGGTCGAGGGGGGAGTGGGGTGCCCCCATGGCTCGGGCCCCCTCGGGAGACAGAAGCTGAGGGGCAGCGGCAGACCAGGGCTCTCCAAGCAGGCAGGAGCCTGGATCCATTGTTGAAGGTCTGTGCATAAACTCCCTGAGGGAACTGAGCCTGAGAGGCAGCCCTGCCCTCACCTGAGCATCTGAATTTAATCTCACACTGAATAGCAGCCCTGTCCCCGCCCAAAGCCCTGAGGCTGGAAGCAGCATTTGAATCTCAGACCCCAAACACTGGCTGGGAGGATCAGGAGGTGAGGTGGGTGTGAGGAAAATATTCAGAGGTCAAGTCACTGGCTGGGAAAATGCCCAGAAAAGGGAAAAGAAATAAGACTATAGAAGGTTACTTTCTTGGTGAACAGGCATTTCCTCCCTTCCTTTCTGATGAGGAAGAGCAATGCTTACCATCAGGCAAAGACACAGAAATCAAGGCTTCTGTGTCCCAGCCCACTCAATGGGCACAGGCCATGGAAGAGCTCAAAAAGAATTTTGAAAATCAAGTTAGAGAGGTGGAGGAAAAGCTGGGAAGAGAAATGAGAGACTTGAAGTCAAAGCATGAACAGCAAATCAGCTCCCTGCTAAAGGAGACCCAAAAAAATGTTGAAGAAAATAACACCTTGAAAACTAGCCTAACTCAATTGGCAAAAGAGGTTCAAAAAGCCAATGAGGAGAAGAATGCTTTCAAAAGCAGAATTAGCCAAATGGAAAAGGAGATTCAAAAGCTCACTGAAGAAAATAGTTCTTTCAAAATTAGAATGGAACAGATGGAGGCTAATGACTTTATGAGAAACCAAGAAATCACAAAACAAAACCAAAAGAATGAAAAAATGGAAGATAATGTGAAATATCTCATTGGAAAAACAACTGACCTGGAAAATAGAGCCAGGAGAGACAATTTAAAAATTGTGGGCCTACCTGAAAGCCATGATCAGAAAAAGAGCCTAGACATCATCTTTCATGAAATTATCAATGAAAACTGCCCTGAGATTCTAGAACCAGAGGGCAAAATAAATATTCAAGGAATCCACAGAACACCACCTGAAAGAGATCCAAAAAGAGAAACTCCTAGGAACATTGTGGCCAAATTCCAGAACTCCCAGGTGAAAGAGAAAATATTGCAAGCAGCTAGAAAGAAACAATTCAAGTATTGTGGAAATACAATCAGGATAACACAAGATCTAGCAGCTTCTACATTAAGGGATCGAAGGGCATGGAATAGGATATTCCAGAAGTCAAAGGAACTAGGACTAAAACCAAGAATCACCTACCCAGCAAAACTGAGTATAATACTTCAGGGGAAAAATTGGTCTTTCAATGAAATAGAGGATTTTCAAGCATTCTTGATGAAAAGACCAGAGCTGAAAAGAAAATTTGACTTTCTAACACAAGAATGAAGAGAACCATGAAAAGGTGAACAGCAAAGAGAAGTCATAAGGGACTTACTAAAGTTGAACTGTTTACATTCCTACATGGAAAGACAATATTTGTAACTCTTGAAACATTTCAGTATCTAGGTACTGGGTGGGATTACACACACACACATGCACACACGCACACACACATAGAGACAGAGTGCACAGAGTGAATTGAAGAGGATGGGATCATATCTTAAAAAAAAATGAAATCAAGCAGTGAGAGAGAAAGATATTGGGAGGAGAAAGGGAGAATTGAATGGGGCAAATTATCTCTCATAAAAGAGGCAAGCAAAAGACTCATTAGTGGAGGGATAAAGAGGGGAGGTGAGAGAAAAACATGAAGTCTACTCTCATCACATTCCACTAAAGGAAAGAATAAAATGCCTACTCATTTTGGTATGAAAACCTATCTTACAATACAGGAAAGTGGAGGATAAGGGGATAAGCAGAGTGGGGGGGGAATGATAGAAGGGAGGCCATGGGGAGGAGAGTGCAATTTGAGGTCAACACTCATGGGGAGGGATAGGATCAAAAGAGAATAGAAGTAATGGGGGACAGGATAGGATGGAGGGAAATATAGTTAGTCCTATACAACACAACTATTATGGAAGTCATTTGCAAAACTACACAGATTTGGCCTATATTGAATTGCTTGCCTTCCAAAGGGAAGGGGTGGAGAGGGAGGGAGCTAAAGAAGTTGGAACTCAAAGTGTTAGGACCAGCTGTAATGTTCTTACCACTAGGAAATAAGAAATACAGGTAAAGGGGTATAGAAAGCTATCTGGCCCTACAGGACAAAAGAGAAGACAGAGACAAGGGCAGAGAGGGATGATAGAAGAGAGAGCAGATTGGTCATAGGGGCAATTAGAATGCTTGGCATTTGGGGGGGGAGGGGAGAAAAGGGGAAAAATTTGAAACCCAAAATTTTGTGAAAATGAATGTTAAAAGCTAAATAAAAAAAAAAAAAAAAAAAAAAAACATATACATGGTTTAGATACCCAAACCAGGGAGGACAAAAACTGAGAAAGAAAACTATAGGCCAATTTCCCTAATGAATATTGATGCAAAACTTTTAAACACACTATTAGCAATGTGTCACAAAGATCATACACCACGACCAAATAGGATTCACACCAAGAATGTAGGGCTGGTTCAATATTAGGAAAACTATAAGCATAACTCACCATACAAATAACAAAAACAACAAAAATTATATGATTATCTCACTAGATGCAGAAAAAGCTGCTGGCAAATACAATATCCATTCCTATTAAAAATAATAGAAAACATAGGAATCAAGGGAGGCTTTCTTAAAATGACATGTTGTTGTTGTTGTTCTGGAGTGGCAAACATACTGGAATGGTTTGCTATTTCCTTCTATGGTGTGTTCTTATTTTACAGTTGAGGAACTGAGGTAAATAAGGGTTAAGTGACTTGCCTAGGGTCACACAGCTAGTAAGTGTCTGAAGCTAGATTTGAACTCAGCTCTTCCTCACTCCAAGCCTGGTGCTCTATCCACTGTACCACCTAGCTCTCCCCCTACTCCCTCAAAAGATGATAAGTAGTATCTAAAACCAAGAGTAAGCATTATCTGCAATGGGGATAAACTAGAAGCCTTCCCGAACAGGAGTCAAGCAAGGATGTTCCACCACTACGTTTCTTAATACCACTATTATTCAACGTTGTATTAGAAATGCTAGTTATAGCTATAAGAAAAAGAAACTAAAAGAATAAAAAGTCAGTGAAGAAACAAAACTATCACTCTTTCCAGATAATATGATGATATACTTAGAGAACTCTAGAGAATCAACAACAAAACAAACAACTAGTTTAAGCAACTTTAGCAGAGAACATGGAAAAATTTACCTGTTAGATCTGTGGATAAGGGAAGAGTCTGAGCAAACGAGAGAGAAGAGAGCAAAATTTACTTCCCTTTACATGTAGAAAGTAAAAGGAGTCATCTTTATTATACGAAATTAAAAGGAAGCTGGAGAGAAAAAAATTACAGTAAGATTTTCTGATAAAGACCTCATTTATCAAATATATAGGGAAATAACTCAAATTTATAAAAATTAAGAGCTATTCCACAATTGATAAACAAAGGATATGAACAGAAAGTTTTAAGAAGAAATCAAAGCTATTAATAGTTACATGAAGAAAATATACTAAATCACTATTAATTAGAGAAATGAACTTATGCAACTCTGAGGTATCACTTTACAACTACCAAACTGGCTAATATAAAAAGAAAAGGGAAATGATAAATGCAGGAAGGGATGTGGAAAAATGGAGACACTAACGCATTCTTGCTGGAGTTAGTAATTATTCTAACCATTTTGGAGAATAATTTGGACCTATGCCCAAAGGGCTAGAAAACTATATGTATCCTTTAATCCAATAACACCAATTGGTTCAAATCCCAAAGAGGTCAAATAAAAGGCAAAAGAACCTATATTTACAAAAATATTTATAGCAGCTCTTTCTGTGGTGAGAACTGGAAACTGAAGGGATGCCCACCAACTGGGAAATGACTAAACAAGTTGTGATATATGACTGTGATGGAATGCTATTGTCCTGTAAGAAATGACGAGTGGGATGGTTTCAGGAAAACCTAGGAAGGTTTATGTGAGATGATGCAAAGTGAACTGAGCAGATAACAGCGATATTATAACAATGATCAACTGGGAAAGACTTGGCTACTTGGATCAAGGCAATAATCCAAGACAATTCTACAGGACTAGTGATGGAAAATGCTATCCACTTCCAGAGAGAAAACTGATGAATTCTGAGCGCAAACTGAAGCATTTTTTTTCCACTATTTTTCTTGCTTTTTTGTTTGGTTTTTGTTTTTGTTTTTTGCAACATGGCTAGTATGGAAATATGTTTTGCATGACTCCACATGTATAGCTGATATCATATTGTTGCATTCTCAATGGGTAGAGGAGGGAGAAAATTTTCAATTCAAAAAACTGTTTTAAATGAATGTAAAAATAAATAAAAGTTTGCACAACAGAACCACCAACACTACCACCAACAAAAAGAATTAGGTATTCCAATGGCAGAAGGCATTTACTTTGTGTTCTATGATTTGTAGGGGTTATAAGTAAATTTCTGTCAATAATTTGAAGCATATACACTGAAAGAATACAGCTCAAAGTTGCTACTGTCAATCACCAATTTGTAATATTCTTTAAAGCTAAATCTCCCAGAAACTACACAAGCTGACATATTTAGGAGACTAAATACAAAGGGGGAACAATCTAGGCAACATAACCTCAGAGAAAACATCAACAAAATGACCTTATGAATTCAACTATGATTAAAGTCCGGAAATGTGAAGAAACAAGGATGGCATGGATAATGAAATATGAGGGGACAAGTTCTTGGATGTAAGATGTTCATTAACTGACTAAGCTTACAGCTATCATTTTTTTGGTGCTTCTTCTTAGAGAAGGGGATATTGTGGGTAACGGAGATTTGAAATGGAGGACACAGAATTGTGAAGACTCCCTCACATCTGGGTAGCTTAACATGAATTGAATTGGTCTTTGTAACTACACTGCTAGACCAACCAACCCATTAAGTGCTGAATAGTCTGGATTCTCAAAGGGGCCATTCAGCACATTTTCAGACTGAAAGTCATCTTGCTTGTAGCTCTTTTGGTCTCATTGTTTCAAGCACTGGAAAGATCAAGGGTACACTCTGCGTAATATCACAACAACCATTGAGCCTTCGATGTGTTTTCAACCACAGAAACCCCAACTATGAAACCCAGAAGCTAGGAGCCAAGAACCAAAGTGGTTTTTATGCACCATCTTTAAAAAAAAAAAAAGAAAAAAGTTTAAAGTAACCCTGCCACCTTCCAAAACAAAACAAAACAAAACAAAAAACACTGAGAAAACATCAGGATCTGTCTGTAATAGTGGTTAAGGTGACAACCTCACCTGCCAATTACAGTTTTTCCAAGAGTCAATTCAATCAAAATTGATTCTACAAACGCTTTGTTACTTATCTACTATATACACAGCATGATGCTACTTCTAACAATCCAAATATTAAAAAAACTAAAAATAAAACACAGTCCCAAGGAACTTACTCAAGAGCTGTCCCTGAAGCCTATATAAGTCACAGGAATATTTTTTGTGGGTTTCCCCTTTTTCTGTTTCTCTCTTGATTTTTCTCTCAAAAACCAGCATTAGTTTTTCCATACAAAGTGCCCCCACCAAATTCCACTTGATCTTCCTCTGTTACATTCAAATTTTAAATTCCTATTTACTCTTGTTCACTAAGCCTTAAAACTAACCAGGACCACTATTATGACTAACTAGCAAATGCCATACAGTCAGGTTCACAATAAATTCTCCACTTCATGAAAGAGAAGCAAGCCTATTTGAAATATGCCTATTTTGAAAATAATGAGTCTCTACAGGTAATGGGACATCTACTTGAAAATCTGAGAAATGGCTGTGAAATCCTTGCTACCATGGATCTTCCTTAATGTTATGCCTAAATTGATATACTTAGATGCATGAAAGAAGACTAGGACAATATCTTCTGTCTTCCCATATAATGTAAAACATTCAATGTAAAATATATAATATAAATATTAATAGCATAATATAAACATATAACAAATATACAATGTACATTATATACAACATGAACATTAATATTATAATTAGAGGCAGTATGCAGGCAGTCAGTACAACTGTTCTCTAGTCTCTGCATGGATCACTATGATCACTAGAGATCACTATGGATCTCTACCATCCTCTAATCCATCTTCTACTCTGCTGCCAAACTTATACTTCTAAAACCCAGGTTTCATCACACCACCCCCTTGCTGAGTAAGCTCCTGTGGCTAGAATGAAGTAACGAAATCCACCGCTTGGCATTTAAGGCTATTCCTAACCTGGCTCTGCTCCAACCTTCCTGGCTTGTCACAAATTCCTCCCATTCCTGCCGTCCGGGGAGGGTCTGCCAAACTGTCCTTGCCATTTCTCACTCACAACTGATGATCTCCTGTCTCCATGCCTTTGCACTGGAAGGTCCCGTTACCTAGAAGTCCCTTCTTCCCTATCTCTGCCTATCAGGATTCTAAGATTCCTTCAAAACTCAGTTCAAAAGCCAGCTCCTAGACAAAAACTTCCATTATTCCACCCCTACTGTATCTTCCCCAACCCCTAAGTCCATGGAACTACCTTGCAACTTGCTTGGAGACATGTGTAGTGCTGACCCTAACAGAGGGAGTTCCTTGAGGGTAGGTACTATGTCATTTTAGGCTCTGCCTTCCAGAGCCTGGGGGAGAGGATCTTAATAAATGCTTGTGGATTGATTGACTGAATGAACAACATTAACAACTGTTATATTTCTATGCAAGAGACTTAAGTCTCTTGGATTTGGCCCAAAATGTGAGAATCACAAATGGAATTGAATCAGGTAGATGAATAAAACAATGTGAATTAAATAAAATGTTAAGTAACTAAAATATCCATTTTGGGAAAAACACCAAAAACAGAGCACAGACATGCCAATTCTTTCCTAAAAACAAGTATGTTCTTAATTTGGAAAAATATTACTGTACTTTAATTAAAACACACACACACACACACACATACACACTCCTGAGCTTTATGAAACCAAACTCCAAGAAAACCATTATCTTTAGAAAAAAATATATACAAAAAAAATACATATTATCTTCTAATATACTCAAATGAATTGCAGAAGATATCTGGTTTTGATATGAAATCATATGGCTGAAAGCTTAATGTCACAAATTCTCACTAATCATAGGACTTATGTAACCTATTCTTTATACTGTGGTATACCAAGGATGGAACTGATCATATACTGTGACTGAGTTAGTAAAACCACTATATGGATTATGTGAGGTTGTGAGACACTATTAAAGTTTTAAAACAACCCCCCAAAATAGTGACATATATTTAAACTTTAATAAGCCAATCATATGGTACACATCCATTGAACAATTTTCTTTATGGAAGTCTGCGATTGTGAAAATATCCTAAGAATAACCGTTCCTTATATTTTAATGTTCCCTCCCTATATAATGTCTAATATTTATAATTTCAAATTCAGAATTGTGATGAAATCTTCCAAAAGAAATCTATCTCATTTGCATGTTTCCCTTGATTGGTTCAAACAAAGTATGCCCAATTAACTACAGCTGGCCTGCTTCTCAGTCGTACAATTCTAAAACTAAAAATGTAATCCACATGGGCCAAATCCTAATCCATAAAGAGAATGTCCTTCTTGTGCTCATTTTTTTTGATGTTTATGTCTTCGTAGGTGGGGATTTGATTGTAGGTGTGCTTTATGTTGTCACTGGAATAAGAAATATATTTCTTTTGCATTACTTACATTTCTCTACTTTTGAGGGCATACAAAACACTTCTGAATCTCCTATTGACACTCCTCTCTAGAGTAGATTGTTTAGGACACAGCAAGGAATTCATTTCCTTTTTTTTTTAAACACTTCTCACTCCTAAAATACTCAGTTCGACTCTCCTGGCAAGTCAAAGGCAGTGGGACAAAGGATCAAATAAAAACCCTTCCTTTCATCAGGCTTATGGAGCAAAGTCACTTTTATCATCTAATTAAAAAGTTCAATATACAGAGGTCTATTGTGAGCAGCAACTGCTCCCCTGCCTTTCACCAGGGACGTTTTTTACAATATAGTCCTTGCTACGCCAGAGGGTCAACTAGGAAATCATGGCCCCGTGGCCACAAGTGCTAACACCCTGCTTCATTTCTTCCCAAAGAACTACTTACTTACTTAGAAAAAAATTTTGACAGTTAAAAGAAAGATAAATCCCAAATATATGACATTGCTTCAAAGCCAGAAAAACTTCTAAGCATTTATTTGTTCTGAACCTAACAGAAACTGGGTGAAAATTACAGCCCATACTAACAGAAAAGCTCTCAAGTCAGAAATCCTGCATTGCTCATGCTACATTTACTTAGGCACGTGGTTTTTGAAAGACACAGTCTCCCTTCCCAGAAACTGCCTTGAAGACTTGTGTTGTTCACTACTCTTTCTCCTATTATCAGGATCCAAAGAACATCTCTAGATTAGTAAGCCTTTCCACCTCCTAAGATATTTGTACATGAAGGGTTGGAGAGAGCTAACGAAACAAGTGTGGAAAAATAAACACAACTTCCATGCTTTAGAAAGCATGCATTCCCATTCCTTGAGACCAAAGGGATCTCCCAGCTCCCCACACCAAACAACTAGTTTCAAAAAAAGGAAAGTAAGAATATCTTTTAAAGTTATTATAACTCATTAACAAAACTGGCATGCTATTACAAATGAAAAGGATCCTGAATGGGAAGTAGAAAGAGTTAAATGACATAATGTCTAAAATTTATGGGTTAGAAGTATATCTGAGTTAAAATACAGATGCCATACTATGAAAGGGCAGCCAACTATGCCCCGGAATTTACGGTTTGCTCCCAAAACAAATTTTTACCTGCGTCATTCTTAAAGGAAGCATAAAAATACGGCCAAATTCTAATCCTGTATTATTAATTTGAAACTATTTCTTAAGCATGACTTGCCAAGATTTTTTTTTAATGGCTAAACAACTCCAAAAATATTTTCTAGGTATAAAGAGACAGTGTGAAAAGCAGATAATTCCTGACTTGAACTTCGTGCCTTTGACTTTCAAACCAAACACAAATGTTTGGAGGTCTGAGTTCTATTTGTGCTTGGCAAAACTCAATTTCCTGGCTCAAAGGGGAAAAAAAGCTCATTAAAAATGTATCAAAAAACTCTGTGAGCCAGCAGATTTCATTCAAAACTGAATGCTGAAACGTAAAGTGTAAACAAATTAGAAATAGACTAATTGAATTTTTCTGAAATTTCAATTTGAAAATTAAAAGAGAAAGTGTTTAACAAAATGAGATTTGCATGGTCTAAACCAGAATACTTCTCAAAAAATATTTTGAAATGTCTGTCAAGCCCAAAATATTGTCAAAATATTACTTACATATAAGTATACATCACTAAGTATATCTCAACATTCTTAATTTTAAATGTGATTTTTAAAAATTAAGAGTTTTTTGTAACTGATAAACAACATAATTTAGAATTTGGTATTTTAAGATGCAAAGGAATATTAACATATTTAGACTATAAGCATTAATATTGTAATCTTAATAGCACAAGTTGTTTGTTCAAAGCAAGTACATTATAAGATGCATAGAGATGAAAAAATATTACCTGGTAAAAATGCAGAATTTTAGACTTAGAAGTGACCTTTAAGATCATCTAATATAAACTCCTTATCAACTTGGAATAATTATCCACTTTATGAAGTGCTTTATTCGGGGGGGGGGAGAGCATTTTATCCCCCAAACTCTGTTGAATTAGGTATTAAAATACCATTATCTCCATTTCATCAATGACAAAGTTGAGGAACAAGGACAAAGAATTTTGCCCAAGATCACAGAGTTAAGAAATGCAGGAGTTGAAATTTAAATGCCAGTTTTTGCATTTAATCTAGCATTCTCTCCATTTTACTATGCAATAAATAGATATTTAATTACTGGCTCTATAAAATACTCTTCCATTCTACAGAATTTTACAGAAATCCAACTTTAAGCAGCCAAACATTTTTAGAGCTTTATTTCCCAATCTGCAAATCTCCATGTAACTATAAGGGTTCCACAAATCCTCATGCAACATATAAAGCAACAAACATCCCTTCTATAGAAGAAATAAATTATGCCTTAACCATATGTGAAATGTATAGAGAAACTGTTGTGATTAATAAAGCACAAATTCATCCCAATCCTTTCTGAATTCATAGTAGGGTCTTGTTTGCCATTATGTATTTTTCAATCAGTGAATATTAATAGTACAAGTATTATCAGGTGGGGTTCGTGGTCGAGAACACTATTTAGAGCATTGTGCTATCACCCCAATATATAATTAGCCATAAGCCTAGGACACCAAAATGTGACAAGTGGACAAAGAGCATTGGCAATGCCTGGGCAGGGGCGGCATTAGCCTTTCACTTGATAGGGCCCCACTCCTGCCATAGAAACATAAGTATTTAATAAGGCCCTATAGCCCTACGCAGGGTTGGACAGCCTGTGATACATATTAGATTTGGAATTCAAGGGACAAAATTCTACTACATAGCAGTAGATGCTCCTGCCCACAAGAAACTTAGATCAACTGGAGAGATGGCCTAAAGGTACGCTGAGCAAACAATAAATACCAAAGCATATAAAAATGCCAAATTATGTGGTAAGGGCAACAGATCATAAGCTACTACTTACATAGATATGAAATAAGTTCAAAAGGGAAAGAAAAAGGAAGCATAAAAGGGATGTGAATAGTCAATAAGCATTTATTGATTATAATTACTATTATTATTTATTACTATTTATTTTTTATTAACTGATGTGCCAGGCACAGTGCTGAGTGCTGGGAATGCAAAGAAAGGCACACAGGGTCCTTGCCCCAAGGATCTCAATCTAATGAAAAGACTACATGCAAACAACAATGGTCTATGAGGTATACACAGAGTGGATGCAGGGTAATCTCAGAGGGAAGGCAAAGGGAGCGAGCAGGTGGAATTCAGAAAGGGCCCTTGCAAAGTCTAGAAGGAAAGTAAAGAAGCCTGTAGGTGGAGGGGAAAAGGGAGATGGGAAATGGGGAATGGTCAGATGGAAGGTCAAGCTCCATGCTATGTCCTCCTGTGAGCTCTGAGACTGACTGGGCTCAGCCACACAATTGGCACTTAATAAAGGTTTACTGACTAAAAATTTAAAGGTATATGTGGAGCTTTTGTGGTTATATACTTCACATCAGAAGATGAGAATATCAACAATTTTCCAGCACAATTCATTGCCACCTTAATTTTATACAGAAAATGCCTATTGCTTACAAAGCAACGTTTACATTTAATACCACTACTTGCTTAGATAATCCTTTAAATTTCAACAACATATGCTTATTTTGCTAAGATTTAAATAATTCAAAAAGAATATCTTCCAGTTCAACAATCACACTTCTAGCATTATAGATATTTTTTTCTTTTATAAAGATTTAATAACTGAGCTTCTTAAAGCTTTTTTAGAATGCCAGTTTGCCAAATTCACTGCTCAATATTATCTCCATTGTAAACTAAAAATAATTCTATAAGATAACAGAATAATAAAATATTCAAAAAATGCAATTTTTAAAAGCATGAAACATATTTTTTGAAGGACAAAAGCTTTTCATTTGTCATTTTTCTTTGTGTCAGTCTTCCTGTATGGGTATGTAGGCATACCCATGCTTGGAATACTCTTTCTCCTCTCCTTTATCTAAGGGTTCCCCTGGTTTCCTTCCTGACTTGGTAAGAGGCCTTTCTGAATTTCAGCCACCTACCTCCTTTGCTTTCCCTCTGAGATTAACCTCCATCCACTCTGTGTTTTTGTGTTTTCCTATGTGGTTTATGTTCTGAAATAGGAAAACAATCCTTGGAGTTATAACAGCTTCATGCCAAGATGGGAGGAACAAACTCCGTAGCCAGTGTCATATGCAAAATGAGCATATGTAATATGAATCTCTATGCCCCTACAGTATAGCAGCTAGCAAAAGATTTCAGTTTTTCCCTGACAGTACAGCTTATTCTCAACTGTAGAATCAAAATGTGGCAGAGGAAATACTAGGATGAATTTAACAGCATTGCCCTCTACTGTTAACAGTGACACAGTAAATGAAAAGAAATACATTAGTAGCAATGAATCTGAATCAGGCATGTAAAAATGTTTGCCTACTCAGGCAGGATTCAGGGAATGCATCAGGTCTCCCACATGAGGATAAAAAAATATAATGTCGTATAAAAGAAATATTTCACTCAGAATTCTTTTTGCAACAGGTTCATGAATTTATGTAACTTTCATCTGAAAGACATAGAAAATATTTTTAAACAGGCAACCCTCAAACTGTCCCTAAGATATTACTTTTGTCACTTTGTATCAAAGATATTATTCCCATTAAACATTTTCCAACAAGTACAGCATTTAAAAAATGTCTTATACTGCTTCTTCAAGGAACAGTACAATTTCACACAACTGCTACCTTATACTTAGTTAGACCTTCATGTTAGCTGTTAGAAATAGCAGCTAGTTCAGAGAGACACAATTCTAGGCACGAAAAATATATCAAGAGCAAAGGCTTTAGAGAAATTGGTCTTTTCTAAAGAAATCTAGAAAAATAAGAATGATGATAATTCAACATCAAGAAACTCTACTGGCATCAGTCCATGGGTACTGCCTTCATTAATGCAAACTGCAGAGAAAAAGGTTCAGAAGGGACCACTGTCTATGGAATCAGAGGACCTCCTTCAGATCTTGATCATTACCTAGACCATGTGACCTTAGATAAATCATTTAACCTCCTGGGGCTCTGTTTCCTTATCTGTAAAATAAGGGGGGCTTGACAAGATGGTCTCTGAGGTCCTTTCCAGTCCCAAATCAATGGTCCCTGTATGCCAGCATGATGGTCTTCAAGAGATGGGATGGTCATGAAATCTCTGTATGGCCAGTGTGGTGATTAAGACCTACCAATTAATCACTAATGTGGATAATGTAAAGTACACAGCACTACCAGTGTTCTCAAAATACGTCAGTCAAAGATGCTCCTTTCTTACTGGCTGTCAACACTGAGAGGTACAAACTACTAGAGACTCTTAGGTCTACAAGCAGAGGTGCTCTGCACATCTGTGAAAAGCCTCCCTTGCTCTGAATATTCAATCAGTTGTCAAATCTTGCCATATCTACCTCCACGCCATCTCTCAAATCAGACTCTACTCACACAACCACTCCCTGGGTTTACTTATCACTTCTCCTTGACTACTGCAACGGTCTCCACACTGGCCTACCTGCTTCAAGTCTCTCTCCAGACCGCTGACAAAGTGACTTTCCTCATGCACAGGTCAGGAGCATCCCTTCTTCAATCAGCTTCCAGCCTCTGTGCTGCCTCTCCACATGCTTGCTACAAGCCATCCTCCTTCCAGCCTCACCATACAGATCAAGGTCAGATAGCCTGGCCTTCCCTCTGTTCCCTTCATGTTCTGCAGGCCTTTTCTGTGGTTCTCCCTCACAACTAGAATGTATTCCCGCTTCAAAAATGCCTAAGGATCCCCTTCTTCCCTCAAGACATAGGTCAAACCACCTTCCAAACAAAACTTTGGATTGATTATATTTATTTGGTGAACTGTTCTTTAGAGACATGGTTCCTTCATAAAGACTCAAGCCCCTTGGGAGGAGACTGTTTCCCCCATCTTAGTTGAGTCTGAACATAGCACAGTACATGGCCCATAGAAGTCATGTAATAAATAGTGCTGACTGAATGACTGATAGACTGACAGATCATGAACTGGACTTAAAATGTTATAAAATAAAGAGAGGGGGCTGGGCTGTAATTGGGAAACTGTACAACTACACAATTCTCAGGCACTCAGAGCAGCTTGCTGCGGCTTTGTCTTTAAGAGAAAGATTTTCTCTTGAAAAATCAGCATTCTCCTAGCAATGCTTTATGGCTATGAATCATGGAACACCAGGATCTCCGAAGAGTCAAAATTGCAGATGACCCAAAGGGCAAGGGAAGATGTATAGTGAGTATAAGTAGGCAGTAGTTAGACTCTTCAAAAGTCTGAAACACTACAGAGGCACGGGAACAGGGAAAGTGATGGAGAGAAAAATTTAGGATAAAAGACAATACCAAACCAGGTGAGGCAAGGGAGGGAAGAGACAGAGAGATAGAGAGAATCCAACTGGTTAAAGTATTTAAAGCACAAGTACAGAAGTCTAATTATTTCTGCAGTTTGGTGTTTTTATTAAACGTGCCCTGCAACACAAAACTCCAGGGTAACAGAATCCACATTTGGGAGAAAGAGCTCTTCTGGCATGGTTTAGTTTGTTCCATGGCCCTGCATGCCAGAAAACAAGATTTAAATTAAACCCAACAGAGCTACTAGGATCGAAGATTCAAAGCAAAAGAAAAAACTGGCAAGCTAAGGTTATCAGCCCATGTGAGGCTTAATATGACTATCAGTTTGAAAAGACTTCAAATGAATTTTCTAAAGAAAGTATGTATGCTTGATAAAACCATTTTCAATTTTGGTTTAGAGAATCATCATAGTTCTACGCTGAATGCTACAGTGATTTTATTTGCTGCAAGACAAACTCAGAATGCGGGTCTAACTAACTACATGGCTAATAACTCTATCCTAACCTCTATCAAGCTGTAACAATAATACTTACAATTAAAATGCCAATTAAAAACATTTAGAGTGTTTCCCAGATGCCAGGCACTGTATGGGGCATTATACAATTATTATCTCATGTTATGTTCACAACCACCATTATTATGCCATTTTGCAGATGAGGAAACAGGCATATAGCAGTCAAGTGGCTTGCCCAGAGTAGCACAGTTAGCCTGACGCCATTTTTGAACTGTGGTCATCCTGACTCCACCCCTGGTATTCTGGGCACTGTAGCAACCCCTAGCATTAGAAATTTATAGCAATAGTCTAGGGTTCTACAGTATTAATTAATTGGATTTTGGAGTAGAAATCAAAATCATTACCAAAGAGCTTGAAGCTGAACTGGGAGCCTAGCATATTAGAAAACACAATTTGAATTTGGAACTGCCTTGCCAAGAACTAAGCAGATGTAAATATGATGTTTAATGGAACTAAACCCAAATTTATTCAGGAAAGACAAATAATCTCCACTAACAGAAGCTGGGGCAATGACTTCCTCTGCACAGGCAGCAGTGAGAACTGTGGTCCATGAGTTCTGAGTCATTCCTCTGGCTAGAAAGATCACAGGAAGGAAAGGACCCACAATCAGAGAGAAGGAACTGAAGTTCTGAGCACCAGGGTTCAAAGAACATCTTATAGAGGCCAGAAAATAATCTTGAAATCATTTTTTAAAGAGAAAGGGATAGAAAACTCTTCCTGACTAAGGACAGTCTTTCCAAGAAGGCAGGAAGGTAACCTCATGAAGTTCCTTATAGTCCAGTAAGTTTTACTTGGAATAACTGCCATCAAAGATGGAAATGTAAACCAGATTCAGAACTTGAATGTCTTAAGGTAGATTTGTCAGCTCTCTGGGGGCTTATGATACAGGCTTCTTCAATGATCTGAAGCATTTGTGATTATTGGAAAAATTAAAATATAAAATTATCATATAAGATAATTTTTAAATCTCTGGCCTTTAGAAAAAATTCTCTCTCTCTTTTAAGTTTAGTTTAAAGCAGCATTTAAATCAGCACAGTTCTTTGCCAATCAAAAGACACAGGCATACACAAATAATTAAAAATAAATATTGTAATTCATGGAAATTGTATAAAAATAAAAATTGTCAGACCAAAATATTCTTGCCAATCACACATGCTCCTACCAAAAGTAATTTGGAGCTCAGTGACAAAGGCAAGATTGTCAATTCACCCCTTCATTCAATGTCCGTTTACTACAAGGACTTCTAATCTTTAAATTTGCTTTTTCCCTGAAGCTTCTCAGGAGTTGTTTTTGTGTAGCGTGTGTAGTGTGTGTGTGTGTGTGTGTGTGTGTGTGTGTGTGTATGTGTGTGTGTGTGTGCGTGAGTGTGACACCCTTCAAAAACAGCTCTTAAAGAGGATATGAGATGAAACAGTAAGGATGAAGCAAGTCCTGGGTTCAAATTTAGCTCTGCTGCCTATTACTTGCATGACCTTGAAAGGAAGCAACCTGGACAACAATGTATGTGACTGCTTTAAATTAACATCAAAAGCGAAGGCAGAATTTATGTAGCAAATCAAATGGCAACTTATCTAAACTCTGGCCCTCAGTTTCCTCATCTACAAAATGGAGTTGTACTAAGATGCCCTTTTTAAGATCCCTAAGAGATCTAAATCTATGATTCACTTCATCCAAATGTAGAAAAAGCTGAGGTAACAGTTTTACTTAGGGCTGCAAATGGGGGATACAAACCTCAAAGAATACATTCTGTGAGATGGCTTGGAATTAAGTCATGATGCATTCTCAGTAAGCTGAACCTATTTAGCCCATGCTTTCACTTTCAAGGTACATTCCCATTTGTTCAGAAAGACTGGGGAAACTGAGTAGTTGGGATTATGGACTATTACAACTAACTGCGAGTACAAAATGCCAATCATAAAAGTATTCAAATATAATAAACTATAATCGATGTGAAATTACACAGAATACAATATAATTTGTCCTGAAGGATTCAGAAGATGCCTCAGGATCACAGAGTGACTCCTGATCATCCCTGTGAATCTTGAGGGTCACTGTACAGTGAAAGTGAATGAGACAAGTTGATGTCATTATCCTCCCAGATTCAAGCACAAAGATGCATTTAGTAAGTACCTACCTACCCAGGAAGCACTCTACCAGGCAATAGTGATGCAAAGATGAACAGTCCTGATACTCTTGACTCCCAGGAAGTTCCTTAAGGACAGGGTAAGTATCCTTAATTGTTTCACTGCACCAAATGTCCAGTGCAGTGTTCTGAACAATGTGTCTAATGAACAAATTCAGTAAACCAAACAGAATTTATGCTATGATGTCTACTGCAAACTATAGTGGATTGTTGTTTTTTTTTTTAATTTAAAATCATGATATGTGGTTAGTTCAGTTTTCTGTTCCTCCCAAAAATAAGATCTTACTATTTCTTGGCCCCTCAAAAGAATACTCTAAGAATCAATATACTTATGTCTGAAAAAGGATTGTAATTGTTTTTCTACCCTTAACTACAAACTTGAGATGTCTTTTAGATATAAGCTGGGACTTCTACTTTTACATAATACGTGGGAGAGTTTTCTGCAGTCTTTTCTAACTCATCCTCACAGTAAGCAGAATTAAAATTAGTACATTAGAAACAGGAACTGTGGAAAAAGGGAATATTGATGACCAAGTGAATAGAAGACAGAATATTTTCCCGAGACAGGAAAAGAAAGAGGAATTTCTAAGTAAAACAATTTTTTTTAATGAGTTGATCAAAGGAGCTCTGGTTATTGTGTTATACTGAAACATTACTAGCAGTGAAAAAAGGAAGCAAAATAATTTATGAAAGACAACATGCTTAAACAACAATTTTAAACCTGGTGTTCCACCCACCCAAAATGAAACAATTCTCAACTGAGCAAAAATAAGAACTTTTCAAAAGAAATTTTTATCAGAATTTACCGATAGTCCTGACAACTAGTTGTTGTCTCTCAATTTAAATACCAATTTTTGGAATATGTAATTACTGAACTTTCTAAAGTTTGATCCTCATTTGGTTATCTAGCTCTTTAAAAGACAACCAGATGCCAAATGCTAATACAACTTCGAAGTCAAACAAACCCTATCTCTGACTGAAATCTAATAAAAAAAAAAAGGGGGGGATGAGTGTGAGTGTGAGTGTGAGTGTGTGAGTGTGAGTGTGTGAGTGTGAGTGTGTGTGAGTGTGTGTGTGTGTGTGTGTGTGTGTTTTAAAACTTCCCAATCTCCTCTCCAAGGTAACTCAACTTAATTATATTACTTAAAACACATGGCCCAAAGCACCTTTAAAGACCTGTAACAACAAACACAAGTGGCTTGTTCCTTTTTGGCATGCCTGGAATCCTCCTTTCTGAAGCACCACAAACTTCTCATAGCAATAGCCCCATTTCCTAGAAAATCTGCTCCAACAGTCTATGATTCTGTTTTTTAACCTTTGATAATGAAGTCTCTGGTCTAGGTTCCAAAAGACCAAAAGGAGGATTAGCCCAATATTGGATTTATTAAATCTTTTTGTTCTATACTGAATCTAAATATATTACATGCTTAACATAAGCATGTGTATTACGACTGAAAGCTTCAGTATACTACATTCCAAACATGGTGTGTGTATTTATGTGCATGCAAAGAAAAACTGGTATAATAATGTTATCTACTTACAGAAACAGATACATATAGATATAATGAACACCTCTGTATATACATACATAACATGTAACATTTATAAAAATACATGGTATGAGATGCATGTGCCTAGACATGCACAAATGATATCTTCATGTAAATTGTGTTTTTATGATATGTACAACACATACAGATATTATATGTGTAAGACATTTCTCTCTCAGAATGGTGATTTTAAAATGCTTAGATAGGCACATGAAAGTGAGATATTTCAAATGTGGAAATACTCAGATACAATACTACTTTAATAAATATTAGTTAATTGATGTGATAAACATATTTACACATTATATATACTCACTGTTTGTAAAATTTACTCGGATTGTTATATCCATATCAATAAATTAGTTACTTCTGAAAGATGAGCAGCTTCTGAAATAATCTTTCTCTCTATTCACAAGTTGTGATCATTCCCAAAATGATTTAGGACTACTAATGCAGACTTAGCTTGGACTTGTAAGGCAAATCACTTGTGATTATTTTGTGTTTTGACTATCTTCACTTTTTACAGCTGATTCTCATCATGAGGTTTCTACTCAAGGGCGTTGTTTTCCACAGATGAGAAAGAATTTAAGTTGTCTCAGTTTTATAAGCGACCTACAATAATAAAACTATCTTACTAAAATTTACTGCATTCTTGGGGGACTTGTGATCATGAAACAACATTTACATAATTCTTACAGATGTTCTTCAATCAACATAATTCTGGGCCTGGCAAACTAAGAAATCATGACAAAGGTATAGAAAGACTAGATGAAATAAAAACTTTATTCTTCATCGACAATGAAGAAAATAATAAAGGTCACTGAACCACTATTATTTCATCAATCAAGGAAAAATTCTGTTTGAATATTAAATTACTTTATGATACAAAGGAGAAATGTTCTACCTCTAATATTATGATCTATATGCTTAGATTCTATGCAGACTTCACAGAACGAGAACATGTCAACTCAGCAAAGTAAAGTCAGATATTCAAGCAAACTCAATGTTAATTCACCAACATCTGACAAAGCAATCAGAATAGATAGTTATTACCTGCCCAT
This sequence comes from Notamacropus eugenii, assembly GCF_028372415.1. NCBI lineage: Eukaryota > Metazoa > Chordata > Mammalia > Diprotodontia > Macropodidae > Notamacropus > Notamacropus eugenii. The sequence goes on along the minus strand of NC_092872.1, from coordinate 703,954,321 downwards.
CTTGTCCAACGTGATGAATCTGTAGATTGCCCTGTTAACAAAAACCACACAAATAAGGTAAAGAATTGGGCAAGAGAATACTGATTCTAAGACACATTCAAAATATTTGTTATTTAATACTTAACTTGTTTACTTAAGCAAACACATTAATTTCAGGAAGTGTTCCTAAGGTGTGGCCTTCTTGGCCAATAAAAACAATGAAGGTACACTTCATTTAATATGTTTAACTACATGGACCAGAGTTTTACAATTTAAAAAAAAAAGTTATCCCAATTAAGGAAAAAAGAAAATGCAATTTACTAAAATACAATTAAATTTAAAGTCTGATCATGTGCCATTCATGAGGTATATTCTGGAGAATCTTGTTCTTTTTCCAGTTCTTCCACTTTTGACAAACACACACAGACCCAATGTGAAATGCTTATTACCAGGTCCACATTAAAAAGTTGCAATTTTTGCTCTCTTTGAGTATAAATTGAAACTATAACACTAAAAAACACTGGTTATTACAGTGTGTGTGTGTGTGTGTGTGTGTGTGTGTGTGTGAGAAAGAGAGAGACAGAGAGAAAAGAAGGAGAGAGAAAGAGAGAGACAGAGACAGAGACAGAGAGAGACAGCTCTTTCTTTTCATGTATTAAACATATAAAAATAAGGTTTTTGAGCACAACCATTAGAAATGGCAGAGGATGAGGTGGGGTTTTTTGTTTAATGAGGAGAAGCTAGATATTTTGCTGAATTTTTTCTAAAATCCATTCTATTTGCACCAATATTCTTGCCATTCAAACCATTCAATGAACATGCCTTCTCCTTATAGCACTGGCAGAAATTATTTGATATCGCTTGAATTATCAGTTCAGAATTCAGTTTTTGCTACACCCACATAAGAGTATTCAGAGTTAATTTTTCCCCAAAGAAATATAAAAACATTATGTTAATAAGCACACATAACAAAAAGAAGTCTACTGCAAACTCATCAACAGTATGCTTTTTTAAAGTGCTAGTCTTTTACTGACTTCAGTAATATATTTCCCTTAACTTCAAAATAATTCTGAGCAGCGTGAGAAGTATCTGAAAGAGTTACAACAAATGGTCATCAGCCACCTAATTAATCTGGTCAAGTCCACAAGCATTCCTTGGAGCTTTCCAAGTGCCTTTCCTGGGGCCTGCTGGATGTGCAAATATTAGAAGCATTCAGCCTCTGAAGAGATCTAAAATAATTGTAACACACCAAAGTGCATGCAGAGTGGGCATGAAGCTAGTTCTATCTTCACTGCCTAAAAACAACTAAATCCTTCATCCCTTGAAGTATATTAAAAGAGGAGATCGTCAATTATAAACCACATTTGTCTAATGTAGCATATGTACAACTCCTTGGCTTCCAAGAAAACGTAGTCTACATTTGCTGACTCAAGGGAATAACTATATCCAGTCAATTTTTTTTTCAGTGTCAGCCTTTAACTTATCTGAAAAATAATTCGCTTAAACTTTAAGCTTCAAATCTATCAAGTTTTGGCTCTAATCTCACCTCATCTGTGAGTTCTTCTTGAACAGATCCAGCCTCAACATTCTCTAAATTCTGATGGTGCACAGAGGCTATTTAGGGATGGGAAACCTGTGGCCTTGAGGTCACATGTGGCCCTCTAGGTCCTCAAGTGTAGTCTTTTGAATACAAACTCCACATGTGGCTTAAAGGCCACAGGTTCCCCTGTCCTGGTTCCACACTATATGCACTCAAATTGAATAATGCTTATCAAGGTCCCTTCTGTCAGTCGATGATCATATGATCTCTTCTATGGCATTGATTGTTAGTAATTTTAAAGGCACTGGGTGCATCTTCCGATCAGACTGGGAGCTCTTGAAAACAGGGTTGTCTCTGTCTTTGGTTTCCCCCTTAGTGTAAAACTTGGGGCACAAAAGATACTTAAGAAACACCTAAAAATCTATGTCATAAAAGAAATTTATCCTTGGTTCCAGAATTTCCTATTTCAACTGTATTTCCCCTGATCCTAGGATACCTCATCATGTCCTAGATGAATTCCTGGGTTCTCAAAGGATATTTCAGGAAAGCACAACCTCTAACCCAAATTCAAAAGACTTGGCTTTGAAGACCAATGGCAGGCCACCTAGGCTTGTCATCAAAAGACCAGCTATAGGATCAGTTCAGGGGGTAAAGAATGGAATTACCCAAAGTGGGCAGATTTTTCATCTATAGGAATTCTCAAGGATCGTCTGCTAAGTTGTAGGACTATGAGCTATATCAGTGCATAGAAGATCCACACTGAATAAATTACAGGTCTTTGAAGTATTGATGGAGAAAGTGTTTTCCTAATACAAGTTTGATTTTCAGGTGTATAGTGTAATGCAGAAGACCATTGCCAAAAATAAGAGAAGAAATATAAGGTGGAATTGGAGGAATGTCTCTTGGGTTTAGGGAACCATGGTCACTCACCTCACTGTCTTGTGTTATCTGGACTTGATCACCTTGGGGCACTTGAGCTATGTGGAGATGTCCCTGTGGAATCCACAGCAAAATAAAACATCAAGAAGCATCAGAAGAAAATCAACACAAGGGGAAAAAAAGTATCTTTGGAACTCTTAATTATATGATTATAGTTCAATAAATGACCACCCCCAAAATAACAAATCCAGAAGGGATATTTATGTGTTAATACACTGCACTCCATATGTAGTATAATAACAGTGCACTTTCTTTCAATTCCTTATTATCAAATAATAATAACAAATCTACGTAGCAAAGATGGCAAAGGGCTTATATATGGTATCTTTGACATTGAATACCCATCCACATAAAAATTTTAATGAAGCAATGAGTCACAAACATTAGGCAAGTTTCATATTGCAGTAAAGAAACTTGTCTTCTGCCCTGGGGAGAGATTAGTAGAAAAGGTGGAGAACTATTTATCAAAAATTTTCTAGATGACTGAAACAAAAGTGTTATTTAAAATCAAGTTTTTAAATTTTTTTAGGGGAAAATTTCCACTACTGTATGAAGATCCCTAAAAGCCTACTTCTCAGTCCACGGGGTCTTAGAATAAGATTTTCTTAAAATTCTCTCCAAAACACATACCCAGTATCAGGAAAATGGGACAAGGACTGGTTATAGATTTACAGGGCTCCATTTTGAGCCACATGGGCAATGTTGCACATACACCTCAACACTAAAAATTAGCCATAGTGATACACAGTTATCAAAATAGCATGCTAGTAAAAAAAAAAAAAAGAGTAAACAGATTTGTAATTGCTATATATATGACAGATACAACAATAAAAACAATCTAAGAGAATTAGAGTAAATCTGTTGGGGGGAAAAATGTCAAGATTCAAATCACAAAATAGTCAATATGACCTTTTATACTTATTTTGGAAGAAAATAAAATTCATGTCAATTGAATCAAATGAAATTAAGCTCTATTATTAAAATATGTCTTAATATAAAATTTATTAGAGAAAAAGCAGGTTCTTAAGTAACCTATTTTAACTTTTATATAGTTTTGCTTATAGTTTAATGTTTATATAAAACCTGGGATAAAAATATCTACTTAGAATTCTATGACAAGATTGTCTTCAAGAAAATTCTCCATTTTAAACTATTTCCTTTCCTTCAAAAGTAGGAAAAAATAATGAATATGTCCAACTAATAGCAGTATGGAGCAATGCTATGTAAGAAATCTCAGTTCTCATTAAAATCAGGAATGCTTTTCCTTCTTAACACATATGGTTCCAAGGTTCTATCACCTTGTAAATGAAATAGGCATGAAAATGATAATCTTCATGTTACATTCAAATGATGCTAAAAACACCTCAAAGAATGTATGCCAATGAATGTATACCAGTAGAATACACTTGAATTCTCAGTTCCTTAAGTAAATTTGCAGAAGTCTCATCCTTTATAAAGAAGTATGTAGAAAAAAGGAGGAAATACTCCTTCATGTTGTACTGAAGATGTATTAAATGTTGGTAAAGTATTTTCACACCTGTCTTGATCTTATAGTACTCCCTAAATTCTGTTTAGCTTGGGTTATTAATCTTTTGTAAGGAAGCAACAGTAACTATTTTTCATTAGGGAAGATTTTTTTGTTTCCCATCATCACTGCAGATAAATAGTTGACTGATTTTATTTTATTTTTTAACATTTAAGTAATTTGGACTTCTTGAATTGTGACTTCTCAGACATGAAAATTTTAGAGAAATTGTCAAAATAAATGTTATTCAATCCAACAAAGCAAACTACCTTTTCTTAAATTGTTGATTTATTCATATAAACAAATTCTCTTCTTGTCTCTAAGTAAAAGGTGGGCCAGCATTACTCAAATTTGAAGACTTGGGGTCATTTCTCCAGGGTCAAAGGCATTGCAGAATGCATGACAAAAATACTGAACCAGGGCTTGTTTAGATTCACTACAAGCACATGCAAATCACCTTCACAGGACAAAAGAGGAATGGCTGAAAAGGGACATTTAGACTACTTCTTGAGAGAGATGTATATGAAGGCTTGCTAATAAAACAACCTAGCAGTGTGATCTACAGCAAGTCACTTCATGTTGGTTCCCATATTGGAAAAACAGACTCAAGTAGATGGTAAAACAAGAAATCTCTACAATCCCTCTCAGTCTTACAAGTCCCGTGGCCACCACCCAAATTCTGTTCACTTTAAGGTAATGTACTTTCTTTTGTCGCACAAAGACACTGATGCATATATATGTACAAGTATCACATAACTTAGGTCAATAAGTCAATCATTCCTCGTAGTGAATGCTACCCCACCCCAAACCTATCCTGCTTCCATACCTGCCCCTCTTAGAAAGGGCAACTAATAAAGAGTACATACTACTTGTACTTGCCCATCTTCGCCAATTTGGTGGATCTGGACCTGCTGGGCATTGGCAAGTGTGTAATGCAATGCCTGAGGCTGGGGTTGCTGAATCTCATTAGAAGCAGATGCTGTGCTCTGAACACTCTCTGAAAAAAAGAGACAAAAGTGGATCATCACTCCACTGGTCCAAAGTGATGTTTTTATTGGTAAATCACCACTTCATGACAACACAAGCATAGAGCCTTCCTCTACGGGTTTTCACCTATCTCCTGATACAAGTTTCTATAGATTGGGGAAGGGCAGGGCAGGAGCACGCAGGGGAAGAACTGTACACACCAGAACTGTACACACACACACCATGCCACATACACATGCACTTTCATGTGTGCGTGTGCGTGTGTGTGTATATGTGTAAAAACCTAGAAAGGCAGCAAGTGAGAGGGGGAGAGACCATAAAGTCTGTAACAATCAATACTATGTATTTGAAGAGATACCTAAATGGAGACTGTAGTGAAATATGTTTTATAATGACAATGTAAATAAAAACCATCTACTGAACTCAGCCATCTACTTAAGCATCCTGTACAGTGTTAAAATATAAAGGAATAGAATGATATATGTTCTATGTGCCATTTGGGTATCAATAAATGTTCAAAGACAGTAACAAGATTAAAGATACAAAATCTTTTCAATTGACAGCTATGGTAGATGAATTTGAAACATGTTATTGATGCCTCTTTTCTTTAACATCACAGTCAACACTGGACATGCTCTTCACCTCCAGCTCCTCTTCAACCAGGAAATGAATCCACAAAGAAAAACAGTTAAGTAAAAACAATCAGTGGAATGACTATATCTGAAAATGTATCCAGTACTCTCCCAAGTCTGTAGCTAGAAGTATGCGTTGTTTTGTTAAGTATTCTTGAAATTATTATAATTTATTTTAAGTTTATTACATTATTAAAATTATTCAGAGAAAACACACATATGTATACTTTTAGTGTCTGTTTCATTTGCATTTTGTAATCATTTTGCATATTTTTCCCATTTCTGCTTATTTCATTCTTCATTAGTTCATGCACAGCTTCTGAATTTCTCATGTTTTCCATTTCTTACTGCAAATATGTGCATCTACCATTGCATTCACATATCACAGTTTATTCAGCCAGCCTTCAATCAATGGGCATCCACTTTGTTATCCTAAAAGGAGCTGCTATGAATTCTGTGGAATATACTGAACTTTTCTCTCCACCTCTGATATCCTCAAAGTACATGCCTCCGTAGTGGAACAGCTTGGTCAAAAGTGCATGACTAGCTTAGTCACAATTCTCTCATTCTAAATTGTTTGCTGGAACAGTCAGAACAAGTGAGAGTTTCACCAGTTGTGCACTTATGTGCCTGTCTTCCCATGAAGCCTCCCACATTCTGATGTGTATGATGTATACGAAGTGCAATCTCATATTTTAATTTGCATACCTATTTTAGAAGTTGGCAGTTTGCTTTCATATGGTCCTTGATAACTGTAATTCTTTGTTTTTAATTGTACATGATCTTTGAAATCATGACTAAGAAATCATTCTTGAGCTTACAAATTTGAGACAATTTTTATATATCTTGAATGTCACACTTTTATCAATAGAAAAGATTTTTGTTCCCTATCGAGAGCTTCTTTTTATTTTATCTGCATTAGTTTTGTTTGAGCAAAAGCTTACTTTTATTTACCTGAAATTGTACAGTTTATCTTTTGTAATTACTTACAGCCCTTATTTAGAGCATACATGTATATGGTACAGCATGTGAGATCAAAATTATGTTATAGAATGTGAAATCAAAACTAATTTAATGCCAAACTACTTTCCTGTTTGACAAGCAATTCTTGTCAAATAAAGCTTCTTTGCAATGATGAAGTACTTGGTTTTATCAAATATCAAGCCAATGGTTGAGTTTTTTTAAAAATCGTTTTCTCTTATCCAGTCTATTCCACTGATCTACTTTTCTCATTTTATCCAGAACTTAAAGAGTTTTGATGATTGTTATTTCGTGACAAAGTCTGAGAGACGGTGATGTTTTGCTCTACCTTCTTTATTCCTTTTTTTTTTATTTATTATTATTTCCCTTTCTCAGGTTCTAGATTTCTTTTTCATCATATTGATTTAGGGTTTTTTTAGTTCTATAGAATATTTCTTTGAATATCCTTTTTTTCATTCCTAGGACTCAAATCACTAAACCAATTAGTAATTTCCAGTCTAAAAAGCAGAAGAACAATACCATAACTAGTAAAAATGTGCAGGAGAAACTTTTTCATACTTGAACAAATTAACAGGTCTCTCTTACAAAAAAAGAAAGTCTATGACTGCATAATTAGAACACAAGACAAGTTATTTTTTGTTATTATTATTATATTTATTCCTTCTTCCGCTCTGAGGTTCTATCCCTCTCTT